>NC_048238.1:49704859-49708707 GCF_002007445.2 Ailuropoda melanoleuca | reverse complement strand
GTTTCATTCTTTTGCATGTAGCTGTCCAATTTTCCCAGCACATTTATTGAAGAGACTGTCTTTTTTCCACCGGATGTTTTTTCCTGCTTTATCAAAGATTAGTTGCCCAAAGAGCCGAGGGTCCATTTCTGGGTTCTCTATTCTGTTCCATTGGTCTATGGGTCTGTTTTTGAGTTTCTTCTGAAGGCAACAGGGAATTATGGAGTCTAAATCTAAATCTATCTATCTGTCAAGAGATTTTTTCAAGTTGGTTAAGTACATGATCAGAACAGGCTTCTAAAGTACTCCAAAAGCAGCATTTAAAAGTCAGCAGGGGGAGATATAGGTCTCTAGACTTCTTTTTTTTAATAATAATTTTTATTATGTTATATTAGTCACCATACAGTATATCTTTAGTTTCTGATGTAGTGTTCCATGATTCATTATTTACATATAAACTTCTATCCTGAACCCATCGATCTATAAAACACTCCAAGTCCACATTGCACAGGTAGTGAAGTGATCTTGTCAAGGTCACACAGCAAGTTAGTTTTAGTATTAAGACTGGAATCTAGGTCTCTTGACTCCCAGTTATATTACTCTTCCATCTCTGCCTCCTCAGTTTGACATTGTGGTTTTACTGTGGCAAGTTAGAGATAAGACAGAACAACACTGGGGTCTTTCAAACAAGAAATCCCCTTGCTGTGACTTCAAAGTTTGACTTGTAATGAATCATCAATAAAGAGCCTAATGTTTGTTTTCCCAGGCCTTGGGTTGATGTCCATTTGGATTTGGCTGTAAGTTGAAAAGAGATGGGATTCATATTTTAGAGGCATCATCTGGTTCTCTCATCAAGAAAAGCAATTTCCTTAAGATGGACACAGGTTTGGGTAGAAGTGTTTTCTGGCTCTGACTACAGCATACACTTCCTATCCAACACCCCCTCCACTATCCAGTTGAAATGGAACAGCATTATCACCTCTGGTCATTTTGATCTGTAGTGACCAAGTTAGCACCATGTGGCCTAGTGGTTCCTAACTCTGGCTACACATAGCAACACCTGAGGACCTTTTTTAAAAAAGATTTATTTATTTATTTTAGAGAAAGAAAGTACAGGGGGGAGGGGGAGGGGGGGAGAGAAACTCAAGCAGACTACACGCCCAGCGCAGAGTCCAATGCAGGGCTCCATCTCACAACTCAGAGATCACAATCTGAGCTGAAACCAAGAGTTGGATGCTCATCCAACTGAGCCACTGAGGCATCCCACCTGGAGAGCTTTTAAAAATACCTATACCCAAGTCCTACCCTAATCAATTAAACTAGGATCTCTGGGGATTGGGTCCAGATACTATATGATTTTAATGTTCCCCATGTATAGCCAGGGTTGAAAACTACTGGTACTTGGGACTACATGGACTTCAGAAATCAGATGTACCTGAATCTGTTGCCAGTTACCCATGAGGTTACTTCTTATCTCTCTGTCTCTGTTTTCACAACTGTAGAATAGGAATAATACTTTCTACCTTGAAAGGTTATGACCCATGTTAAATGAGAATATAAGCATAAAATACTGAGTATAGTATCCCAATATCCAGAACAGAGCAGTTGTTCAATAAAAGCCAAAATTTTTACCAGTTATTTTATTACCATTACTATTATTTTTACCATTTATAATTTTTATATGACCAATAATAACAAAACAGCAGGCACTAGGAAAAACAGTGGATGCAGAAACAGGAGATAGATAGGGGTTTCAACCCTCGCTCTATCACTTACCTAACTATATGACTTGGATTAGTTCATCCTTCTGAACCTCAGTTTTGTTCTCTATGAAATGAAGAAGATAAGACCCATCACTTTTTCCTTCCCAAGCTTATTGTGAACATCAAATACTTATCTGGAGGAGTGCTTTGAATGGTATAAAGTGTGTTAGAAAAATAAGATTATTATTATATTATTTTGGTCATTTTTTATCTGCAATTCTGTATACCCAGCCTGGTGCTAAGGAGAATGGCATGTTCCGAAATATAAGATACAGTCTAAATGGGAAGATGAAATTTGTATGTGTATACACAAATAATTCCTCCATTAGAATACCAATCACACTGTATTATCATTATCTCTTTTCATATCTGTCTTCCTCACCAGAATGGCTGTTTAGCTGGAGGGATTGAAAAAAAAACCCCACAAGGCAATATATACATACTTCATGAGTATTTATATGGATGGAAATCACCTGTATCACCTGAACTGTTCAGAGGAGTGAAATCTGAGCAGTTTTGAGGGATGGTTGCAGTACAGATAAGACATGAGAACTGGGGAATATATCCAGCAGGAAGCAAAAGAGTGTCTAACACTTACTTACCCCTACTATATGCTAGACACTCTCAATAGGCTCATTAAGTCCTTACAATCACCTGGTGGGGAGAGGTTATTATACCCACTTCCCAGATGAAGACATCGATGGTCAAAAAGGGGGAAATAACTGCCCGGAGTCCAATAGCTTGGAAGTAGCAGAACAAGGCCGCAAAATCGGGTCTACCCAGCTCCAAACTTTTGGTACTTTCCACTATACCATACTGGCTCACCTAGAAGAAAGAATCAAGGGCTTGCTTTGATAGGGCAGTTAGGAGACCAGTTTGACTAGAGTAGAGCTAGAAGATAAAGTCCAGATTTGCTGCCTGGGATTATAATTTGGCAGCAGCTCATAGAGGGCCTTGAATTTATGTTAAGGAATTTAACTTTATCCTATACATAGCTACTGGATGATCTTTAAGAAGAAAAATGATGCTAAAATACTTAGGGTAAGCCTTTAACAGTATTACATGGATTAAAGTTAATATTTTTTTATATTTACCTTAAAATTTTATTGAAGAAAACTTGAAAATATAAAGACGTACTAAACAAAAAATCAAGAAATATAAAAATCTACTGACAATATTTTTCTCCTCTATTTTTTTTTTAGATTTTATTTAAATTCCAGTTACTTAACATACAGTGTAATATTAGTTTCAGGTGTACAATTTAGTGATTCAACACTTACATACTACACCCTGTGCTCATCACAACAAGTGCACTCCTTAATCGCCATCACCTATTTACCCACCCCCCCATCCCCTCCCCTCTGGTAACTCTCGGTTTGTTCGCTATAGTTACGAGTCTGTTTCTTGGTGTGTAACTCACATTTTCTCCCCTATGATCATTTCTTTTGTTTCTCAAATTCCATGTAATAGTGAAATAATTGTATTTACCTTTCTCTGACAGACTTCTTTTGCTTACCATAGTACTCTGTAGCTCCATTCACATCATTAAAAATAGCAAGATTTTCATTCTTTATTATCGATGAGTAATATTCCATTGTGTGTGTGTGTTTGTGTGTATATATATATATATATATATACACACAAACACACACATATACATTATATATATCACATCTTTTTTTCCTCCAAGTTTTTATTTGAATTCCAGTTAGTTAATATACAGCATAATATTAGTTTTAGGTGTACAATTTACTGATTCAACACTTACAGAGGACACCCTCTGCTCATCCCAACAAGTGCACAGCTTAATCCCCATCACCTATTTAACATAATCCCCCACCCACCTCCCCTCTGACAAGCATCATTTGGTCTCTGTAAATTAAAAGTGTGTTTCCTGGTTTTCCTCTTTCCCCTCACTCTTATTCAATTGTTTTCTTAAATTCCACATATAAGTAAAATTATATGGTATTTGTCTTTCTCTGACTGACTTATTTCACTTAGCATAATACTCTCTACCTCCATCCAAGTAGTTGCAAATGGCAAGATTTCATTCCTTTTAATGGCTAATATGCCAGTGTGTGTGTGTGTGTGTGTGTGTGTGTGTGT
>NC_048238.1:49644027-49704236 GCF_002007445.2 Ailuropoda melanoleuca | reverse complement strand
CTACTTTGTTGAGGGTTTTTATCATGAATGGATGTTGTACATTGTCACATGTTTTTTCTGCATCTATTGAAAGGATCATATGGCTCTTTTCCTTTTATTAATGTGGTATATCATGTAGATTGATTGTTGAATATTGAGCCACCCTTGCAGCCCAGGAATAGATCCCAGTTGATCCTGGTAAATGGTTCTTTTAATGTACTATCGGATTCAGTTTGCTAGTATTTTATTGAGAATTTTTGCATCCATGTTCATGAGGGATATTGGCCTCTCGTTCTCTTTTTTTTAATGGAGTCTTTATCTGGTTTTGGTTATCAGGGTAATGCTGGCCTCATAGAATGAATTTAGAAGTTTTCCTTCCATTTCTGTTTTTTTTTTTGTATAGTTTGTGAATAGGTATTAACTGTTCTTTAAATGTCTGGTAGAATTCCCCTGAGAAACCATCTGGCCCTGGCCTTGCATTTGTTGGGAGATTTTTGATTACTGATTCAATTTCTTTGCTGGTTATCAGTTTGTTGAAGCTTTCTATTTCTTCCTGTTTCAGTTTTGGTCATTTGTATGTTTCTAGGAATGTATCCACTTCTTCCAGGTTGTCCAATTTGCTGGCATGTGGTTTTTCATAATATTCTAATTGCTTGTATTTCCATGGTGTTGGTGGTTGTTGTTCCTTTCTCACTTGTGATTTTATTTGTTTGGGTCCTTTCTATTTTCTTTTCTTTTTTTTTTTTTTAAGTCTGGCTAGAGGTTTACCAATTTTGTTAATTTTTTCAAAGAACCAGCTCCTGCTTTCATTGGTCTGTTTTTTGGGGTATTTGTAAGTTCTATTTCATTTCTTTCCACTTTAGTCTTCATTATTTCCTTCCTTCTCCTGGCTCTAGGCCTTGTTTGTTGTTCTTTCTCTAGCTCCTGTAGTTATAAGGTTAGGTAGTTAATTGAGATTTTTTTCTTGCCTCTCGAGATAGGCCTATATTCCTATATCTACTTCCCTCTTAGGACCAATTTTGTCACATCCCAAAGGTTTTGGACCATCATGTTTTCATTTTCAGTGCATGTCTATTTCATTTCATTTCATTTCATTTGTTTCCATGTATGTTTTATTTTTTTTAATAATATTATTTTTTATTATATTATGTTAGTCACCATACAGTACATCCCTGGTTTTTGATGTAAAGTCCATGTATGTTTAATTTATTCTTTGATTTCCTGGTTGACCCATTTTTTGTTCAGTAACATGTTGTTTAACCTCCATGTGGTCTTTCCAAATTTTTTCTTGTGGTTGACTTCAAGTTTCATAGCCTTGTGATCAGAAAAGATGTATGGCATGATCTCAGTCTTTTTGTACTTGTTGAAGCCTGATTTGTGACCTTGTATGTTATCTATTTTGGAGAATGTCCCATGTGTACTGGAAAAGAATGCATATTATGCTGTTTTAGGATGGAATGTTCTGAATATATCTCTTAAATCCATCTGGCCTAGGGTGTCATTCAAAGCCATTATTTTCTTGTTGATATTCTACTTAGATGAGGTTTACATTGATGTAAGTGGGAGTGTTCTAGTCCCCTATTATAGTATTACTCTCTGAGTTCCTTTATGTTTGTTATTAATTGTTTTATGTATTTCAGTGCTCCCATGTTGTGGGAGTAAATATTTACAGTTGTTAGATCTTCTTGTTGGATTACCCCCTTTATTATGATATAGTGCCTTTCTCCATCTCTTGTTACAGTTTTTGGTTTAAGTCTAGTTTGTCCAAAAGAAGTATTGCTACTTTGGCTTTCTTTTGACATCCTTTTGCAAGATAAAATTTTCTCCATCCCCTTCTTTTCAAACTGCAGGTGTCTTTTGATCTAAAATGAGTCTCTTGTAGGCAGCATATAGATGGATTTATTATTTTATCCGTTCAAATACCTTATGTCTTTTAATTGGAGCATTTAGTTCATTTACATTCAGAGTAATTAGTGATAGATATGTATTTAGTGCCATTTCATTATTTGTTTTGTTGTTGTTTCTGGAGGTATTTTCTGTTCCTTTTTTGTCCCTGTCAGTTCTGGTTTTTCCTTTCCACTCAAAGAGTCCCCTTTAATATTTCCTGTAGAGGTGTTTTAGTGGTCACAAACTCCTTTATTTTTTGTTTGTCTGGGAAACTCCTTATCTCCCCTTCTTTTTTTTTTTTTTTTTTTAAAGATTTTATTTATTTATTTGACAGAGAGAGACACAGCCAGCGAGAGAGGGAACACAAGCAGGGGGAGTGGGAGAGGAAGAAGCAGGCTCACAGCAGAGGAGCCTGATGTGGCTCGATCCCACAACGCCGGGATCACGCCCTGAGCCGAAGGCAGACGCTCAACCGCTGTGCCACCCAGGCGCCCCTCCTTATCTCCCCTTCTATTCTGAATGACAACCCTGCCAGATAGAGTATTCTTGGCTGCAGATTGTTCCCATTTAGCACCTTGAATACATCATGCCGCTCCCTTCATCTTGCCATGTTTCTGTTGAGAAATCTGCAGCTGGCCTTGTGGGTCTTCCCTGTAAGTTAGGGACTTCTTTTGTCTTTCTGCTTTAAGATTTTTTCTATATCATTATGTTTTGAAAGTTTAAGTATAGTATGTTTTGTTTTTGGCCTGATGTTGTTGATTTTGATGTGAGTTTTCTGTGTATCCTGAATCTGAATAACTGTTTCCTTCTGCAGATAGGGAAGTTTTTAGCTATGATTTCCTCAAGTAAATTTTCTGCCCCCTTTTCTCTCTCTTCTTCTGGGACTGCTAAAATACGAATGTTATTACATTTGATGGAGTCACTGAGTTCCCTAAGTCTATTCTTGTGTACCATAATTCCTCTTTCTCTCTTTTGTTCAGCTTCATTATTTTCCATTATTTTGTCCTCTATATCACTTATTCATTTGTCTGCTTCTTCTAGCCTTGTGTTAATTCCATCAAGTCTGTTTCCAATTTCAGTTGTCACATTTTTCATTTCTGACTGATTCTTTTTTTTAAATTAATAATATTTTTTGTTATGTTAGTCACCTTACAGTACATCCCTAGTTTTTGATGTAAAGTTCCATGATTCATTACTTGCATTAACACCCAGCGTACCATGCAATACATGTCCTCGACTGATTCTTTTTTAACTCTTTTGTTTCTGTGGTAAGGGCCTCCCTGAAGTCTTCCATTCTTTTCTCAAGCCCAGCAAGTATCCTTATGATTGTTGCTTTAAATTCTCCATCAGGCATGTTATTTATATCTGTTTCAATTGGATTGCTGGCTGTGACCTAATCTTATTGTTTCATTTGGGATAAATCTCCCTGTCTTCACATTTTTCCTAAGTCTCTATCTTCTCTGTATTAGAAAAGCCAGTCATATTTCCTGCTCCTGCGAGTAACGGCTTTATGAAGAAGAGGTCATACAGTATCCATGGCCTGGAGCTTCAGGGAGTGTCACTGGTGTATGCTGCATGTGCTCTGCTGTTGTGTTTTGCTGCCCTATCCTTCAGGCCAATCGTCCTCAGAGATTCTCCTTGCCTGCAGTGGGCAGTATTTGGTCCTTGTTCAAAATGTGATGAGTTTTAACTCTGCGAACTCTGGTCTGCTTGTGAAATGAGAGCTAATACTTATTCCACTAGAAGTGAAGCACTGCAGAGCTTTCTGGTCAGAAGATGTGGTGTGGGCAGGGGTTTCTTTGGTCTTCTACAGAAGGGTCCCACCGCACTGTGACTGATGCAAGCTTGACTGAGAGGGGCAGTACCACCAGAGAGCAGTGGTGTGGGATCTGGTGTAAGCAGACTAGGTGGCTTGTGTTGGTGCTGTAGTGCTTCCTGCAGGTGGCTCTTTATTTATGCTGAGGGGCTTGGGCAGGGGGAATGGTGCCAGCTAGCTTGTTCCTGGAGTGCACACTGCCTCTCAGAGAAGCACTCCAAGAAGTGCAAATAATCTCCCTGCCATCTGTCCCAGGCATTTTTCAGATTGCTGTTTCCACACTGTCTGACTCAGGGTTGTATACTGCCTTCTCTTCAGGAGCACCACAGTGCTCTTCAGGCTCTATCCCCACAAAACCTGCTGACTTTATTTTCTTTTTAAGAGCAAGAGCCATATTTTATTCATCTTTGCACCCTCTAGGGCACCCAGCACAGTGCCTGGAGAAAATGGAGTTAGGTGTTTTTTGAATAAACTCTGTTTCCATATTGGGGTTTCTCTAGGTTCTTCAATTCAGATCACTTACATAAGTTTCTCCAAAGGGATCTATATGGGAAGTCATTGACTTCCTCATTTCCAGATAACTTTTTTAGGTAATAGCATTAATGAAAATTGTGAAAAGAAAAAGGGATCTACGCACAATACCACAGTATTATGTCCAAGGTATGTATAACTACCCTGTGGCAAGGTGCTCATCAAAAAACATCAATTGGTGAGACAGTTCTTCCTTGTGTGGACTGTCCAGTATATTGACCTATCCTTTCAAATGCCAGCAGGTCCGTCAATCATTTTGGCAAATCAAAAAGGCCAGTATAGTTAATTTTTCAAAATATTAACCACAAATACATCTTCCAAATTAGAAATAAAAGTTCATTAGGTGCTTATTTATTTGTTTTTTTAATTTTTTAATTTAAATTTGAGTTAGTTAACATATTCTGTATTATTAGTTTCAGAGGTAGAATTTAGTGATTCATCAGTTGCATGTAATACCAACTGCTAATTACTTCAAGCCTGCTAACTTTTAAAACTCTAGGGTTTAGGAATGTGGTGTGGGCAGGGGCCTGTGCTGGTCTTCTTGGAAAGGGGCCCACCATGCTGGGATTGAGGTGAGCTTGACAGAGAAGAGCAGTTGTGCCTGAGCGCATGAGTGTGGGACATGGTGTAAGCAAGTTAGGCAGCCAGTGTAAGGGCAGAGCTGCCCTCTGTAGGTGGCTCTGTGTTTGTGTTGAGTGGCAGGGGAGGAAAGTGGCACCAGCCAACTCCTTTGTCCCCAAAGAGGCATCTCCCTGAACCCTGCCTCTCAGGGTGGTGTTTCAGGAAGAGCGAATAATCTCCCCTTTGTGCGTCCCAGGTGTTCTTCAGATCACTATTTCCATGCTGTCTGTCCCTTGGTTGTTTGCCTGCTTTCTCTCCAAGAGTAGGGAAGCTCCCTCAGGGCTCTATCATAGCCAAGCATGCCAAACTTTAAAACAGCAGTCTTTAAACCTACCCCCGCCGATTTATGAAAATCAGCTTCTCATTTTCCCAGCCAGTGGCTTTGGGGGTGCATTCCCCTGTGTGCTCCTCTCTCTCTTGCCTTTCTCCACGCTCATGGCTCCCTCCCTTCTGTAACACCTATGATCCATTTGTCCCCCAAACCATGTGTCCACACTTCCTACCTTCTTTGATGTGGCTTCTTCTGTCCCTTTAGTTGTGGGGTTTGTTCAGTCAGTCTTCAGGTTGATTTCTGGAGTATTTAGAATAATTTGATAATTATCTAGCTGTGTTTGAGGGACGAAATGAGTCTAGAGTCCTACACCACCATCTTAGCTCTGTTCCCCCCATCCCTGCTAACAAATTTGAATAGTTACGCATATGCCTGTTTCCATGTGTTCATCAGGCCATGAGTACTTTTTGTGGATTTTTTCCACTTAAATGCATATATTTTTTTGACCTGGCCCAAATCCTTGTCAGTTCATGTGTAATATGTTTTGGTTAAGTACTTGTACAAAATGGTTTGCTTAGTCTTTGTGGTTAGGCCCAAGTTTCTGCTATGAAGAAGAATGTTTTTGTGCAAATTGTTTTTCCAATTTTTTGGGAGTTAATTCCCTTGGGCCTGTTCCCCAAAATGGAATACACTGGATCAACAAGTATGAACTATCTCATATGTATGATTTTGCATTTCATCAACATTTTTCCAGAATTCTTTATGGCTATGTAGATAGAATAAGCCCAGTGTACAGTGCTTGGTAGCACTGTGTAAGTGCATCAGTGTCACTCCTGCTAAAACTCCTGTTAAATCCATTTCATAAAAAATTACATATATTTGTTTTATATTGACTGATCTGGAAACCAGAGACATAGAAGCAGGGATGTAAGTTAGAGGACTGCTACGATCGTCAATGTCTAAGTAAAAAGGGCCTGAGTTTTGGTAATTATGAATTTAACAAATTCAAATTCATCATCAGATATTGACTAAATACCTACTATGTGCCAGGCTCATACTAAACATGTTAGTACCTAATTAAAATTTTAATCTCTCATAAGATCATGTATTATTGGTCTTCATTATATAGATGAGGTAACTAAGATTTGGCAAATTGATATGACATACCCTAGGTCACACAAATAGAAATTCTAGAGCTAGGTTTCAAACATAGACTTTCTGAAGGATTAAGTTGCTGGAAGAATTACCAAAAAAAATGGAAAAGAAATCCAGAGTTGTTAGTGACCAAAAATAAGTGGACATTAAGGGAGGTAGTCCAGATAACTCCAATATTGGGTGCCTGTTCATGAACAGTGTTCCATTTGGCTAACCATTTGACTTCTTGGTGTTGTTTTCTCTTTCAGGAGACTCTGACAGTTTCAGCAAAGTGCGGCCTCCAGGAGAAAAGCCTACCATCGTCCGTCCCCCAATGAGGCCTCCAGACCCTCCATGCCGGGCAGCTACTCCCCAAAAGCCAGAACCAAAGCCAGATATTGTGGTTAGCAATGCAGGGGAAATCCCCTCATCTGTGTAAGTAGAGTTTTTCCTCGACCTTGGCCTAAGGCTCATCTTAGGCCACCAGGAGTTCTTTCAGGATCACCATATGGTTGTGAAGGGTATACAGTGCACAACCTCAGGGTATCATTCACTTCATAGTCTAGGGAAATGTCACAGACAAGCCCTGTTTGGAGTGTTCCACTCAGCACCCAAGGCTGAGAGATTTCACTAATGCTGCCCTAATTTCTATAGGGTGATAAAATTACCTTCTGTTTTCATGCTCCCTTGGCTCTGGAAATTTTTCATAGTTTCTTATTATTGCTACTGTTTTTTTAAAAAATTTAATGAACAGATTTGTTCATTGTACTTGTGACTTCAGGCATTTTTTTTTTAATCACTGGTGTGACTTTTTTTAATCTTCCAAAATGACTCAGATTCTCCAGAGAGCCTCTTGCAGGGTAAGAACTGAGCTGATGGTCAGCAGGTTTTCCTGAGGTGGGACTGGAAGCCAAGGAACCAGGTATAAAGTAGTAAAGGCAGGGCCACAGTGGCTCTCAAGGACCAGCCTTGTATGGTCACAACTAGCCTGACTGGTCTCTCTTCAGCCAGTGCTTGGGACCCCTCTCATATACTGCCTCCTAGTATTCCTTTTTCTTGCCTCTCTTGTTTTCCATCCTTGTAAAATGGGGGAAATACGAAAGACAAAGCTTCTATCATGTTGATTAAGTAGCTAAGTGTATTTACGAAAATGTCAAAAATTTATGCAAGCTAGGGAAAACCCTTCAATTGGTAGCCTGTCTGTTTTATACTTTATGTCTTGACCATTGTATATTGGTTCTCATACATATTCCAGAGCAACTCATGGGACTTGATTGACTTCTCTTTGCAGGGTGGCTTCCAGGACCAGGTTCTTTGAAACAGCTTCCCGAAAAACAGGAAGGTAAGACACATAGGTGAAAGAAGAGAAACCAAGTTACTTTTTTTTTTTTTAAAGATTTTTTATTTATTTATAAGACAGAGATAGAAGACAGCCAGCGAGAGAGGGAACACAAGCAGGGGGAGTGGGAGAGGAAGAAGCAGGCTCATAGCAGAGGAGCCTGACGTGGGTCGATCCCATAACGCCGGGATCACGCCCTGAGCCGAAGGCAGACGCTTAACCGCTCTGCCACCCAGGCGCCCCCCAAGTTACTTTTTAATAAATGGATTGTGAGCATCACAGCTCCTCTCTTACATTCTCTTTTTCTGTTTCTATACAGCTCCATCTCTGTCTCTCTGTTTGTCCCTTTCTCTCCCCTATTTCTGTCTCTTTGTCTCCTGGTCTTTCACCATATACATCTGTTTTTGTCTCTGTACATATGTTTCTCCATCTTTGTCATTCTATTTGTCTCTCTCATACTCTGTTTCTTTCTCTGTGTCTTTGTCATTCTCAGTCTCTTTCTGTCTCTCTTTGTGTTTTTCTGCTTATATCTCTGTTTCTGTCTGTCTCTCTGTCTCCCTGTTTGTTTTACTCTTTTTCTGTCTCTCTTTCCCCCATCTCTCTCTCTTTGCCTGTCTCTGTATCTGTTGTATCTTTGAGTCTCTGACTGTGTTTTTCAACTTCCTCCTCTTTTCTGCTTCTCTCTCTCTCTCTCTCTCACACACACACACACACTCTCACACACAGTACTCACATGCTAAGTAATATCGCAAAACACATGACATTCAATGTAGGTCTTATTTTTTTGTTAGTTTACTTATTTAGACTCTATTATATTCTAAAAGGGCAGCTGATAGAAATATATAGAATACAACACTCTAACATAAACAGCCTTAGAATAAGCATAGGTAAACATTAGGTGGTGTGATATAAATCACCCGGAAACAGTTGAGGGAACAAAAACACAAACAGATTCTTGCTTTCCACTCTAGACCCACTAAAACAGAATCTCCAAGACTGGGGCCTGGGAATCTATTTTTTTTTTGTTTTATTTCCTTCCTTCATATCTTCCTTCCAGTTAATTTGTTTTTAAAGCTTCTAAGGTATTGGTACAAATTGTCCAAAGCCTGGCATTTGGGACCCTTTAGATTAGAATACCTAAAGAAATGGTTGCTTACCCTTTAGGGACTCTTTTGTGATTTGCTCCATGTTGCTTTTTAGAGAGTTTGAAATTGTGCTTCCTGATGGGTGATAACAGTATAACTCTTCTAGGTGGTCAGTTAAAAGAACAATGTGCATTTACCAGCAGTGGAGCTAGAGTAAGTCTAACATCACCTAGTCAAAACTGTGAGACCTAACTCACCAGGACATGATCCTGCAGAGCAAGTCACCCTAGTTCTGCTTGGCAGTCAGCCACTAGACCAGGTCCAATTCTCCTTAGACAATAATTTGCTATTTATTCTACCATAACAGATAAAAATGAAGTCAAGCTCCCAGATTTCTCTTACCAATACAATACAGTTTTTGCCTAGGATGTTTTTTAAATCAGGCTTAGTCAAATATCCCTCTTGAGAAAAAAAATGAAAGAGAGAGACAGAGAGACTCATTAATACTCTTAATATAGTACCCACCTGTGAGCAGGACCACTTCCTATTTCCTGGTGATCCTTCCTCCCTCCCTAGAATAAAACATATGAGAAATAAGTTTCAAGATAATAGAATGAAGTAAACTAGAATTAACAGAATGAACTGGTTGTATTGATAGGAAGGCTCTTTTAGAGGAAGTGATATCCAAGTTGGGGCTTAAAAATGAGTAGAAATACACCAAAAAATATGAGGAATTCATCTGTAGCCTTGGACCCAGAACCAACGTATTGAGAGAGAATATGTAAGTGGCATGAACAAAGTCCAATAGAATCTTTAAGGCAGGCCGACTTCTAATAGGGAAACTATAGCCAAACTGATGTTGAGAGTATGGAAGACTGGTAACTGCTGTCTGAGCTTTGTCACCTACTGCTCGGGGAATTCTTGGACCAACACACAAAATGCGGGAGCTATAGCCAAACCAGGCACTTCAGGCTAGAGCACCACTCCACTTATCCTATGTTTGGCTATAGATTTAATCCCGTTCCTTAGCCCAGATTCCATCTTGACAGGAGTAAGGGCAAGACTTAAGTGGATACACCTGTCCTCCAGTGTGTCATGAGCCATACAGGCTCCTCCCAATTAGTATCCACATAGAAAAAAACACCATTTCTGTCTATCCCACCTTATAACCACCTTGTAACCACGACTTACATCAGTATATCTACATGCTGGCCCCTGGTCAAGATCCTCAGACTAGCCACATCAGTACCATCTATAGACATTGTTGGCAAGCTCTTCTCTCATTTCTGATAAAAATAATGATCTGCTTAACTTTTGTTCTTCTCCTTTTTGCTTCCCATTTGTTAGGCTATCTAACTATAGCCTAACATATGAATCACTTCACTTCCTCATTCTTCTCTCTTCCACAACCAATAAAAAATTAAAACTTAAATGAAAATGAGAAGCGGTCCATCAAGAAGAGAAAGAAGGGGAAGATCATTCAGCAAGGCAGAACAGCTTATGCAAGACAGGTTCAGTAAGGGATTATTGTTGCACCTTGGCTACAATGTGGGGGTGAAAAGCGGGAAGCTTACCTGGAAGTGAAGCCAGAAAGATAGACTGGGGCCAGATTGTAAAGACCTTCTATGGCATACTAAGGAATTTGGTCTTTATACTGTAGTACATGGGGAATCATGGAACTTTTAAGTATGACAATGCATATTCTGAAATGACTGAATTGTAAAAAAAAAAAAAAAAACCAACGATATCTCATTCTTTTAGTAATGGGGAAGATAGATGGGAGAATAAAGACTGGAGACAGAGACCAATTAGGAGGCTAATCATCATGGCAACAGTTGATGAGGCCCTAACTGATGGCATTGCCAGTGAAATGCAATAGAAGGACAGATTTGAGATAGCACAATGAGACCTGAGTGACTTTTCAAACATAGAGCATTGGATGGGCACCTAGGGGGCGCAGTTGGTTAAGTATCTGCTTTGGCTCAGGTCATGAGCCCAGGATCCTGGGATCAAGTACCGCATTGGGCTCCCTGCTCAGTCTGCATCTCCCTTTCCCTCTGCCCTCCCCACCACTTGTGCTCTTGGTGTCTCTGTTTCTCTCTCGCAAATAAGTAAATAAAATCTTTAAGGAAAAAAACATGGAGCTTTGGAGAAGAAATAAGAGGGAAAAAAGTCTAACTTGGAAAATTAAGTGGATGGTAACAACAATTAATCATGGAAGAATAGGTTTTGTGGGAAAGTTGCTGTCCTCAATTTTGGACACAGTGTTTTTGAAGATCCTGTGGGATATCCAGATAGAAATGCCCAGTGCAGGTTGAGAGGAAGATGGTGGTGGAGTAGGAGAACCCTACGCTTGCCTCATCTAACGAACACAACTAGAAAACTAAAAATCATCCTAAATATCCCAGAAACATACATGAAGACTGTCAGAAAAAACTCCTCAAATAAAGGGAGAGAAGAGGCCATATTGAAGAATATAGGAAGTGTGGAGAGGGGACATAGGGGAGAAAGGGATCTCAGGTGCTGTGGAGGGGAGGGAGCTATGGTTGCAGAGAAGGGCAAGAAAGAAACCAGAACACAGAGGAATGCACTAGGAGAACATTTCCCTAAAGCCATTGGCTTGGAAAATGAGAGTGATGAAATTTCCTGAATTCTTGAACCCAGGGGGTTTAAAGCATGGAGTTTTAAAGGAGAATGGGTTTCACTGAGATAGAGGCCTGGAGGCACTGTGTTGCTCCTGGAAAGAAGGCAGGCAAACAACCCAGGGAGAGACACCATGGAAAAAGTGATCTGAAAAACACCTGCACAACACAGGGGAGAATGTTCAGTCTTCTCAGAGCGCATCTCTGAGAGACAGTGTTCATGTAGATACATCCAGGAACAGAGGAGCTGGCTGGTGCCATTTCACGCCACATCCCTCAGCATAAACACAAAGCCACCTGCAGGAAGCACAACAAACAAAGCCTAGAGCCAGAAGGAAGGAAATAATGAAGACTAAAGTGGAAAGAAATGAAATAGAACTTACAAATACCCCAAAAAACAGACCAATGAAAGCAGGAGCTGGTTCTTTTGAAAAAATTAACAAAATTGATAAACCTCTAGCCAGACTTAAAAAAAAAAAGAAAAGAAAATAGAAAGGACCCAAACAAATAAAATCACAAGTGAGAAAGGAACAACCACCACCAACACCATGGAAATACAAGCAATTAGAATATTATGAAAAACCACATGCCAGCAAATTGGACAACCTGGAAGAAGTGGATACATTCCTAGAAACATACAAATGACCAAAACTGAAACAGGAAGAAATAGAAAGCTTCAACAAACTGATAACCAGCAAAGAAATTGAGTCAGTAATCAAAAATCTCCCAACAAATGCAAGGCCAGGGCCAGATGGTTTCTCAGGGGAATTCTGCCAGACATTTAAAGAACAGTTAATACCTATTCACAAACTATTCAAAAAAAAAAAAACAGAAATGGAAGGAAAACTTCTAAATTCATTCTATGAGGCCAGCATTACCCTGATAACCAAAACCAGATAAAGACTCCATTAAAAAAAAGAGAACGAGAGGCCAATATCCCTCATGAACATGGATGCAAAAATTCTCAATAAAATACTAGCAAACCGAATCCGATAGTACATTAAAAGAACCATTTACCAGGATCAACTGGGATCTATTCCTGGGCTGCAAGGGTGGCTCAATATTCAACAATCAATCTACATGATATACCACATTAATAAAAGGAAAAGAGCCATATGATCCTTTCAATAGATGCAGAAAAAACATGTGACAATGTACAACATCCATTCATGATAAAAACCCTCAACAAAGTAGGCTTAGAGGGACCTTCTAACATACCTCAACATAATAAAGGCCATATATGAAAAGCCCGTAGCTAATATCCTCCTCTCTGGGGGAAAAATGAGTTTTTCCTCTATGGTCAGGAACAAGACAAGGGATGTCCACTCTCACCACTGTCATTTAACATAGCACTGGAAGGCCAACCCACAGGAAGCATACAACAAAAAGAAATAAAAGGCATCCAAATTGCCAGGAAGAAGTGAAACGTTCACTATTTGCAGATGACATGGCACTCTATATAGAAAACTCGAAAGGTTCTACCCCAAAATTGCTAGAACTCATACAGGAATTCAGCAAAGTGGCAGGATATAAAATCAATGCACAGAAGTCAGTTGCATTTCTATACACTAGCAATGAGGCAGAAGAAAGAGAAATAGGGGAATCGATCCCATTTACAATTGCACCAAAACCCATCAGATGTCTAGGAAGAAACCTAACCAAAGAGGAAAAGGTCTGTACTCTGAAAACTACAAAACACTGAAGAAAGAAATTGAAGATGACACAAAGAAATGGCAAAATGTTCCACGCTCATGGGTTGGAAGAACAAATATTGTGAAAAATCTATATTGCCCAAAGCAATCTACACATTTAATGCAATCCCTATGAAAATAACAACAGCATTTTTCACAGAGCTAGAATAAACAATCCTAAAATTTGTATGGAACCACAAAAGACCCCCGAATAGCCAAAGCAGCCTTGAAAAGAAAAAGCCAAGCTGGTGGCATGACGATTCTGGACTTCAACTTATATTAGAAATCTGTAGTGATCAAGACAGTATGGTACTGGCACAAAAACAGACACATAGATCAATGGAACAGAATAGAAATCCCAGAAATGAACCCACAACTATGGCCAGTTAATCTTTGACAAAGCAGGGACGAATGAATATTCAATGTGAAAAAGACAGTCTCCTCAGCAACTGGTGGACAGCAACATGCAAAAGAATGAAACTGGACCACTTTCTTACACCATACACAAAAACAAATTCAAAATGGATAAAAGACCTAAATTTGTGATACAGGAAAGCATTAAAATTCTAGAGGAGCACACAAGCAGAAACTCCTTTGACCTTGTCCATAGCAACTTCTTACTAGATATGTCTCCTGAGGCAAGGGAAACACAAGCAAAAATAAATTTTGGGACTTCATCAAGATAAAAAGCTTCTGCACAGTGAAGGAAACAATCAACGAAACTGAAGGGCAACCTACAGAATGGGAGAAGATATTTGCAAATGACATATCCAATTAAGGGTTAGTAACCAATGTGTATAAAGAACTTATAAAACTCAACACCCAAAAAAACAAATAATCTAGTTTAAAAAAATGGGCAGAAGGGGCGCCTGGGTGGCACAGCGGTTACGCGACTGCCTTCGGCTCAGGGCGTGATCCCGGCATTCCGGGATCGAGTCCCACATCGGGCTCCTCGGCTGGGAGCCTGCTTCTTCCTCTCCCTCTCCCCTGCTGTGTTCCCTCTCTCGCTGGCTGTCTCTCTGTCACATAAATAAATAGAAATCTTCAAAAAAAATGGGCAGAAGAGGGGAATAGTCATTTTTTCAAAGAAGACATCCAGATGGCCAACAAGCACATGGAAAGATGCTCAACATCACTCATCAGGGAAATGGAAATCAAAACTACGATGCGATGCCAACTCACGTATGTCAGAATGGCTAAAATCAACAACACAAGAAACAACAGTTGTTGGTGAAGATGTGGAGAAGGGGGAGCCCTCTTGCACTACTGGTGGGAATGCAAACTGGTGCAGGCATGCTGGAAAACAGTATGGAGGTAAAAATAGAACTTCACTATGATCCAGCAATTGCAGCACTAGGTATTTACTGAAAGAATAGAAAAATACTAATTCAGGGGCGCCTGGGTGGCACAGCGGTTAGTCGTCTGCCTTCGGCTCACGGCGTGATCCCGGCATTACGGGATCGAGCCCCACATCAGGCTCTTCCGCTATGAGCCTGCTTCTTCCTCTCCCACTCCCCCTGCTTCTGTTCCCTCTCTCGCTGGCTGTCTCTATCTCTGTCGAATAAATTTTTTAAAAAATCTTAAAAAAAAAGAAAAATACTAATTCAAAGGGATACCTGCACCCTGGTGTTTATAGCAGCATTATCTACAGTAGCCAAAATATGGAAACAGCCCATGTCCAACTGATGAATGGATAAAGAAGAGGTTGTGAGTGCGACACACACACACACACACACACACACACACACACTGGCATATTAGCCATTAAAAGGAATGATCTTGCCATTTGCAACTACTTGGATGGAGGTAGAGAGTATTATGCTAAGTGAAATAAGTCAGTCAGAGAAAGACAAATACCATATAATTTTACTCATATGTGGAATTTAAGAAACAAATCAGATAAGCAATGGGGAAAAAATGGAGAGAGAGAGAGACAAACCAAGAAACACAATCTTAATTATAGAGAACAAACATGTTTACTAGAAGAGAGGGGGTTGGGGTGGGGTAAATATGTGGTGGGCATAAGGAGGGCACTTGTGATCAGCACAGGGTATTGTATGGAAGTGTCGAATTACTCTATTGTACACCTGAAAATATTATTACACTGTATGTTCACTAACTGGAATTTAAATAAAACTTAAAAGAGGAAATGTCCAGTAGGTAACTGCAACTTTGAATAGTAGTTGGGGTTGAACCCACAGAGATTTAAGGGTAGAACTGTTGAGTACTGCCACTGTGCAACTCCATGGGGCATTTACATTTACCACAATATTAATAGTGGCCCTTTGGGGGATTCTCAGTATTTAGTGGTGATTTAAACCATGAATAGGAATAAGATCACTCAGGAAGTGAGTATAAATAGACTTAGGAAGAAAGTAAAAAACAATGCTATGGAAATAGCCCTGGGACCAGCTATTTTCTGGGATGTTCTGGGAACACTCTACAGGGCCTCATTCTTTAGGGTTATCTCTTTCCTCCAGCTCTTCCCAGACAAGACTAATATAGTACTGATAGAAGCACATCAAGAAGCTGGAGAAAGCTGGTTTGATCTTCAAGGCAAAGGATGATTCACGTTTTGCATGACATTTGCCCTTCCACCTTGCCCTTCTCTCTATGAGAGATAATCACAGAATATAGTCTTTGGGCCAGTTTCACTGAACTCCACTAGCCTCCCATAGTCTAACACTCAAAGGATTGTTTTGACACCTGAGAGATTTCTTTGTATCTTGGTTACTGTGCTTTCTAAATCTGCCAGAGAGGTAGCCCAACTTATAAGCATAGATCTAGATGTTTTGAAACACTTGGATGGAATAATTTCCCATTTTTCTTTTTTTTAAAGATTTTATTTATTTATTTGAGAGAGAGAGATAGCGAGAGATAGAGCATGAGCAAGGGAGAGAGGAAAAAGCAGGCTCCCTGCTGAGCAGGGAGCCTCACTCGGGGCTCAGTCCCAGGACCGTGGGATCATGACCTGAACCGAAGGCAGATGCTTAACCAACTGAGCCACCCAGGCACCCCTCACTTCCTATTTTTCAAATGGGCTCTTTGACACTGGCCTGGTAGAGTAACCCATCCCCTTGCTTTGCCTTTCCAGTTCTGATTTCTAGAGTCTTAGTGAAATGTTTTTCCTCCTTTACCCACAGTTCTCAAGGCAGAGTTCCTGGAGATGAGAGTTGAGGCCTCTGGTATGTAGTCTCCACTCCTGATTACAGAACCTTGTAACACGTATGCCTTTATGGGATCTGAGCTTTTGAGGACTAAAATATCTTGTGGTTCCAGAGGATAGGAACATCCTCAATGTTCATTAACCTATAATTATGTGACCCTTAAACTTACTGCCGTCCAATTCTGAGGTTCCCTGTGTTTTTAACTCTCCTTCCTCTTTCCTTTCTTTCTCCCCCAACCAAATTACAGTGTAGTTTTACAAGTTGCCTTTGGATAAAGTTCATTAGGAATCTTAGACTGTGACATTTGTGGCAAATATGTTTCGTTCTCTTAGCCTCAAATTCCCAATCTGTAAAATTAAAAGTTTGGAACCCTCTAACTCTGACACCCTTTGGGTCTATAAGAAAATCAGTAACCTCTCTTTTGGTATTATAGCAAGTACCATGAGTCCACTTCAGTATCATGTAGGGACTTCACACCTTCAGACCGAATCACTATTCAAGTCTTACCTCCCCCCACCCGAACCGTTATCCTTAGTCCCTTATATTTGTTTAATGCAAAGTACTTTCACGTCCATTATTTCATTTGATCCATATCATATGCCAGAATAAGGAGGATAATATGTATTTTAACTTAGCAATAAAGGAACTGAGGTTCAGAGGGGATAAGTTAACTTGTTAAGGTCACAGGAGCCACAGATATCATAGAATTTTTTTCTATACCTAGGAGTTAAAATTGTTTGGCTATCAGATTGCTGGCATGACATGAACCAATACACATACTCATAAATGAGATCTGGGTATCTGGAGGAGAGCTCTCCATTTGTTCCCCAGTTTTCCTTTACTTTCTATCACTGTCAGTCCTCAGAGGTTCATGGGTCGTTAAGCTTTTCCTTATCATCCCTCATGGAAGTGAAGTCCCAGAAAAGAAATTTGTAGTCAGTATAGGGCCATAAAGGCAGTGGCTACATTGTAGGTAGATAGTCTCAAAGGTATCAGGCTTCATCTTCTATAGACCTTTGGGGGATTAAAGTTGAAGTAAAATGCACAGTTTCCAGCCCTGATTATAGCACCATCTTAGGCCTGTTTCATGGCATCTGAGTCATAAGGGCCTTTTCCTAGCCAGTTTCTGTTGCTCAGAAGATTAGCTACCAGTTATCTGATTAGCTATCTACCAAGAGAGGCCTCACTTCTCAGTGGCTGATAAGTACTTGACCAGTCCTAGCTAATTACCTACTCTCTTCTTTCCTTTTCAGGTTTTAAAATCCTTGGCCTCTGGGGACCCTTCACAGGTTCTGGAAGGGTCTTCTTCAAACTCTTCTGTGCTGAGTCATTTTGTGCTGAAGAGAGCAGCTCCTTCCTGGCCCTGCACCTTCAGATTCTAGGATGCTATAAAATAAGGGGCACATGTCTTAGACACAGGTTTATTTCTTTTATGTATTCTGTCTTCATTCCCTCAGAAGGTCTATGTTGAGCTCCTATATGATTGTGAATGGCTGAACTCCCTCAAGCCAGACTGCAGAAACCAAGCTATTTACTGACCTGAGTCGAAGAAAGGAGCTTAGTTTTCAACTCTCCTCTGAATTTCCTGTTTCCTCAAAAGACCATCAAACTCTGAAATATTTGGGAGTAAAGACTGATCTCAGAGGTCTTACCCTGACGTAAAAGCTACTTGAGTTGGAGCCATTGTTTGCCTTGGAAGTAGAAGAGTAGGAATGTTTGCCAAACATTGGAGAATCTTAACATTGTCTCTTACTGAGGTTAATGACCCTGGTACCAGGTTGGAGCTCTGGCACTGCAGTATATTGCCAAGAACCTGTCTGCTCCAATTGGGCCAGACAGCATGGGTGATACCAACCACAATTTCAGGTGAACTCAGGACGGCGGCCTTTCTGTTTTTGCATACAACCACTTAGGACAAATCTGCAAGGAATATTTTGCATGTTGAAGCCTAAGTCTGTTTGAATTATTTTTCCTCCTATTTTTTTTCCTGACAGCTTCATTTCTAAACAATCAAGAACGAAAACAGTTATTTAAAAAAAGGCAGACTGTATTTGTCCTGCAGAAGTTCCATTTTTGGGTCAAATACTGGGGAAAAATGTTAAGATGGATTGAGGCCGGGCAGCTGGCATTGTTGCTTCATGTTTGCCTTCTGCAGATAAGCTCTTTTATCTCCTCCAAGAAACAACTCCTAACCCAGCATCCCTCGATTCAGAAACTCCATGAAGCTTCTGAAATGGTATGCAGAATTCCATGACAATGTGCCTTTTCTGGGGAGATGGTCCATGACATTCTACTGAATTTGAAATGGGCCTGTGACCCAATAAAGGTTAAGAACCACAGCACTTGAGATAAAAGACTCTTTACAACCCATAAAGTATTTGATTGGAAGGGCCTTCCAAAATTATTTAGTCTAACTGCCGACTTTACTTTACTATTGGAGAAACTGAGGCAGAGCAAGTTATCAGCCATGCCTAAACAAGTTCCTAGGTCCCTGGCCTCCAGTACAAGTTTCTTTCCATTATATACTTGTCTAACAAGGGGCCTTATGATGGGTGGCTTTAGTGGTCATCATTTTGAGTGTTTGGCTTTTACCCTCTTTCTTGAGCCTCCCATATTTATCATCAGGTGGAAACTTTCAGACATAATGTCCTGGTGTTCCATTTGCCATCTTAGTCATTGGAAAGGAACTAAAATACAACTGGTGTAGGGACTCAGAAATATGAGTAGACATTTCTGATTCTTGTTTATTGATGGGAAGCTGCTGAAGAAAGTGTCACTGCTTGTGTTCCCCTGCTCTCTGGGCCATAACCTGTCTTTAGGGTCTGTGTAATTATAACATGGCCAAGTGTGAGAAAAAGGACCTTCCTACTTGGACCCTTCTAGCAAGACCCTGACTACAGAACTGAGAGAGAAGCATAGACATGGGTGGAGGGAGGAGAAGGAGAGGAGAAAGGAGACGGAGATGGAGGAAAGGGAAGAGAGAGAGAAAACACCCATGCCCTAACCAACTCTGAGATGCCTTTGAAACAGTGCTACTGAAAGATGATACCCACATTCAAGACTGAACTCAATATGACCCATTGGTGAATTAGTTGACATGTAGGCCTTTGTGGAAGTAATTGAGTGGAAACTTGATACTATTCCCAATAAAGACTTGCCCAGATGACCACATAAAACTCTCTTAGCTCTAGTCAGTCTCAAAGGCCAAGTTAATGAGAACCAGGAGCAAGAGAGCCAAGTGACCACCATTCTACCTGAGGCTCACCCGCAAAGGAAGTTGCTGTGAGACTGCTGGCCTCACCCAGGAAGTGCTTGTTGAGTCCTGTTCTCAGAGCTGTGGCCTCTCTGCTTGCTCTGCCCCATTAGATACCTAACTAAAGCAAGTAAGTGTGTAGATTTTGGCCAGAGAAGCTGTGGCCAATGGGGCTTAAGTACATTTGAAGATGGTAGAGACATCATTTCACTCTTGTTTTCTTGGGGGAGGGGATCCCATAATCACCACTACAAATATTGAAAGATTATTGAGAATCAGAGAAAGCCACTGCAGTCCGAGTTGAATAGATGTCCCAGAAATGTGACCATGAGATTGCTGTGTGTTTTATGGGACATGGATCAAGATCCTAGCCTAGAAAGTAGAGACCACCAGTCTGGCTGGAGACCAGGAAGCAGTAGCTGGATAGCTCTGCTCCTGCCCTGGGCTATACGCAAGGAATGCCCAAAAATGAACCTCAGTGCCTCCCTCTTTTGCACTCTAATTTAAAAAGCAAAAGTTTCTGTGGTGAGGCACACTTGAGTCATGGAATGAGACTGGCTTGGCCCAGGCTTGTTGGGTGGATAGTCATTCAGAAGAGGCTATGGGAATGGGGTGATAATTGAAGAGTGACAACTATAGGAAAATATCTGCGTACCTTGGCCAGCAGATTAGAGAAACTGGCAATGGATGAACCATAAACCTTGAACTGACAGTGGTAACATTTATTAAGCACCTAAGTTCTAAGTGCTTTATATACATATCTCTTTTGTCCTTACAACAATCATGCAGGTAGATGCTATTCCCTCATTTTACAGATGAAAGAATTATGGCCCCGGAGGCTAAAGTCACTGGCTCAAGGTCTCACAGAAAGTAAATAACAGGACTGTGATTCGAATCCAGGCCTCTCTGACTCTGTACCCCATGCTGTTTTCTCTTTGCTGCACAGAGTCTCCATTACTGAAAATGGATGACTCTGACCGTTTCTGCCTAATAAAATATTTAAAAATCAAGCATTTGAAGGGAAGGTAGGGGATGAAGGTCTAGTTTACAGGGAAACAAAAACTAGACTGGAAGAGATTTGTGAGTTGGGCTGTCTCCTCACCTTCCATATACCCATTTGGTAATGTTTTAAAAAGGATCATTAAATTTTACTTCATGAAATGAAGGATTTATTTTTTAGATGGTAGTTGCTAAGTCTTTGGCTTAGCTGTTTTTCAAAGAAAAAAGGGTCCTTGTATGTGTCTATGTATTTTACCAAGGTTGTAGCATGTGTATTTTCAGTCCAAGAGACTGAAGACATCCACACATACAGTTTGAGAAGGAAAAAAGGTATTGGTGCCTCTCTGGTGCTTAATCCCTTGTGGTCAAATCCTTACAAGGTTTTTTGTGGTGATAACAAAAGTTAAGAGATGATTTAGAATAAGAAATATTATTGAAGTTTTTGCTTACAAAAAGGTGGGAAGGTTGTCCAGCCACAGGGTGGGGGTGTGAAACTCAGCATCCAACTTCAGTAATAAAACAACATCATAATGAAATACTCTAGTATTTCTAAAATAATTGGTTTTCAAGGGGAAGTATCCTTCCCTTTACTAGAAGTTCCTCAATTATGTAATAGCTAGAATAAAGTAGTGGAGGAAGATGTATCTCTGTGACCAGAAAAAAATGCTTTCAAAAGAAGGTAGATCAATGATACTAGTTTTAAAGTAGCTGCAAGCAAGTGGCCTTGACACACTGCAAGCCCCAAAACCTTCAGGAGCACTTAAAAATTGTGGAGAGAAGCAAGATACCTTGAGATGTTTTTGATGAAGAAAAGCCTTCATTTTCACCGGGCAAAGAAGTACTTGATACCAAGGACATTAATAGATGTTAGAAAGACTGGCTATGGGAAATATATATGTGACATCAGACAAAAGAAAGAGATCCTGGAGCCCATTCATGTGACTTTCAATAAAATATGCAGACTGTCCGGTATTGATGGCGTCCATCTGCAGTTTTTTTTATTTTATTTGAATTCAAGTTAGTTAGCCTATAGTATATTATACGTTTCAGAGGTAGAATTTAGTGATTTATCAGTTGCATATATCCAGCTGCAGTTTTTTCATGGAAACAATCTTTGAGTATATTAGACATGATGATGGAGGTGCCATGCACTGCTCATGTCATCTTTTGCAGTTCTAAGGAAACCCAGGCCAAAATCTTTTTTATAACCAGGACTCTCAATCTACAGTCTACTTTGCATTAAACCCTTATCATTTCCTCAGCCCTCACAACATCACTGCATGATGGGTAATAGCCCCATTTTACAGATAAGGAAAGTCTCATCTGGGAGATGAGAAGTGATTTTGCTCAAGGGTTAGTAAAAATTTAGGACTGGAAGCTGCAGAGGCCTTACTGTTTCTAATACATCACACTACCCCCTTAGTAGTAAAGGAATCCTGATGGTAAATAGAGAAGATGCTTAGAAATGAGACCGTTGGAAACAATATCTACAAGTCTTGCTGCTCCAAATGTGGTCCATCATCCCCCTTAGCATCATCATCACCTGGGAGCTTGTTAGAAGCAGATTCTTGAGCACCACCACAGACATTTGTAATCAGAACCTTTATTTTAATAAGATCTCTATATTTCTGTGCACATTAAAGTCTGAGAAACACTGATATAAGGCATTTGAAAC
Organism: Ailuropoda melanoleuca; assembly: GCF_002007445.2. Lineage (NCBI taxonomy): Eukaryota > Metazoa > Chordata > Mammalia > Carnivora > Ursidae > Ailuropoda > Ailuropoda melanoleuca. The sequence continues at coordinate 49,682,146 of NC_048238.1, read as the reverse complement.
AAAAAAGCAGGTTGAGGAAGGAGACCTTTTCGAGAGGCAAAGACCAAAAATGGTGGATAAGGCCAATATGGTTGTTGGGAGTAAACGTTTACAAAGATTGTGTCCATAGCTGACTGCTTCTTAGAGTGATTTGTACATGGCCTTGTATTTTGATAGCATGTCAGTGAAGTTTCTCCACTTCAGAGAATAGTGAAATGAGCCTAGGGAAAAAGACTGAAAATTACTTGATTTTCAAATCTTTTCCCACTAAAAGCAGTGGAAAGGTGACATGCGGCAGTGGAAAGAACTCCTTCCAGAAGCCCTGGGGGTTCTAGATTTGCCTGTGTCACTGACTCTCTTTAATGCTCAGCAAGTACCTCCCTCTCTCTAGGTCTCAAATTGTCTTTATTTTTTTTTAATTTAAATTCAGTTAGCCAACATAGAGTATATCATTAGTTTTTGATGTAGAGTTCAATAATTCATTAGTTGCATATAATACCCAGAGCTCATCACATCACGTGCCCTCCTTAATGCCCATCATCCAGTTACCCCATTCCCCCCCCACTCCCTTCTGTAACCCTCAGTTTGTTTCCCGGAGTCAAGAGTCTCTCATGGTTTGTCTCCCTCTCTGATTTCTTCCCATTCAGTTTTCCCTCCCTTCCCGTATTATCCTCTGTGCTATTCCTTATATCCCACATATGAGTGTCTTTAAACAGGATAGTCTCAAAGTTCCTTTTAAGTTTTGGTGTTCTGTTATTCTCAGCTGTGGGTTTTGCTACAGATTACATTTAATTAAAACATGGACAAATCTATAGGTTGTTGTCTGGCCCTAACTTAGCATCTTCAGTTCACATAAGAAGGGGTATTCTGGGAGGAAATCTCAGTCATGACAAAATAACATTAATGGGAACTGCAAGGAACTGAAAGGGGCATGACTAGTTAACCAGCTTGAAATTGGCTAGGAAAATTTTAAATTTGAAAACTTGGAAATTTGAGAATCAATTGCTTCAAACCACATACTTGGGATTCAACTCCTATATCCTAAATAGGGCTTACTTTGCATGATTTAATAAAACAAACTACTTTGACTTGGGCTTTTAGGGGATAGTTTATTGGGGGTAGGCAGTGCATATAAAAAGGAGAGAACTTCCATTTATTCCCCATCTGCTGCTCATCTCTCCAGGTGATTCTGATGCCTATTAGCTGAAGACAACTGGCTATAATATAACCTCTTAAAATGGAAAAAACAGACCCAGAGAGGAGAAGGGACTTGTCTAAGGCCACATGCCAGAGACAATGGCAGAAAACAGGTGATCATAGTTCAACTCTACTTTCTTTGGGTTACTAGTTTACCCAAATTATATCTGCTTCTAGCAGCAGGACACACACTGGGGAGGACTAATAGACCCTACATCTGGGTATTTTGTCCCCATCACATGTTTACAGTCGTTGCTTCAGTCAAGCCTCACACAACCATATCATCTAGGTAGAGCAGAGATGATTACTCTCATTTTATTGAGGCTCAGAGACATGACACAACGTGACTAAGGACATGCAAGTAGTAAACAAACGTGGACCTAGGTTTTCTGATTTCATCAATGCATTTTGCCCCATTTGACAGATGTACAAATTGAGCTCAGAACATTGTAGTAGTTTTTTGTTGCTGCTGTAACAAATGACTACAAATTGAGCAGCTTATAACAACATCCATTTATTCTCTCACAGTTTCTGTAGGTCACAAGTTCAGCATAGTGTGGCTGGATTCTCTTCTTAGGGTCTCACTGAACTAAAATCAAGATAACAGTTGGGGTTGTGGTTGTCATTTGGGGCTCAGAATCTTCTTCCAAACTCACTGATTATTGGCAGAATTCAGTTCCTTGTTGTTACGTGACTGAGGTCATCATTTTTTTGGACATGAGCCCCTCTCCATAGTTAAGCTAACAATGGCATGTAAAATCCTTCTGCTTCCCCTTTTGCATCTCTCTGACTTCCTCTTTTACCTCTGCTGTTAAGGGCTTAAATCTTTTATTGGAGTGATTTCATTGGGCCCACACAGATAATCCAGGATAGTCTCCCTATTTTAAAGTCAGTAGTACAATCACATTTCAGCATCTCTTTTACCATATAATTACAGTTCTAAAGATTAAGGCATAAAGTATTCTTGGGGATCATAATGTTGCTTAACATTGAAGCAGCTACCTACAGAAGCTCTGCCTTTCACTATAAAGACACATCGTTGTCAAGATCCTTATCCTGGGGAAGAAAAAAATTACCATTTGCATCCCACTTAAATGAGCAGTTTGAAACTCTGATGCTGTTCAACTTCTCCCATCTCAGATTCACTCAGACACAAATGGGCAACACATCACAGAACGTGGTAGCTGGAGTCCAAGGGGGCCTCTTTGGAAGCTGATGGTGTTCCTAGATGGCACCTTGATGCTGGTGAAAAATTCCTTAACTAGTCTCATTCTATCTAGGACAGGGGGAAGCAGCTTCCTCAAAGGCCCAAATGAGATATGTACTCCCCATATAACTTGACCAGAAGTGCTAACGCTTACATAGCATGTACTGTGTGCCAAATAGGTCTTTATGTGTGCTTTTAAACAGGTTTATTGAATTTGTCCTGATATTTCTATGAGGTAAGTAGTGGTAATAACTCCGTTTTATAGATGAGGAAACTAAGGCACAGAATGGTTATGCCATTTGTCCAAGTTCTCAGAGCCAGGAAATGGTGAATTCCTCTGTGGCTAATCAGACAGAGAAAATTCTCCTAGAGGAGACATCGAGGCCAAATTCATTTAAAAGTCCCTCGCACTTTTGATTCTCTAAGCCTACCCTCAGGGTCCTGGAATTCTGGGAACCCAAGTGAGCACAGCTGAACTTTCTGAAGGAGTATGTTATATTTAGACTTAGTGGGTTTTATGGAGCCAATGGATTACAAACTTAAGGTTCCCAATCTTTTCTCAGAGGCTGGAGGAAAAGGAGACTGTCGGTCCGTGTGAATGAGGTCAAGATGGGTTGGCCCCAGGAATGTTCTCTCCAGAGTAGAATTTCCACTTGGTGCCTCCACATGAGATAGATCTCCCTGTTTTTGGTGGATGTTGAAGTTGTACTACTTTCTCTCTCTGTGAAGCCTATTTCATGAAGGCCCAAGCCCTCAGAATGCCCAAAAAGAGGTACCTAAAATTAAGCCTGCAAAAGAGGGCTTTCCTGGTCCTGAAGAACAAAACTAGGCAGTGGTCTTCTCTATACTGGCCCTTTCCCAGCCCTTGGCAAGCCTGTGGGAACTGAGTTTACACAAGTATCGGCACACCTGGATTTACTCCTCTGGCTTCTGCTTCCTCAGCTACTCCCATCTAGGTCCCATGATGCTACCAACGTATTGTATTTCCCAGACCCATTAAGATATGAGGTAGGTGGGGTATGAACAACCTCAGTCCAAACTGTTGCTCACCTTTTGTCCAACCCTACTATCATCCTGCAGGACTCAGAATTCTGTCTCCCTTATTGAGCTAAGATCTACAAGGACTCAATAAAGACTGATTTCCTCTGTTGCTCCCTGTGTCTTCTTTGCTAGCCATTGCAGCTCAGTTCTTGGCCTCTAATTCCTGTGGAAAGAATTTAAAATACTATTATCTATATTCATGCCTCAATCACCATGGGCAAGTTATTTCACCCTAGTAACTGTGGTTGGCCCTTAATGAATGCTCAATTAATATTAACCATAGTCGTAGAAATAGTAACCAGAAGTAGTCATAGAAGAAGAGGTGGTGGTGGTGGTGGTGGTGGTGGTGGTGGTGGTGGTAACAGCAGCTGCCTCAGTTGCTATCCAGGAATAGAATCTTTCCTATGCCCATTCAGAGCTGGTGGATCATGCTCTGTCATTCAAGATATTCCCAAATGTTATCTGCCACTGGATTCTTAGATTCTTCAATGAGTGTAACCTGTTTGGTTGGAAACTATTATCTCCTTGTAACTAGCCATCCTGACCCCTACTAACCTATTTATGTTATTTCCATAACTGGCTCGGTTCCTCCCATACTTGTTCTCTCATACAGGAGTTTCATGCCAAAAAGAGTCCCAACTACTCTGCCCTGTGCAGTTGCCAACAGTCAGATCTGGAGGATTTCTATGCCTTGAGGTCTGATTGGTGCTTTTTCTTCCTATGACAAGTAAGCTCCTGGTGATGTGGCTGAGGTACCTCCATCTTTTGAGAACCCCTTGGGATATTTTGGAGAGCAGCTATCTCCCACTTTCCCTTATTTTCTCTTACTCTCCCTCCTACATTGTTTAATCCTATTGTCATTAAAATTGTGCTTATGGTACTTCCACAAAAGCACTCAGTGAAAGGGTGGACAAGTCCTACAGGTAAGATAGAAAGAAGCCCTATCCTGCCACTGGATGATTTCACACTTAATTGTAAATTAATCCTGGGCTCTTGGCTGTCCAGGTGTATTTATGTCCAGAAAAATATCACATTATTTTCACTGTAATGAATAAGACATCACAAAATGTGTTAGGAAATGGGTCTAAAGAGTTTTTAAATAAATTTAAAGAGCTTTGGGAAAGAAGCAGAGTCAGCCAAGTAGCCAGGCCAATCCTGCTGTGACAAAGGGAGAAAAGGACTCAGCCCTGACCACAAATATATAGGTTATGAGAATCAGATCCAGAGCCTTTATATAATTTGTGCCTCTAGAATTCAGGTCATTGGGAGTTGAGACAAGGCCCACAGTGGAGTTAGGGGTCCCCTGAGACTATGGAAAGGAAATAAACATTGTGCCAAGCATGAAGTGGGAGAGGCCTGAATCCTTGCATCTTTCCAGGGGATCTGGCTAAGTGTTAGGGTGGTAACTGGGTGAAAAAAGAGTACTTCCACCTGGCAGACACATCACATACACTGTATGTACATTATCTCATTTAAGCTTCTCCAATACCTCATTTTAGTCCCATTTTACAGATCAAGAGACTGAGATCCAGAAAAATCATTACTTGCTCAAAATCACATAGAGATTAAATGGAGTCCTTAGCTTGTAAAAAGACAGCATATTTTTGTTACTGAAAACTTTTTTAAGACTGACGGTCCCCAAACTCAGTTGAACTGCCATCTGTAAAAGAAACTTCTCATTATGGTGCTGCAAGAGGTGGGGCATGGGGTAAGTAATAAATATACAGCCAGTGCCTGAAGCAAGTTGGGGATAGGGAAGCACAGGACTACCTCTAGTTTATTTTTTATTTTTTTTAAAGATGTTATTTATATGAGAGAGAGAGAGCATGAGCGAGGGGAGGGGCAGAGAGAGAGGGAAAGAGAGAATCTGGAGCAGACTCCCCACTGAACAAGGTGCCTGATGTGGGGCTCAATCCCAGGACCCTGGAATCATGACCTGAGCCAAAGGCAAACACCAACTGACTGAGCCATCCAGGTGCCCTACGGCTACCTCTAGTTTATATGGAGGCTTTGTGTGAATTAGAAAAAAACACCCATTGCTCAAGACACATTACAGCCATCTGCCAGAAAAATTTAATAAGTAGACAAATCTCTGATTGAATGGTGAGAGGCACCCTAAAATGTGGCTATCACAACTACATTCTGTGGCGCTGGGAAGGTGCCCAGAAGTGCAAAGGAGGTTAAATAATCATGGAACTAACTGAGGCATTAATGAGTGTGCCTCAGATCAATCTAAGGACTTGAAGATTATTTTACATATCAAGGCCTGCATGGTTCTAAGGGAAAAGGAATTATGGAAGCTAAGTTAGAGGGAAAGAAAAGCTTTGAACTTATAGTATTAACTTATATTTTTGAAACCCTGAAAGCTTTACATTGCTGACTAAGAGAAAGAATTACCCAATGGAAGAGTAAAAGCCATCTGCTAGGCTGTTACACAGCTCATCTCATTTATTTCTCATAATAGGTCTGGGAGAGACAGTGCTATCCCAACTCGAGATATGTAGAAACTGAAGCTCTACAATTTTTTTTCCAAGTCTTTTTTTTTAACTCCAATATAGTTAACATACAGTGTGATATTAGTTTCAGGTGTATGATATAGTAGTTCAACAATTCCATACATCACCCAGTAGTCATCACAACAAGTATACTCCTTACCATCTGCCCCCCCCCCAGGTAATCATCAGTTTGTTCGCTATAGTTAAGAGTTCTTTCTTGGGTTCTCTCTCTCTCTCTCCCTTACTTTTCACCTTTGCTCATTTATTTCGTTTCTTAAATTCCACATATGAGTGAAATCATGGTAGTTGTTTTCTCTGACTGACATATTTCACCTAGCACAATACTGTCTACCTCCATCAACGTCATTGCAAATAGCAAGATTTCATTTCTTTTTCTGGCTAATATTCCATTGTGAATATATACCATTTCTTCTTTTTTTTAACTTAAATTCAGTTAATTAGCATATAGTGTAATATTCGTTTCAGAGGTAGAGTTTAGTGATTCATCAGTTGCATATAACACCCAGTGCTCATTACATGAAGTGCCTTCCTTAATGCTCATCACCCAGTTACCCCATCCTGCCACCCACCTCCCCTCCAGCAACCCTCACTTTATTTCTTATTTCTGGAGGCTTTCAGCATCAATGGGGGGCATGAAAATGGAGAAGCCCCAATCGCTAGCCCCAGAGCTCAAAGTTTGTGCCCCCCACTCATCAGTAAGCCCTCAGAGACAAGCAGTCAATCACTTTTATCTCCCTGGTTTCCTCCCAAACTCTGTTCACCCAGCCTGTGACTCAGAGTTTTTATGTCAGGCACGGGACCCAGTTTCAAGTCTCCAAACATTATGTACTCCTGTGGCTTGGACCTGTGTCTTTCCTCCCAGGGGAGGGAGGGGCATTTTGCCATACTTCTGCCTTTTGTTGGGCCCCTGTCTGGGGTGTAGTGGTGCAAGTGTGCAGCAGTTTGCAGTTTATGGCAACACTGAACAGAAAGCCAGTGCCTAGATTTGGGGTTTTCAGCCAGCTTCCCCACTCTGATGCCTGGGAACTTTCCTGCACTCAGGCACCCCTGTTCTTGTGACCCCAGGGATCCTGAGACCATGCTGTCCCACCTGGGATTCTGCCCTGCTTCACCACCTCAGCACCTTTAAGCCAGTGACGTACCCAGTCACTGTAGCAGACTTTTAAATGTTCTGAGTTTGTGCTCAGCTGCTTATAGTACTTTGCAGTAGCCTCCTTGAGCAAGCTTCTCCCTACAGGGTATCCTCTGATATTTCACCACAGATTCACATCCCTGCACCTTCTACCATGCAAAAAGTGGTCTCTTCTCTTTGTAGAATTGCAGCAATTCTTTTCTCAGAACTCCAACTGATTTTGCAGGTGTTCAGAATGATTTGATAACTATCTAGCTGAATTGCAGGGATCAGATGAAATTAGGGTCCCCTACTCCTCTGCCCTTTTAACTCCTCTGCGTATATACCATATCTTCTTTATCCATTAGTCTATCAATGGACCCTCAGGCTGTTTCCATAAATTGCCTATTGAAAATAACGCTGTTATAAACATAGGGGTGCATGTACCCTTTGAATTAGTGTTTTTGTATTTTGGGGGTAAATACCTAATAGTGCAACGACTGGAATGTAGGATAGTTATATTTTTAACATTTTGAGGAACCTCCATACTGCTTTCTACAGAGGCCACACCAGTTTGCATTCCCACCAACAATGGACAAGTGTTCCTTTCTCTCCATATCTTTGCCTACACTTGTTGTTTTGTATACTGTTTTTTTAAAAAAAAAAAGTCTATTTAGGTCCTTTGCCCATTTTTAATCAGATTGTTGTGTTTGGTATTGAGTTGAATAAGTTCTTTATGTATTTTGGATATTAACCTCTTATTGGATATAGCATTTGCAAATTTATTTTCCCATTCAGTAGGCTGCATTTTTTGTTTTGTTGATGGTTTCCTTACTATTTCGGTATAATCCCTATAGTTTAATTTTGCTTTTCTTTCTGTTACCAGAGAAGGCATATCTAGAAAAATATTTTTACAGCTGATGTCAGAGACATTACTGCCTGTGTTTTCTTCTAAGAATTTTATGGTTTCAGGTCTCACATTGAGGTTTTTAAACCAGTTTGAGTTTATTTTTCTTGTAAGGAACTCATCCAGTTTCATTCTTCTGGACGTATCCATCCAGTTTTCTCAACACCATTTGTTGAAAAGACGGTCTTTTCCCCCATTAAATATTCTTGCTTCCTTTGTCATAGATTAATTGACCATAAAAGCATGGGTTTATTTATTACGTTTTCATTACTATAGCTTTGTGGTTATCTTAAAATCTGGAATTGTGATACACCCATCTTTGTTCTTCTTTTTCAAGATTGCTTTGGCTAATTGGGGTCTTTTGTGGTTCTATACATATTTTAGAATTGTTTATTCCAGTTCTGTAAGAAATGCTATTGGTATTTCAATAAGGATTGTATTAAATCTGTAGATTGCCTTGGGTAATACTGCTTTTGACAATATTTGTTCTTCCAATCCATGAGCATTGAATACCTTTCCATTTGTCTGGTTATCTTCAATTTCTTTCGTCAGTGTTTTATAGTTTTTAGAGTATAGGTCTTTCACCTCATTGATTAAGTTTATTCCTAGGTATTTTATTGTTTTTGGTACCATTATTATTATTTTTATTTTTTTTTAATTTTTTATTATGTTATGTTATTCACCATACAGTACATCATTAGTTTTTGATGTAGTGTTCCATGATTCATTGTTTGTGTATAACACCCAGTGCTCCACGCAATACATGCCCTCCTTAATACCCATCACAAGCCTAGCCCAATCCCCAACCCTCTCCCCTCTGAAGCTGTCAGTTTGTTTCCCAGAGTCCATAGTCTCTCGTGGTTCATTCCCCCTTCTGTTTACCCCCTTCATTCTTCCCTTCCTTCTCCTACCGATCTTCCTGCTATTTCTTATGTTCCATAAATGAGTGAAACCACATGATAATTGTCTTTCTCTGCTTGACTTATTTCACTTAGCATAATCTCCTCCAGTTACATCCATGTTGCTGCAAATGTTGGGTAATCATTCTTTCTTATGGCTGAGTAATATTCCATTGTATATATGCATTTATTTTGTGATTATTTAAGATCTGTCTTCCCCCAAGTACTGTGAGGAAAGCTCCACCCACCAAAGGAGATGACCCTCATGGAAGTTTCTTCAGGCCCTCCTTTAAGTCTTTACTTCTTACAGAATCTCCAAAGTCTTTGCTTTCTATTCCTATAGAAAGCCATGTCTGGCTTATATCATCCACCCACCCCTGTCCCTGCCAGCTAATGCTCAATTGGAACAGAACATTCACAATTACTTTGAGTCTCAAAAATGCCAGCACCACTGTCTCAGTTACCAGATGGCTGAGACAGGATTCTTGGATTTTGAAAATTCAATAGTCAAAGCTTCAAATATGACCCTAGAAATTGTAACATGCAATCATTTGTCAATTGTCAAGAAATTAAATCAAATATGGTGTGTTGGCATGAGTTACTTACTAATGAGCAGTCCTATTATCTGTACCTCAGCTTGGCTCTGCAGTTCACTACCCATTGGAAGTATGGTATCATGGTTAAGTGCATGGTATCTGGAGGAAGACTGCCTTTTTTTCTTTTTTTTATTGAAGTATAGCATATATACAGAAAGGCACAAAAATTATATGTGTACAGATCACCGAATTTCACAGAATGAATACATCTATGCAACAACACTCAGATCAAGAGACAGAACATTATCAGCACCCTAGAAGGACCATTCCTCCCACTCCTTTATAGTAACTCCACACCCCACCAGTGAAAACCATTAAACTCACTTCTAACACAATAGGTTAGTTTTGCCTGTTTTTGTAATTTATATAAATGGAACCATACCATATCTACTCCTCTGTCTCTAGCTTCTTTTTCTCACTGCTATGTTTGTGGTTTTCAACCATATTGCTCTAATAGTTGTAATTGTTTCACTTTCACTGCAACAATATATTTATCTAGATCATTCTGCTATCCATGACCCTTAAGTAGTTTCTAATTATTGACAATTATAAATAGTGCTGCTATAAACATTTCTATACATGCCTTCTAGTGACCATGTATGCATTTCTGATGGGTATATGCCTAAGTATGGAATGGATGGGTCATTCCGTGTGCATACATTCAGTTTTTGTAGATGTTGCTGTATTTCCATCAGCAGTGTGTGAGTTTTAGTTGCTCTAAATCCTCATCAAAACTTGGGGCTTTTATATTTTTTATTTTAATCATTCTGGTTATTGTAGGGTAACATCTCCTTATGGTTTCCTTTTGCATTTCCCTGATGAGTAATAATGTTGAGCACCTTTTCTGTATATTTATTGATCACTTGTATATCTGCTTTTCTAAAGTGCCCATTCAAGTCTTTTGCTTATTTTTCTTATTTTTCTATTGGTCCGTGTCTTTTCTCATTAATTTGTAGGGGACATATATATATCTATCTATGTCATCTATCTATATCTGGATATACATCCATTGTCGAATACATGCGTTGAAACATCTTCCTCTAATCTGTGGCTAGAGTAGTTTTCTTCTTTCTTATTGATGTCTTTTGATGAACAGAAGTCCTTAATCTTAATATACTCTATTTTTAAATGATTAACACTTTGTGTATACTGTTTTAAAAATCATTGTCTCCTCTAAGACTGCCTGGGTTTGAATACTGGCTTCACCATTTTTTACCTACATGATTTTGGGCAAGTTACTTAATCTCATTAGCCTTCAGTTTTTCTCATTAAAAAATTGCTTCATAGGGTTCTTATGAAGATTAAAGAGGTAATGCATGTGAAATAGTTTAACAACACAACAGGCACATAGCAAGTAATTAATGCATGTTTATTATTTTTTATTTAAATTATATTTTCTATTAGTATTTATAATGTGGAAGTTCATACAATTTTGGGTGCATTTATCTCTTAAATATCTAGATCTTTACATTACATAGCAGTTTAGAAATCAGACTGTTACCACTACAGGTAATATTTGTTTTTCACCATTTTAAAATTAAAACAATAGAAAAATTTGAGCCAAAATAAATTTCAGACTATAGCACACACACTATCTTTGATGATAACTAATGATATCTCACTGATCTAGGTTGTAAGAAGTAGATATGTGCCAGAATAGATACATGGGATTCCTAAGCAAAGATTTGCAGGCAAGGATTCTAAAGAATAGTGGAAAAGGTAATGACAATTGTTGAGTTGATACATCCAGGTGGAATTAATGGGTAGGCAGGAGAAAAATCTTGTTAAGAAATAGAAATTGTGAGGGGCGCCTGGGTGGCAGAGCGGTTGTCTGCCTTTGGCTCAGGGCGTGATCCCGGCGTTAAGGGATAGAGCCCCACATCAGGCTCCTCTGCTATGAGCCTGCTTCTTCCTCTCCCACTCCCCCTGCTTGTGTTCCCTCTCTCGCTGGCTGTCTATCTCTGTCAAATAAATAAATAAAATCTTTAAAAAAAAAGAAATAGAAATTGTGAAAGCATTCATATATTCATGATAGTTGAAGTTCTAGGAGTAAATTAAATATGCCAGGTAAAATGTATAACTTTATGGATTTCCAATATTTAAGAATGGACTAAGAAGAGAAGGCAGTTTACAGACCAATATCCCTGATGAACATGGATGCAAAAATTCTCAACAAGATACTAGCTAACAAAACCCAATGTATATTAAAATGATTATTCACCAGGACCAAGTCGAATTTATTCCTGGGTTGTGAGGGTGGTTCAATATCTGCAAATCAATCAACATGATACACCACATTGATCAAAGAAAGAATAAAAAACCATGTGATCCTATCAGTAGATGCAGAAAAAGCACTTGAAAAAATACATCATCCTTGCCTGATAAAAACCCCCAAGAAAGTAGGAATAAAAGGAACATACCTCAGCATCATAAAGGCCATGTACAAAAGACCCACACTTAATATCATCTGCACTGGGGAAAAACCGAGAGCTTTCCCCTGAGGTCAGGAACATAGCAGGAATATTCACCCTCACCACTGTTGTTCAATATAGTATTGAAAGTCCTAGCCTCAGCAATCAGAGAACAAAAAGATAAAAGGCATCCAAATCAGCAAGGAAAAAGTCAAACTTTCACTATTTGCAAACATGATATTCTATGTAGAAAACCCAAAAGATTCCACCAAAAACCCTGCTAGACTGATACAAGAATTCAGCAAATTCACAGCATATAAAATCAATGCACAGAAGTCTGTTGCATTCCTCTACACAAATAACGAAGCAGAAGAAAGAAAAATCAAGGAATCAAATCTATTTGCAATTGCTTTTATAGTACCTTACAAAAAAAAGGTAAAGGATCTGTACTCTGAAATCTATAGAACACCAATGAAAGAAATTGAGGAAGACACAAAGAAGTGGAAAAACATTCCATATTCTGGTTTGGAAGAACAAATATTGTTAAAATATCTATAGTTCCCAAAGCAATCTATACATTCAATGCAATCCCTATCAAAATACCACCAGCATTTTTCACAGAGCTGGAACAAACAATTCTAAAATTTATATGGAATCAGAAAAGACCCCAGATGGCCAAAGTAATATTGAAAAAGAAAACCAAAGCTGGTGGCATCACAATTCCTGACTTCAGGCTGTATTATAAAGCTGTAATCATCAAGACAGAATGGGACTGGCACCAAAACAGACACATAGATCAATGGAACAGAATATACAACCCAGAAATGGACCCTCAACTCTCTGGTCTACTAATCTTCAACAAAGCAGGAAAGAATATCCAATGGGAAAAAAGACATTTTTTTCAACAAATGCTGTTGGGAAAATTGGACAGCCACATGCAAAATAATGAAACTGGACCAGTTTCTTACAACATACACAAAAACAAACTCAAAATGAATGAAAGACCTATATGTGAGACAGGAATTCATCAAAATCTTAAAGGAGACAACAGACAGGAATCTTTTTTACTTTGTCCACATTAACTTCTTTTCTTACTAGAGACATCTCCAGAGGCAAGGAAAACAAAAGCAAAAATGAATTAGTTGGATTTCATCAAGATAAAAATCTTCTGTACAGTGGAGGAAACAACAAAACTAAAAGGCAACCTACAGAGTGGGAGAGGATATTTGCAAATGACATATCAGATAAAGGGTTAGTATCCAAATCTTTCTCTGACTGACTTATTTCACTTAGCATTATACTGTCTGGGTCCATCCATGTTGTTGCAAATGGAAAGATCTCATTATTTTCTTTTTTTTAAAAAGATCTCATTCTTGTTGATGGCGAGTAATATTCAAATATGTATACCATGGACGGATACCTGGATTGGTTCCGTATCTTGACTATTGTAAATAATGTTGCAATAAACATAAGGGCACAGATATCTTTTCCGATTGGTGTTTTCATTTTCATTGGGTAGATACCCAGTAGTAGAATTACTGGATCATATGATAATTCTATTTTTATTTTTTTAGGGAATCTCTATACAATTTCCATAGAGCCTGCACCAATTTACATTACCACTGATGAAATAAATTGAAGATGACACAAACAAATGGAAAAATATTCCACACTCATGGATTGAAAAAACAAATATTGTTAAAATATCCTTAATATCCAAAGCAGTACACACATTTAATGCAATCCCTATCAAAATACCAACAAGATTTTTCATAGACCTAGAAGAAATAATCCTAAAATTTGTATGGAGCCACGAAAGACCCCAAATAGCTAAAGCAAACTTGAGAAAGAAGGCAAGGCAGGACATATCAAAATCCCAAGTTTTAAGATATACAACAAAGGTGTAATAATCAAAACTGTATGGTACTGGCATAAAAATAGACACATAGGTCAACGAAACAGAATAGAGATCCCAGAAATAAACCCATGCTTATATGGCTAATTAATCTATGACAGAGGAGGCAAGAATATACAAGGAAAAGACAGTCTCTTTAACAAATGCTGTTCGGAAAACTGGGCAACTACATGCAAAAGAATGAAATTGGACCAATTTCTTACACCATACACAAAAATAAACTCGAAATTAAAGACCTAAATGTGAGATTTGAAACCATAAAATTCCTAGAGGAAAACAGAGACAGAAATTTTTTGACATTGCCTATAGATACATCTTCTTAGGCAAGAGAAACAAAGAAAACTAAACTTTTGGGACTACACTAAAACATAAAGCTTCTGCACAGTGAAGGATGCCATCAACAAAACAAAAAAGCAATCTACTGAAGGGGAGAAAATATTGTAAATTGTACATCTGATAAGGGGTTAATATAAAGAACTTACGTAAGTCAACACCAAAAAACCAAACAATCCAATTAAAAATATGCAAAGGAATCAATAGACATTTTTCTAAAGACATTTTTCTAAATTTGGCCAATGGACACATGAAAAGATGTTCAACATCACTAATCTATCAGGGACACAAATCAAAAGCACAATGAGAAATCACATTACACCGGTCAGAATGGCTAAATCCAACACTTATGACATATGAGCCTATTTTTTATTGTCTAGGTCTTGCTGATAGGATTGTAGTGACCAAAGTTCAATTTTTATGTGACTGAAGGTTGGGATTAATGATGTGAAAGAAACTTAAGCATCAGAGGTACTTGTTAAAGGGAAATTAACTTTTGAAAGATTTAAAGGAAAGACTATTAAATTTTCATCAGGCACATCAGGTGAGATGCAAAAGGGCCAGCAACCTGTTAGATTTAGAGCAGTAGTTATCAGCTGGAGAAAATGTGTAAGAGAGTTTTGCTCTCTCTTAAATAATAGGAAACCATAAAGGTCAGAAATAATAAGGTGAAGGTAAGAAAGATCATTTTAGTGTTTTAAACGTTATAAAAGTGGGATAATAGGACAAATTCATAACAAAGTAAAAGGACGGGAAAGAGTGTTGAAGAATCAAAACACTAACATGGATCCACTGGCTTGGATAGAAGGTGTCACTCTCTGAAGTCAATAGATTCTGGGGAATTACTGAGATTCCCTGTTTATGATTTCTAGATAGAATGTATGTTAAGTAGTCAGGAGGAAAGGTTGTAGCTATTTTGAGCTGGCAAACATGAATATAAGATTGTATATCTTAGATTTGTTGCTGTGTCAATTGTAAATAGCATCTGATAAGGTCCTTTTCATCAAGTCTCAAGGGCAATTTTTTCCTGGTGTCTTTTTCAAGATTAAATCTCAAGGTTGCAGATTATGTAGAGGCTACTTAGGTGTGTGTTTTGGAAATGGGCTCCATACTTGCTAATGATGAAGCTGGAGGTATCACACAAGTACCTTGAAGTAATTAATGATATCTGCTTGTAATATCAAATGCATGAGGTGGTCTATTATTATTTTATAAGGAGATCTTCTGTATATTATAGCTAGTGGTAATAATTTAAGAAACGAGAGTTCAAGGGTTTCTAAGAGTGTTTTTAATTTTAATTTTAAAATTCCATCCGTCCTCTCTCTCTTTTTTTTCCCTAAGGACTGTTGATGAAAAGGCTATTAACATGTCTGGGTAAAAGATAAGAATTTAGAGTTCCCTAATAGCATTACTAGCCACATGAATACCTCTGTTGTTAGAGAAATAAATGTGCATTCTTTAGGTTGGAAAAAAGAAAGCAGCTTTGTTGTGGGAGAATGGGAATTTATAGGGTCATAGCTCTCCAGTAAGGAAGAGCTTTAACTTCCTCTGAGAATAAACAAACAATAACCATAGCATATTCATAGCCTATTGCAGAAAACATTTGTATGAAGTCCATTTGGAAGTGTTTAAATGCCCCTTAAGGCTTTGGTTTTTATCCATGTCCCACCTTTGTAGTTTTACCAAGATTAAGTTGTTGGCATGTTTGGACATATTTCGGGTAACCCTTGGCAGTACCTCTAACATTGCCCCATCAAGGATTGTTTAATATTTTTTAATGTTTTTTTTTATTATATTATGTTAGTCACCATACAGTACATCCCCGGTTTCTGATGTAAAGTTCGATGATTCATTAGTTGCGTATAACACCCAGTGCACCATGCAATACTTGCCTTCCTCACCACCCATCACTGGTCTATCCCTTTCCCCCACCCCCGTCCCCACTGAGGCCCTCAGTCTGTTTCTCATAGTCCACAGTATCTCATGTTTCATTCCCCCTTCTGATTACCCCCCCTTTCTTTATCCCTTTCTTCCCCTACCGATCTTCCTAGTTCTTATGTTCCATAGATGAGAGAAATCACATGATAATTGTCTTTCTCTGCTTGACTTATTTCACTTAGCATTATCTCCTCCAGTGCCGTCCATGTTGCAGCAAATGTTGAGAAATCGTTCTTTCTGATAGCTCAGCAATATTCCATTGTATATATGGACCACACTTCTTAATCCAGTCATCTGTTGAAGGGCATCTCAGATCCTTCCATGATTTAGCTATTGTGGACAATGCTGCTATGAACATTGGGGTGCATATGGCCCTTCTCTTCACTATGTCTGTATCTTTGGGGTAAATACCCAGTAATGCAATGGCTGGGTCATAGGGTAGTTCAATTTTTAACTTTTTAAGGGACCTCCACACTGTTTTCCAGAGTGGCTGTACCAAATTGCATTCCCACCAACAATGTAGGAGGGATCCCCTTTCTCCACATCCTCTCCAACGTTTGTTGTTTCTTGCCTTGTCAATTTTTGCCATTCCTACTGGTGTAAGGTGGTATCTCAGTGTGGTTTTGATTTGAATTTCCCTGATGGCTAATGATTTTGAACATTTTTTCACATTGGGGTGCATATGGCCCTTCTCTTCACTATGTCTGTATCTTTGGGGTAAATACCCAGTAATGCAATGGCTGGGTCATAGGGTAGTTGTATTGAGTTTGAGAAATTCTTTGTAGATCTTGGATACTAGTCTTTTATCTGTAGTGTCATTTGCAAATATATTCTCCCATTCCGTGGGCTTTCCAAGTGCACATGTAACATTCTTCAGAATGGATCACATATTAGACCACAAAACAAGCCTCAACAAATTCAAGACGTTTGAAAGTATACCATGGATCTTTTCTGACAACAATGTTATGAAACTAAAAATCAAACGGGAAAAAAAAGGAAAGACCACAATGACGTGGTAGTTAAATAACATACTACTAAACGATGAATACCTCAATTGAGAAATGAAAGAAGAAATAAATAGTACATGGAAACAAATGAAAAATGAAAACACAATGGCCCAAACCTTTGGGATGCAGCAAAAGCTGTTATAAAAAGAAGTTTAGGGGCGCCTGGGTGGCACAGCGGTTAAGCGTCTGCCTTCGGCTCAGGGCGTGATTNTGGAAGGAGCCGAGATGCCCTTCAACAGATGACTGGATTAAGAAGCTGTGGTCCATATATACAATGGAATATTACTCAGCTATCAGAAAGAACGAATTCTCAACATTTGCTGCAACATGGACGGCACTGGAGGAGATAATGCTAAGTGAAATAAGTCAAGCAGAGAAAGACAATTATCATATGGTTTCTCTCATCTATGGAACATAAGAACTAGGATGATCAGTAGGGGAAGAAAGGGATAAAGAAAGGGGGGTAATCAGAAGGGGGAATGAAACATGAGAGACTATGGATTATGAGAAGCAAACTGAAGACTTCAGAGGGGAGGGTGGGGGAATGGGATAGACTGGTGATGGGTAGTAAGGAGGGCACGTATTGCATGGTGCAGTGGGTGTTATATGCAACTAATGAAGCATCGAATTTTGCATCGGAATCCGGGGATGTAATGTATGGTGACTAGCATAATATAATAATAAAATAAAATAAATTAACTGTATTAAAAATTCTTAAATCTGTATGATAGTATGAAGAGGCCCAAAGGGGACTGTCAGAAATAGAAAGGTCTCTAGATACTAGTTAATCTACCTCTTTGTGTTCTAATATGGAAACCAATGCCCAAAAAAGAAGACGCTTGGCTAAGATTAGAATTTTGATATCATGACTTCTAGTCCACTAATCTCTCTTGCTACCTCATTTATTTAAATATCTGAGTATAAACCTAGTCAGGAATAGACAGCAACCACCTGGAATGTCTATTTCTCACCAATCCCAAGAGGCAGGGAAAGATTTATGTTATATCACAAAATCAGATGTGAGCTAATCCTGATCCTTCATCACCCTGCACTGGAAGAATGGAGAGCATCTTCTCCACCCTGAGGTAATAAAGACTTCAATAACTACTCAAAATTCACAAAGCAAGTGGAAGGCCCATTCAGGGTCTGAACCCAGCTAGAACACCCTCTTCCAGACGTTTAGCTGCAAGTAGTCACATAGCTCTCTCAGGTAATAAACTTGCCAAGACTAGGTTATTCCTTATTTCACTTACAAAATGAAGTTATTGGAAAACTCTCCCTATTGCATCCCTCCCTCTGAGTCAGGCACATCATCAATAACTCTTAATGAATTATTAAATGCTTTAAAATTGATAAAAAGAAATAAGCCAGAGTGAAAGCAAGCAGAAACTGCATCGCTTTTGAGCATGCTAGAAATAGGAGCCCTCATCTTTTGTCATCATACATGCAGGATAAGCCAAAGTAATTTTACCACTGCTCCCTACTTCGTCCTCACCAAATTTCTCTTGTGGACTTGAAAGTTGAGCACCTTAAACCTTGACTCAAGGGGAGGAAGGAAGTGAACCAGAATAAGAAAATTTTCCTTGAGGGCACCTCACATGGTTGTGTGGTACAGTGGAGAGATTACCTGGTCTGAGAACTCACAAACTGAGTTAAAATCACACCACTGTCAAGTATTGATACTAGAACCTCTACTGGGCCCTTTCATCTTTCTGAGACTCAGTGTTCCCTCATCTGGAAAATGGTGTAAAATGGGTTTCAATGAAGCGCTTTCCCACTTGCTTCCATTTCTTTAGTTTTGGATTTAAATACATCTTCCTTGTCTTCTTCCAGGAATCTGGCACTGGAAATGTTGCCCTTTCTTAAAGTGTGGGCACACTCAAACATTTCCATGCTTTTGAGCCCCATGCCAATGTTCTGGGGTTTGCAGTCCGCAAATGCAAAGCAGATTTTGACTACACACTCACATACCACAAAGCATTTCTTGTCTCCAGCAGTTCAGAGAGAACATTCCCTAATGGAGTGGACTGGAGGGTGTGGCTTGTCACCAATCACTAAAAGCTTCATCCGCTGGAGACCAGATGGGCTTTAAGGATGCCAGCTCCTTGGCTGTGGTAAAAGGGGCTTGTTAAGAGAAGGCTGATCCCACTGTGGGTGTAAACTACCCTGATTCAGAGGCCCATAGTAGAGCAGAAAGAACATTAGAGGGGAAATTATGCAGTCATACGATGTGTCCTTGCACAAGTAAAAACCCCTCTTAGGAACACAGTTTTTTTTTTTCTTTTGGAGATAGGGATAATAACCCCTGATCTGCTTATTTCATAGGGAAGAATTAAAATAAATCATGGGCATGCAAGCTTTAAAAGCTTTACTGCTCTACCTACACATGTGTTATTATTATTTCATAAGGCTTAATCTGCGAATCCACCCTTGGAATTTTGAGCTAGTAGAGCCTAAGACAAGGAGAATTGGTTAAACTAGGCAGGGACCAAGCCCTCCTGATAAATACAGTGAGACAACTTTGCAACTGAATATAAACATTAGACTCTGGACAAAAAGTGAGCCAATTTACTTAAGAGAGCAGCCATTCCTCCAGGAGGGGTATAATGCTCACTCTGAGAAAATGGGAAAAAACAAACATGTACCCAAAGTTAGGACCATGAGTTATTTATTTTGAGATAGATGTTTGGGTCATAACAAAAAATGATGGCCCATCCCTAAGGAGTTTCTTCTTACAAGTTTCTGAAAAAATTTGATGCCTTTCGGGGGCCTCCAAATAACTGGTCTTATAAAGAGGGACTTTCCAAAAGCTAGCATTGAGAACTGAAGTCCCTTCAAGAAGGCAACCTTCTGAGGAACAGTAGAACAGATTCTGTTTTCCAGAATAAGCCTCAGAGGTCGAAAACAATGAGAAATCAACATCAGTAGACATCAGAGAAATTGAAAGAACCAAACATATAAAACAGCTGTTTAGCAAGGGCCAAATAGTGCAGCACCCAATTCAGGGATTTTGAGGAAAATTTTAAAATAGTAAATCACAGGTGATGGAAGGAAGGCTAAGAGGTAAGGATGGAATGTTTAAACTCCTATAAACTAGGACTAGACAAAACATATACTAGAAACCTATAGTCCTCTCCTCTTGCTTTCTTTCTTCTCTCCACAGCCCCAATACCACAGTTCTCTGATTTGACTTTCACCTCTGCCTGCATTCCCCAGAGGCCTGTGTCCACAATATTCCTGTGAGACAGCACTGTTGAGGTACTTCTACCTAGGTTGAGCTAGCAATCCTAGCAATTTTGTCCTTGACTCTGTCTCAGCCTTAGTTACCTTCCACAAAGCTTCTGTAACCACCCTCTCTGTATCAGTTGATTTCTGAAAGCCACAATTCTGCAATCCATTTTTCATCTTTTGCTTTTGTCTTGATCCCCATTTACCACATCACTGCCTTTACATCTACATTCTCTCTTTCTACCCAGTCCTAAAGTGAAACATAAATAACATTGCATGTACTAACTAATTAATTGTAACTATGTTGTGTACCATTTTGGAAAAGATTGTGTGGCTCTATCTGGGCTTGGTGGGAGAGAGTACCATGACTGTACACCAAGAGAGTGTGGGTTGATGAGAGATTGTGAGTGGCAGTGTGCAGTCTGTATATTTGTAGAAAGAGATGAGCCCCTTTGGATAAATGGTTTCAGAGTGTACTTGGCTTTAATTTTGGCTTATTTAAAATACCGACTTTTGGATCAAACTCAACCATCACCATCACTCTTACTTGTCCCACTCACTTTGGGACAGCCTGTGTTTTTGAGTACTGAATAATTTCTGAGGAATTCATGACCCAGTCAGTACTAGGACTTTGGGTTTCTGTCTAGGAGGCATATGTTGGGGGAATAGAGAGTAAGTTCAGGGTGCAGAGGATAGGAAGGCTGCAACCATTATGCATTTAATGGCATGTATGTGTCCAGTCCAGTGCCAGAACAGACCTGATAGGATAAAGGGAACACAAATTCACTGCTTTATGCAAATTTTGCTTCCATGCCCAGGCTCAAATACCTCTTGGGCCATTATCAGAACTCCTAATTCCAGCGATACCTCTTTCCTTGCTAGGCATTTTAGAGGGAAGTAAACTCCTAGGAAATAAATTATTTTAGTTTTTTCAGAACTAGGCCTGGAAACTCCTCCCTCTAATTTTCAAACAGGGATTTCACATTTTTCAGGAAAATCTATTTTTACCAAGTGCCCAAAAAAAGATATGGATTTCTTGCCCTGGCAGTGATGGTCCCCCACAAAGAGGTCTGTCCATAGTTTTATAAGTTAAGCATTGTCTTTACCTGTGAACAACAGAAAACTCCAAACAGTTGTTTTTATTAGGGATTTTATTTTTCTCACATGAGAATTCCAGAAG
The DNA here is from genome assembly GCF_002007445.2 of Ailuropoda melanoleuca. NCBI lineage: Eukaryota > Metazoa > Chordata > Mammalia > Carnivora > Ursidae > Ailuropoda > Ailuropoda melanoleuca. Next base: position 49,660,681 of record NC_048238.1, on the reverse strand, counting down.
TAGGTGGCTTTATGATGCCCTGAGATATCTAAGACTTTTCCGGTCTTCAATTCAGTCTGGACTGCAACATGTGATTCTAACAATTTTTCCTGTCCAGTGGTGCCCAGTAAGGGGGTAAGTGAAAGATGAAATTGACCCTGTGTTTAGAGGTAACACCTTCTCTTTCTCATAACAAAGCTATATGTTTTAGCTATGGTTAACCATGTCTTCTCAAGACAAAAAGATAGCTCCTCTACTTCCTATATCACACACGTATATTATATAAGAAGAAAGGAAAGGGCAGAGAACAAAAGAAATACACAAGATGAGTCATCCTGACCTAAAGAGCTTTTCTAGAATTTCAGTCCGGAGATTTCTATTACATCTCAATGACTGAACTGTGTCACATGCCCACTCCTAATTACATAGAAGGCATAGAAGGCTGGGAAATGTGTATCTTCTTTTAAACTAAGAAAATTGTTACACACAAAAATCATAATTATCTTACTATGAAAGAAAAATTGACTAATGCATAGATAGAATATATTTTCCACAACAATTGTAAGACTCAATAATTCAAAAATATTTTGGGAGAGATACTACATGCCAGGTACTGTTCTAGACAATGTGGACACAACAGTGAATAGGACAGGCATGTTCTCTACACTAGGGCAACTCATCCAAACTCTATGGACCTAATTTTTCAAACCTAACAGTGATGATAATGCCTACCTTGCATGATTGTTGTAAAGTAAAACTAATTTTTACATATATATAGATAGATATAGATATATACAAATAATAATACAAATATAAATAAAGATAAATTGTATTAGTACCATTTGTCAGTAATCTATATTTTTCCTATTGATTTGAAAAGCTGCCTTAATTCTACACTGAATTATAAATAATCTTTTTCTCTTCTTTCCAGTTTTATTAAAATATAATTGACATATAACATCATGTAAGTTTAAGGTATACCTCATAATGATTTAATTTATGAATATATTGCAAAATGATTACCATGATAACTTTGGTTAATATCTATCACCTCACAGAGTTACATTTTTTTTTCTAGTGACAAAAACTTTTACGGCTACTCTCTCAGAAACTTTCAAATATACAATACCGTATTGCTGGCTATAGTCATCATGTTTGACAATACACCCTCATAACTTCTTATAACTGGATGTTTATACATTTTCACCATGTCCACCCATTTCTCTCCCCCCATCCATCCATGCTGGCAACTACCAATCTGTTCTCTGTTTCTATAAGTTCATTATTTCTGGTTCTGCTTATAAATGAGATCATGCAGAATTTGTCTTTCTCTAACATTTCACTTAGTATCACAACCTCAAGATTCATTCCTGTCATCACAAATGGCAGGTTCTTCTTTTTTGGCTGAATACACACACACACACACACACACACACACACACACACACACACATCTATATATACATATACCTGTTCTGATCATTACAGCTTTGTAATATAACTTGAAGTTAAGAATTGTGATGCCTCCTTCTGTTTTTCTTTTTCAAGGTTGCTTTGGCTATTTGGAGTCTTCTGGGTTTTCATACAAATTTCAGGATTGTCTGTTCTAGCTCTGTGAAAAATGCTGCTAGTATTTTGTTAGGGGTTGCATTAAATGTGTAGATTGCTTTGGGTGGAATAGACATTTTAAAAATATTTGTCTTTCTAATTCATGAGCATAAATGTGTTTACACTTCTTTGTGTCCTCTTCAATTTCTCTCTTCAGCATTTTATAGTTTTCAAAATACAAGTCTTTCACCTCTTTGGTTAGGTTTGTTCCTAGGTATGCTATTGTTTTTGGTGCAATTGTAAATGGGATTGATTCCTTAATTTCTCTTTCTGTTGCTTCATTACTAGTGTATAGAAATGCAACAGATTTCTTTTTTTTTTCTGCAACTTTATTGAATTCATATATCAGTTCTAGCAATTTTTTTGTGGAGTCTTTGGGTTTTCTATATAGAATATCATGTCAAAGTATTACTTCTTCTTTGCTGATTTGGATATCTTCTATTTCTTTTCATTGTCTGTTTTCTGAGTCCAGGACTTCCAGTACTGTTAAATAACAGTGGTGAGAGGGACATCCCTGTCTTGTTCATAACTAAAGAGGAAATGCTCTCAGTTTTTCCCCATTTAGGATGACGTTAGCTCTGTGTTTTTCATACATGGCCTTTATTATGTTGAGGTACATTCCCTGCAAACCTACTTTGTTGAGGGTTTTTTTTTAAATATTTTATTTATTTGACAGAGATAGAGACAGCCAGCGAGAGAGGGAACACAAGCAGGGGGAGTGGGAGAGGAAGAAGCAGGCTCATAGCAGAGGAGCCTGATGTGGGGCTCGATCCCGTAATGCTGGGATCACGCCCTGAGCCGAAGGCAGACGCTTAACCGCTGTGCCACCCAGGCGCCCCTGTTGAGGGTTTTTATTATGAATCGTTGTTGCACTTTGTCAAATGCTTTTTCTGCATCTACTGAAATCATCATATGGTACTTATCCTTTGTTTTATTAATCTGGTGTATCATGTTGATTGATTTGTGAGTATTGAACCACCCTTGCAACCCAGTAATAAATCCCACTTTGTTGTGGTGAATGATTTTTTAAATACATTTGGGATTCTGTTTGCTAGTATTTTATTGAGAAATTTTTGATTCATGCTCATCAAGGATATTGGCTTATAGTTCTCTTTTTTAGTGGAGTCCTTACATGGTTTTGGTATAGAATGAGTTTGGAAGTTTTCCTTTCTTTTCTTTTTTTTATAATAATATTTTTTATTATATTATGTTAAGTCACCATACAGTACATCCCTGGTTTTTGATGTAAAGCTCGATGATTCATTAGTTGCGTCTTTTCTATTTTTGGAATGATTTGAGAAGAATCAGTATTATCTCTTCTTTAAATATTATTTGGTAGAATTTGTTTGTGAAGCATTCTGGTCCTGGACATTTGTTTTTTATGTGTGTGAGTTTTTTGATTAATGATTCAATTTCTTTGCTCGATTATCAGTCTGTTCAAGTTTTCTATTTCTTCCTGTTTCAGTTTTGCTAGTTTTTTTTTTTTTTAAGATTTTGTTTATTTATTTGACAGAGATAGAGACAGCCAGCAACAGAGGGAACACAAGCAGAGGGAGTGGGAGAGGAAGAAGCAGGCTCATAGTGGAGGAGCCCGATGTGGGGCTCGATCCCATAACGCCGGGATCATGCCCTGAGCCGAAGGCAGACGCTTAACTGCTGTGCCACCCAGGCGCCCCTCAGTTTTGCTAGTTTATACATTTCTAGGAATTTATCCATTTTTTGCAGGTTTTCCTATTCATATAGTTTTTCATAATATTGTCTTATAATTCTTTGTATTTCTGTGGTTTTAGTTGTTATTTCTCCTTTCTCATTTGTGATTTGATTTATTTGGCTCCTTTCTCTTTTCTTTTGGATGAGCCTGGCAAAAGGTTTATCAATTTTCTTAAATTTTTTGAATTACGAGTTCCTGGTTTCATTGATCATTTCTCTTTCTTTTTTTTCTTTTTGGTTTCTTTTTTTTTTTTTTTTAAAGATTTAGTTATTTGAGAGAGAGTGTGTGTGTGCACTTGCACAGGGGGAGGGCAGAAGGAGAGGGAGAGAAAGAATCCTTAAGCAGACTCCCCACTGAGGATTGATCCCCTTGTGGGGCTCAATCCCAGGACCCTGAGGTCATGACCTGAGCTGAAATCAAGAGTCAAGACATTTAACCAATGGAGCCACCCATGCACCCCTATTATTTTTTAGTTTCTATATCATTTATTTCTGCTCTAATCTTTAATATTTACTTCCTTTCTGTTTTGGCTTCAGGTTTCATTTGTTTTTCTTTTTCTGGCTTCCTTAGGTGTAAGGTTAGGTTGTTCATTTGAGATTTTTTTTGCATGTTGATGTAGGCCATTATTGTTCTGTCCTTCCCTCCTAGAATGGCTGTTGCTGAATCCCAAAGGTTTTGGACAGTTTTGTTTTCATTTTTTCCATGTATTTTTTATCACATCTTTGAATTCCTGGTTGACCCATTCATTGTTTTTTAGCATTTTGTTTAACCTTCATGTATTTGTGGTCTTTCCAGATTTTTTTTTTTATGGTTGACTTCAAGTTTCATAGCATTGTTGTTAGAAAAGATGCATGGTGTGATTTCAATCTTTTTGTATTTGTTGAGACCTGATTTGCAATCTAGTTTGTCATCTATTCTGGAGAACATCCCATGTGCCCTTGAAAAGAATGTGTATTTTGCTACTTTAGGGTGAAATGCTCTGAATATATCTGTTAAGTCCATCTAATCTGAGGTATCATTTAAAGGCATTGTTTCCTTGTTTTTTTTTCTCCTTAGATGATCTGTCCATTGATGTAAGTGGGGTGTTCAGGTCCCCTATTATTGTATTATTATCAGTGAGTTCCTTTTTTATTTGTTATTAATTATTTTACATATTTGGGTGCTCCTGTGTTGGGGGCATAAATATTTCCATTTGCTAGATATTCTCATTGGATTGTCTCCTTTATTCTGATACAGTGCCCTTGTCTCTTGTTACAATCTTTGTTTTAAAGTCTAGTTTGTCTGATATAAATCGTATTGCTACTTTCTTTTGATATCCTTTTGCATGATAAATATTTCTCCATATTCTCATTTTCACTCTGCCATGTCTTTAGGTCTAAAGTGACTCTCTTTTAGGCATCATATAGATGGTTTTTTTTATCCATTCAGACAACCTATGTCTTTTGATTTGAGCATTTAATCCATTTGTAATCAGAGTAATTATAGTCAGATGTATTTAGTGCCATTTTATTACTTGTTTTGTTGTTGTTTCTGGAGATTTTCTCTGATCTTTTCTTGTCTTTGTCACTTTTGGTCTTTCCTTTGATCAGAGTCCCATTTAATATTTCTTGCAGGGTGGTCAAGAACACCTTTAGTTTTTGTTTGTTTGAGAAACTCTTTATCTCTCTTTCTATTCTGAACAGTAGCCTTGCTGGATAGACTATTCTAGGCTGTATATTTTTCGTAGTCAGCACTTTGAATATATCATGTCACTCTCTTCTGGCTTGCAAAGTTTCTGTTGAGAAATCTGCAGCTAACCTTATGAGTCTTCCTTGTAAGTGAATGACTTTGTCTTACTGCTTTTAAGATTTTTTTTCTTTATCAGTATATTTTGCAAATTTAATTACAATATGTCTTGGTGTTGGCCTGCTTTTGTTGATTTTGATGGGCGTTCTCTGTGGCTCTTGGATCTGGATGTCTGTTTCCTTTCTCAGATTAGGGAAGATTTAAGCTATCATTTCCTCAAATAAATTTTCTGTCCCCTTTTCTCTCTCTTCTTCTTCTGGGACTCCTATAAATATAATTGTTACTATGTTTGATGGAGTCACTGAGTTCCCTAGGTCTATTCTCATGTTCCATAATTCTTCTCTCTTTTGTTCAGCTTCATTATTTTCCACTATTTTGTCTTCTATATCACTAATTCATTCCTCTGCTTCTTCCAGCCTGTTGTTCTTTGCATCAAACTTTTTTACAATGTCATTTGTTGCTTTCTTTATTTCTGATTGATTATTTTTCACTCTTTTATCTCTGTGGTAAGAATCTTTCTGATATCTTCTATTCTTTTTCCAAGCCCAGTGAATATCCTTACGATTGTTCCTTTAAATTCTCTATCGGGTGTGTTACTTATATCTGTTTCACTTAGATCTCTGGCCATAGCCTTAACTTGTTGTTTCATTTGGGATAAATTCCTTTCCCCAGCATTTCGTCTAAGTGTCTGCCTTATTTTTCCATGTTTTAGAAAAGCCAGTTATGCTTCCTGCTCCTGAAGGTAATGGCTTTATGAAGAGGCCATGTAGTGTCCAGGACAGGGTGCTTCAGAGTCTCTGGTGTGTGCTGCATGTGCTCTCCTGTTGTGTTTTGGCTGCTGTATCCTTCAGACCATTCATCTGCAGAGGCTGTCCTTGCCTGCTGCAGGCAGTGTTTGTTCCCTGGTCAGAATGTGGCAAGTTTTAACTAGGTGTACTCTGGTTTGCTTGTGAAATGAGATCTGATACTAGTTCCACTAGCACTGAGGCATTGCAGATCTCTGGTTAGAAGATGTGGTGTGGGTTGGATTTTGTGCTGGTTCTGGGGGAGCGGCCTGCCATGCTGGGACTAAAGCAAGCTTGACTGAGAAGGGCCACTCCACCAGAGAGCAGGGTGTGTGGCTTGGTGTAAGCAAATTAGGCAGCCAATGTGAGTTCTGTGCTGCTACCAGCAAGTGGCTCTCTGTGTATGCTGAAGGGTGGGGGAGGGGGGATGGCACTGACCAGGTCCTTTCTCCCTGGAGAGGCCTGTCCTTAAAGGCTGCCACTCAGGGAAGCACTCCCAGAGGAGCAAATAACCCCCCATGCCCCCCACCCCCCACCCCCATGAACTCCAGGCATTATTCAGATTGCTGTTTCTATGCTGTTTGCCTCCAGGTTTTTGCCTGCCTTCTCTCCAGGAGCAGCCCAGTGCCTTCCTGGTTTTATCCCAGCCAAACCTGCTGACCTTTAAAACTCCAGGGTTTAGGGAAGTGGTTTGTGCAGGGGCCTGCATTGGTCTTCTGGAGGAGTGGCCTACAGCACTGGAACTGAGGTGAGCTTGAAAGAGAAGGATGGTCACGCCAGAGTACATGGGTGTAGGACTTGATGTAACCAAGTTAGGCAGCCTGTGTCAGCCCAAGCTGCTTCCCACAGGTGGCTCAGTGTTTATGCTGAAGGGTGGTGGAGGGAAATTGTGCCAGCCAACTCCTTTGTTCCTGTAGAGGAGTCTCCCCAAATGTGAAGCACTCTGAGAAGAGTGAATAATCTCCTCCCAGTGTGCCCCAGGCATTCTTTAGATCACTGTTTCCACTCTGTCTGCCCCCAAGTTGTTTGCCTGCCTTCTCCCCAGGAGCAGCACAGTGCCCTCCAGGCTCATACCAGCCAAACCCACTGTCCTTTAAAACTCTAGGTTTTAAGCCCTGCCAGTTGTAAGGACTCACAGAATTCAGCTCCTTTCACTTTCCAAGCCAATTGCTTTGGGAAAACGTTCTTGTGCTTTTCTGTATTCTCCTCTCTCTCTTGCCCTTCTCCCCCACTGCTCCCTCCCATCTGCATTACCTGCAGTCCCTGTATGTCCTACCTTCTTTCATGTGGCCTCTTCTCTCCCTTAAGTTGTGGAATTTGTTGTCAGTGTTCAGATTGGTTTTTTGGAGTATTTAAGATGGGGTTATAGTTATTTAGTTGAGTTCATGGAAGAGGTGGGCCTAGGGTCCTCCTACTTCACTGCCATCTTCCTGAATCTGATTATTTTCTTTCATTATCTAAAAAAACTTTCTCATTTTGACATTGTCCTGTTGGGCTGGCCGAGAAAAAGGGGCCAAGACACCCAAGATGGCCAACTCTACCGCCAAAATAACCGACTCTCCCACCAAGATTTAAACCGACACCCAAGATGGCTGACTCTCCTGTCAAGATAACCGACTCTTCCGCCAAGATTTAAACCAAAACCTAGGCAGGAAACCATAACCCGTCCTACCGACTTTCCTCACCCCCCAGCAGTACCCAATAAAACCCTGCCACGACTCTCCAAGACAGACTTTCCCCACCCCCAGAAGTACCCAATAAAAACCCTTGCTGCCTTGCCCTGGGCGCAACTTCCCCGACTCCCCCCTCCGGAGTCTCAGAACCTCGCCCGAGAGTGCACACACTAACGTCCCTCCTGAGGGACACCCTCACTGCCCTGCCCTGGGCGCGACTTCCCCGACTCATCGCTCTTTCCGGAGTTGTGGAACCTCGCCCGAGGGCGCTTGCAATAAAGCTCATCCTCTGGACCACGGTTGCCTTTGCTGTCCCCATTTTATTCACAAGAGAAACCTAACATTTGGTGCTGAAACCCCGGGAGGAGATCAAGCCCCTGCTCTGGCACGGAGGCTCTCTCCTCCTCTCAAGTAGACTGGGATGTCTCTCTCTCTCTCTCTCTCCAGACATCTCTCGAGGCCCGCTGTGGTGAGTGTTCCCTGGTTCCCGATCCTTCTCCGGGACGCCCTGTCCTAATTGTGGCCTCGTCAGGGAAACCCCCCTCCAGCCACCTGGTGGCCCCCATAGTTCCGAGGAATCAGGAGACGTCCCCATTCCACAGCAACTACCTTCCCTTCTGAACTGCAACCCAGCACATGGACGAGGGGACTCCTTTCTCTGTGCCCTGAGTTGATAGGTGAAGGGGCCATGGGAACCTCCCAGTCCAAATTCGACCCTAAAACGCCACTGGGCTGCCTTCTGGCCAACCTTCGAACCCTGAAGTTGCACCAGGACCTACGAAGGTGGTGCCTTATACATTACTGTACTGTCGCCTAGCCCCAATATCAATTGGAGAACCAATCACAATGGCCCCCCAAAGGCACCTTCGATTATCAGGTGCTCATGGATCTTGACAACCTCTGTAGATGCCAGGGCAAGTGGTCCGAGGTCCCCTATGTCCAGGCCTTCTGGACCTTACGCTCTCAACCTTCACTGTGCTCCCACTGCTCGACCTCTCAGGTCCTCCTCGCTTGCTCCCCCCCCCAACCCTTCCACCTACCGCTCCCAAGGATCCTGATCCCCCCTCCCTCTCTCCCCTCTCCGAACCTCCTGAAAACCTCTCAGGGCCCCCTGTAAGGGCCCCCCTCTTACCTCCACCTTCCCCCTACCATCCTGTTCCTCAGCCCCCTGTACTCCCCAACCCCCCACAGACTCCGACGGCTCTCGAAGACCCACCGCCCAAGACCACCACCGAGCCACCCTCACCCTCAGACTCTCTCTCTTCCCCTCCTATTTCCGCTCGTACTCGGTCCCAGAATCCTTCCCCCGACCTGGTTTGTCCCCTGAGGGAGGTCGCCGGGGCTGAAGAGGTCATCCGAGTCCATGCGCCCTTCTCCCTGCAGGACCTCTCCCAAATCGAAAAGCGCCTCTCCCAAATCGAAAAGCGCCTGGGCTCTTTCTCGGCCAACCCAGATAATTTCATTAAGGAATTCCAGTATTTTGGCCCAGGCCTATGACCTTACCTGGCACGACTTACATGTTGTCCAGACCACCACCCTCACCACTGAGGAGAGGGGAATGTATCCAGGCTTCCGCCCGAGAGCATGCTGATCAGGTCCATCTTACTGATGACACCATGCCGGTTGGTGCTCAGGCAGTCCCAGCAGTGGAACCTGGCTGGGACTACCAGAACGGCCAAGATGGCTGCCAGCACCGCGACTGCATTATCCAATGTCTTATCGCTAGAATGAGGGCGGCCTCCAATAAGGCTGTTAACTGATAAGATCAGGGAGATTATTCAGACCCCTGATGAAAACCCTGCCGTATTCCTTAACCGACTGACCGAGGCTTTGACTCAGTTCACCCGCTTAGATCCAGCCTCTCTGGCGGGGGCCACGGTCCTGGCCACTCATTTCACCTCCCAATCAGCGCCGGACTTTCGGAAAAAGTTAAAAAAGGCCGAGGAGGGCCCCCAGACCCCCATCTCTGACCTGGTGAAAATGGCATTTAAAGTCTTTAACTCCCGAGAGGAGGCAGCCAAACTTAAAGAGCAGGCCAGACTCCAGCAGAAGGTTCAGCTACAGACCTAGGCCTTGGTAGCAGCCCTGCAGCCAGCCGGCTTCGGGAGCCAACAGAGGGGGGCAGCCAACCGTACCCCACCGGGGGCATGCTTCAAATGTGGAGCTGAGGGACACTGGGCTCATCAATGTCCCAACCCAAAGGCGCCAGCTTGACCGTGTCCTCAGTGCCACATGATGGGGCATTGGAAATCAGACTGTCCTAACCACAGGGAATCCTCAGCGCCTCTACGCGGGGGCAACCCCGAGACGGTAAGTCCAGCCTTCCAGCTACTCGGGTTGGAGGACGACTGACAGAGCCCAGACTTGGACACCCCTCTCACCCAGGCCAAGCCCAGGGTCACGCTCCAGGTAGCGGGTAAGTCCATCTCCTTTCTGCTGGACATGGGGGCTACCTACTCAGTTCTGCCATCCTACTCAGGACCTGCACGAACCTCACCGGTCACTGTTGTGGGGATCGACGGGACCTCCTCCTCTCCTAGGGTGACCCTTCCCCTTACTTGCTGCCTGGATGGTTTCCCTTTCTCCCACTCATTCCTCGTAATTCCCTCTTGTCCGGTCCCCCTACTGGGAAGAGACATACTCCAGAAACTGCAAGCTACTATTCTCCTCTCTCCTTCCCCCTCGACTTCAGAGTGTCTCATCTTACCCCTCCTTCCTGCCCCTCCGACCCCCACCCCAGGTAGTCTACCCGCAGTGGACCCCCTATTATGGGACACCTCTAAACCCATCATTGCATCCCACCATACCCCTGTTAAAATACCCCTCTAAACCCTTCCATCCTTTCACCCATGAGTGCTCCAGCTCAGCCACTGGCCTCCTAGCCCAACCAGTGGGGCCCACACACAGGGCCGTAGCCTACCTATCTAAACAGTTAGACACCACCACCCGAGGATGGCAGCCCTGCCTCAGGGTACTGGTGGCCGCTGCCTCCCTAACCAAGGAGGCCCTCAAACTTACTTTGGGACAGCCCCTCATAGTTTACTGTCCCCACTGATTCATGGACCTCCTCAGCCACTGATCTCTGGCCCAATTAACCCCCTCCCACCTCCAGCTGTACCACCTGCTGTTCGTCGAAAACCCGCAGATCTCTTTCTCCGCCTCCCCTCGCCTAAACCCTGCCACTTTGCTGCCTGCACACTCGTCTACCCCCGAACCTACTCACTCTTGCCCACAACTCCTGGAGGACCTCACCCCCTCTCACCCAGGGCTTTCAGACCAGCCACTGCCTAACCCTGACCGTGTGCTCTTCATAGACGGCAGCTCCCTCTTGGCCTCGGATGGCCGGAGACACGCCGCCTATGCTGTAGTCACCTCAGAGACAGTGGTGCAGACAGCTCCCCTTCCCATTGGGACCACTTCCCAAAAGGCTGAACTTATAGCTCTCACCAGGGCACTCCACCTATCCAAGGGACAGCGAGTCACTATATACATGGACTCCAAGTACGCCTATCTCATAACCCACACCCACTCCGTCCTCTGGCAGGAGCGGGGATTCCTGACCACCAAAGGCACTCCTATAGTTAACGGGCCCCTCATTGCCAAACTACTCGAGGCCCTCAACTTGCCCACCGAGGTCGTGGTAGTCCACTGCTGCAGGCACCAGACCCCCAAGGACCCAGTCTCCCAAGGTAACAACAAGGCAGACTCAGTGGCCAGACAAACGGCTCTGAAAACCTCCTTGGCCCCGATCCTCTTCCTCAAAACCCCACACCGCCCTTCTTACTCCAAAACGGAGGTGCAGAACCTCCAGGGCCTAGGGGGGAAGCCCAGGGACAAGGGATGGATTTACATCCAGAACAAAATTGCCCTGCCGGAGAACCTGGCCCACACCCTGATCACAGACATTCATCAGTCTCTTCACATCGGCCCAAAGGCCCTACATCAGTTCCTACAACCCCTTTTTCACCACCCTTCTCTATCTAGAGTAATTGAGACAGTCCACAGAGCCTGTAAAACCTGCTCGGCCATAAATGCACAAGGTGGAATCCGCAGACCAGGACCCAACCATCAACTCCATGGCCACCAGCCCAGGGAAGACTGGCAGCTGGACTTCACTCATATGCCCCGCCACAAAACCTTCCGATACCTATTAACCATGGTTGATACATTCAAAGGCTGGATTGAGGCATACCCCACAGCCTGGGAAATGGCAGATATGGGAAACGGCAGATATCAGAGCCACAACTCTCGTTGAACACGTCATCCCTAGGTTTGGACTACCCCGAACTCTCCAGTCGGACAATGGACCCGCTTTCATCTCTAGTGTGACTCAGCAGGTAGCCAAAAGCCTCAACATCACCTGGAAACTCCACATTCCATACCACCCTCAGTCATCGGGTAAGGTGGAAAAGGCCAACGGGTTGCTTAAGGCTCAGCTCACTAAACTGACCTTGGAGACCCGTCTCTCATGGCCCACACTTTTGCCCCTGGCCCTCACCAGGCTTAGGGCAACCCTCCGCGGACCTTCAGGGTTGAGCCCATTTGTGCTGCTGTACAGCCGACCCTTCCTCATAAACCACAACCTCCCAGCCTCTCCCCCACCTCTTCTTTCCTACCTGCCTTACCTCACCCTCCTGCAGGCCCTCCTGAGAGCTCGTGCTGATGCTGTCATCCCTGCCCTGGACGGCCACAACCATGACCAGAAAGAAGCCCCCCTTCAAGGGTTACTTCCAGGAGACCAGGTTCTTCTCAGGAACCTGCACCTGGGTTCCTTGCAGACATGGTGGTCGGGGCCTCACACTGTCATCCTTACCACCCCAACCGCAGCAAAGTTGTTGGGACACCAGGCGTGGGTACACATCAACAACCTCAAATGCGCGCCCAAAAGTAATGGCTGGGCCTCCCAAGCGGTGGGCCCTACAAGCTACCTCCAAGATCCAGGAACTCAAGGACCGGATCCAAGCGAGGCTCCAAGACACCTCCATATGGGACCTGGAGTCCCATACTTGGGTAACGTGGCTTCTCCCCTTGGCGGGACCTCTGTGATTAATCCTCCTGCTAATCTCGGTTGCTCCCTGCCTTATTTGGTACATACAGGAATGCCTGCAGGAAGTGACCCGGGTGTCAGTCAACCAGCTCCTCCTACAGCCCTATTCTCCAGTGCCCACTTCCGACTACCCCTATGACGACTCCCAGCCATTAGCAGGAAGTAGCCAAAATGGAGTCAACGCCCCTGATACCATTATATAAAGCAAAAGGTCGGAATGTTGGGCTGGCCAAGAGAAAGGGGCCAAGACACCCAAGATAACCGAGTCTCCTGCCAAGATTTAAACCAAAACCTAGGCAGGAAACTGAAACCCGTCCTACCGACTTTCCTCACCCCCAGCAGTACCCAATAAAACCCTGCCATGACTCTCCAAGACAGACTTTCCCCACCCCCAGCAGTACCCAATAAAAACCCTTGCTGCCTTGCCCTGGGCGCGACTTCCCCAACTCATCGCTCTTTCCGGAGTTGTGGAACCTCGCCCGAGGGCGCTTGCAATAAAGCTCATTCTCTGGACCACGGTTGCCTTTGCGGTCTCCATTTTATTCGCGACAAGAGAAACCTAACAAGTCCCACTTAGTTATTTGTGCTTTTATTGCTTGTCCTTTAGGTGTCATATCCAAAAATAATTTCCAAGACTAATGTCAAGGATGTGTTCTATGCTTTTTTTTTTTTTTTAGAAATTTTATGGTTTCAGGTCATGCATATAGTCCTTACTATATTTCAAGTTATTTTTTGTGAATGCTATAAATGGTGGTCAAGTTTCATTCTTTTGCGTGTAAACATCCAATTTTCTCAGTACCATTTATTGAAGAAATGATCTTTTCTTGAATCCCTTGTCAAATATTATACAGATATGCATGGGTTTATTTGTGGGCTCTTGATTCTCTTTCATATATCTATTTTTATGCAAAGAGTATACTATTTTGATTACTATAGATTTATAATATAGTTTAAAATCAGGAAGCATAATGCCTCCTGCTTTGCTCTTTCTCAATCTTTTGTTCACAATCTTCTGTTGTTTCATATAAATTTTAGGATTTTATTTCTATTTTTATAATAATTCCACTTGAATCTTACAAGGATTACATTCAATGTACAGATGACTTTGGGTAGTAGGGATGTTTTAACAATATTAATTCTATAAGCCATGAACATGATATATCCTTTATTTATGTCTTATTCAATTTCTTTCACCAATGTCACAGCTTTCAGTGTAGAGATCTTTCACCTCCTTGGTTAAATTTATTCCTAAAGTATTTTCTTTTTGAAGCTATTGTAAATGGGATTGTTCCCTTTATTTCTTGTTAAGATATTTTGTTGTTAGTGTATGGAAACATTATTGATTTTTTAATGTTGATTTTATATCCTGCAACTTTATGACATTTATTGATTAGATCTATAAGTTTTTTGGTGGAATCTTTAGGATTTTCAATATATAAATCATGTCATCTGCAAACAAAGATAATTTTACTTCTTTCTTTGTGAGTTAGATGCTTTTTATTTCTTGTTTTTATCTATTCTCTCTGGCTAGGACATCCAGTACTATGATAATTAAGAGTGGTGCAAGTGGCCACTCATATCTTGTTCCTGATCTCTTAAGCGGAAAATTTTCAACTTTTCACCATTAAGTATTATGTTAGCTGTGGGTTTGTCATATTTAGCTTTCATCGTGTTAAGGTACATTCCTTCTATACTCAATTTATTGAGAGTTTTATTAGGAAATACGTTGAATTTTGTCAAATGCTCTTTCTTCAACTATATAGGTGATAATTTGATTTTTTTAACCCTGACTTGAAGGTCCTTTTAAAATTGAAGTATAATTGACATATAGCATTATTATTAGTTTCAGGTATACAACATAATGATTCAATATCTGCCTACACTGTTAAATGATCACCACAGTAAGCCTAGTTATCATTTTTTGCCGTACAAAGTTATATTTTTTTGTGATGAGAACTTTTAGGATTTACTCTCTTGGCAACTTTCAAATATGCATTACAATGTTACTGGCTACAGTCACCGTGCTGTACATTACATCTCCATAACATGTATCTTATATTTGAAAGTTTTTACTTCTTGACCCCCTTAAGCCATTTCACCCAACCCAAAGCCCCCTCCCCTCTAACACCTACAGTTCTGTTCAATGAGTTTTGTTTCGATTTTAGATTCCACATGTAAGTGAAATATGGTATTTGTTTTTCTCTGTTTGACTTATTTCACTTACCATAATTCCCTCAAGGTCCATCAGCATTGTCACAAATGGCAAGATTTCATTCTTTTTTAATGCCTGAGTAGTAGTACATTGCATTTATATACCACATCTTTGTTATCCATTCATCCATTGATAGACACTTGGGTTATTTCCATATCTTGGATTTTGTAAATAATACTGTAATGAACATAAGGGTGGATATATCTTTTAGAAGTAGTGTTTTCATTTTATTTTTTCAGATAAAAACATAGTAGTGGAATTGTTGGATAAGATGGGGGTTCCATTTTTCATTTTGGGGAGAAACTCCATGTTGTTTTAAATAGTGGCTGCACCCATTTAAATTCCCAACTGTTTGAGAGTCCCCTTTTCTCCACATTTTAGGCAACAGTCATTATTTCTGATCTTTTTGATACTAGCCATTCTAACAGATGTGAGGGGGTATCTTGTGGTGAATTTTATTTGCATTTCTCTGGTAATTAGAGATGTCAAGTATCTTTTCATGGGCCTGTTGGCCATCTGTATGTCTTATTTGCAAAAAAGAAGTCTATTCAGGTCCTCTGACAATTTTTCAATCAGATTTTTTTTTTTGCTATTGAGGTCTATGAGTTCTTTATCTATTATGGATATTAATCCTTTACCAGATATGACTTGCAAATATTTTATGTCATTCAGTAGGTTTCTTTTTTTAAGATTTATAATGTATTTGAGAGAGAAGAGTGAGAAAGCACAAGCAGGAGGAGTGGACAGAGGGAGAAGAAGGCTCCCTGCTGAGCAGGGAACCCCATGTGGGGCTCGATGTGGGGCTAGATATGAGCTGGATCCTAGGAACCTGGGATCATGACCCAAACTGGAGGCAGACACTTAGCCAACTGAGCCACCCAGGAATCCCATCATTCTGTAGGTTTCTTTATCATTTTCTTTTTTCTTTTTTCTTTTTTTTAACAGACAACACCAATCAAGTGTATTCTTAAAATAACTGACCAAAGTCAGACCTCAAGCATTCTAGTTATGCTGGGATATCTTTTCTTTTCTTTTTTTTCTTTTCTTAATTTTAATGTTTTTTTTTTTTTATTATGTTAGTCACCATACAGTACATCCCTGGTTTCTGATGCAAAGTTTGATGATTCATTAGTTGCGTATAACACCCAGTGCACCATGCAATACGTGCCCTCCTTATTACTCAGCACCAGTCAATCCCATTCCCCCACTCCCTCCCCTCTGAAGCCCTCAGTTTGTTTCTCATAGTCATTAGTCTCTCATGCTTCACTCCCCCTTCTGATTACCCCCCTTTCTTTATCCCTTTCTTCTCCTATTGATCTTCCTAATTCTTATGTTCCATAGATGAGAGAAATCATATGATAATTGTCTTTCTCTGCTTGACTTATTTCACTTAGCATTATCTCCTCTAGTGCAGTCATGTTGCAGCAAATGTTGGGAACTCGTTCTTTCTGATAGCTGAGTAATATTCCATTGTATATATGGACCACAGCTTCTTAATCCAGTCATCTGTTGAAGGGCATCTCGGTTCCTTCCAAGATTTAGCTATTGTGGACAATGCTGCTATGAACATTGGGGTGCATATGGCCCTTCTCTTCACTACGTCTGTATCTTTGGGGTAAACACCCAGTAGTGCAATGGCTGGGTCATAGGGTAGTTCAATTTTTAACTTTTNTTTTTAACTTTTGAAGGGACCTCCACACTGTTTTCCAGAGTGGCTGTACCAACTTGCATTCCCACCAGCAATGTAGGAGGGATCCCCTTTTTCCACATCGTCTCCAGCAAATGTTGTTTCTTGCCTTGTCTATTTTTGCCATTCTAACTGGCATAAGGTGGTATCTCAGTGTGGTTTTGACT
>NC_048238.1:49603323-49643927 GCF_002007445.2 Ailuropoda melanoleuca | reverse complement strand
TTTTTCCTTTTCAACAGTTCCTTGGTGATTCGGGGCCTTTTCTGTTTCCATACAAATTTAAGGACTATTTGCTCCAGTCCTTTGAAAAATTTCCTCGGTATTTTGATCGGGATGGCATTGAAAATGTAGATTGCTCTGGGTAGCATGGACATTTTAACTATGTTAATTCTTCCGATCCATAAGCATGGAATATTTNCAATCTTTTTGTGTCTCCTTCAATGTCTTTAAGAGTGATTTATAGTTTCTAGAATATAGATCCTTTACATCTCTGGTTAAGTTAATTCCAAGGTAATGTATGGTTTTTGGTGCGATTGTAAATGGGGTGGATTCCCAAAATTCTCTTTCTTCAGTCTCATTATGTGTGTATAGAAATGCAACTGATTTCTGAGCATTGATTTTGTATCCCGCCACATTACTGAATTGCTCTATAACTTCTAATAGCTTGGGCATGTATTCTTTTGAGTTTTCCATATAGAGTATCATGTCATCTGTGAAGAAAGACATTTTGACTTCTTCTTTGCCGATTTGGATAACTTTTATCCCTTTTTGTTGTTTGATTGCTGTTGTAAGGACTTCAAGTACTATGTTGAATAATAGTGGCGAGAGTGGGCATCCTTGTCATGTTCCTGATCTTAAGGGAAAGGCTTCCAGCCTTCCCCCACTGAGAATGATATTTGCTGTAGGCTTTTCATAGATGGTTTTTATGAGATTGAGGAATGTATCCTCTATCCCTACACTCTGAAGGGTTTAAGTCAGGAAAGGATGCTGTATTTTGTCAAATGCTTCTTCTGCATCCATTGAGAGGATCATATGGTTCCTGAGATTTTCTTGTTGATATGATGTATCATGCTGATCGATTTGCGAATGTTGAACCACGCTTGCATCCCAGGGATGAATCCCACTTGGTCATGATGGATAATCCTTTTAATGTACAGTTGGATTCTATTAGCAAGGATCTTGTTGAGGATATTGGCATCCAAATTCATTAGGGAAATTGGTCTGTAATTCTCCTTTTTGATGGGGTCTTTGCCTGCTTTGGGGATCAAGGTAATATTGGCCTCAGAATGAGTTTGGTAGCTTTCCTTCTGTTTCTATTTTTTGAAATAGCTTTAGGAAAATAGGTATTATTTCTTCTTTGAATGTTTGGTAGAATTCCCCAGGAAAACCGTCCGGGCCTGGAGTTTTGTTATTTGGAAGGTTGTTTATCACTGACTCAATCTCTTCATAATTAAGTGGCCTGTTTAAAAAATCAATTTCTTCCTGTTTCAGTCTTGGTAGTTTATAGGTTTCCAGGAAGGCCTCCAACTCTTCCATTGTTTAATTTATTGGCATAAAGCTGCTGATAAAAGTTTCTAATAATCCTTCCAATTTCATTGGTGTTGGTTGTGACCTCTCCTTTTTCATTCATAATTTTATTAATTTGGGTCATTTCTCTATTCTTTTGCAGAAGTCTTGCCAGTGTTCTGTCAATTTTATTGATTCTCTCAAAGAACCAGCTTCTAGTTCTGTTGATCTGCTCTACTGTACTCCTCGTTTCTAATTCATTGATTTCTGCTCTAATCTTGATCAACTGCTTCCTCATGCATAGATTACACCTGTCTCTCTGTTGCTGTTCCAGCTTCTTGAGGTGAGAATATAAAAACTGCATTTTAGATTTTTCTATTCTTTTGAGTGAGGCTTGGGTGGCTATGTATTTCCCCCTTAGGACTGCCTTTGCCGTATCCCATAGGTTTTGGACCATTGTGTTTTCATTCTCGTTGGTTTCCATAAATTGTTTAAATTGATTTTTGATTTTCTGGTTTATTGAGGCATTCCTGAGCAGGATGGTTCTTAGTCTCCAAGTGTTTGAGTTTCTTCCAAATTTTTCTTTGTGGTTGAATTCCACTTTCAAAGTGTTGTGGTCTGAGAATATGCAGGGAATAATTTCAGTCTTTTGGTATCGTTTGAGACCTGTTTTGTGACCGAGAACATGGTCTATTCTTGAGAATGTTCCATGGGCATTAGAATAGAGTGAGTATTCTATGGTTCTGGGGTGTAGTGTTGTATATATATCTATGAGGTCCAACTCGTCAAGTATGGCATTCAACGCTCTTGTTTCTTTGCTGATTTCTTCCTTAGTAGATGTGTCTATTTCTGATAGTGGAGTGTTGAGGTCTCCTACTATTAGTGTATTTTTATCTATATGTCTCTTTATTCTGGTTAAGAATTGGCTTGTGTATCTTGCTGATCCCGTGTTGGGGGCATAGATATTTATAATTGTTATATACACTTGTTGGATACATCCTTTAAGAATAATATAGTGCCCTTCTGTGGCTCTAACTATAGTCTTTAGTTTAAAATCCAATCTGTCTGATATGAGAATTGCTACCCCAGCTTTCTTTTGAGGTCCATTTGCGTGAAAGATGGTATTCCATCCCTTTACTTTTAGTCTGAATGTATCTTTAGGTTCAAAATGAGTCTCTTATAGGCAGCAAATGATTGGGTCATGTCTTTTTATCCAATCTGCAACCCTGTGGCATTTTATGGGAACATTTAGCCCATTTACATTGAGACTGATTATTGAGAGATATGATTTTAATGATGCCATGTTGACAGTAAAGTCTTTGTTTCTATAGATTGTGACTTTCTATTCTGTATCACTCTTGGGGCCTTTTTACCTTTATAGAACCCCCCCCTTACTATCTCCTCTACGGCTGGTTTTGTGGTTACGAAATTGGTCAATGACTGGTGATTCTGGAAGGTCTTTATTTCTCCATCCATTCTGAATGACAGCCTTGCTGGATAGAGGATCCTTGGCTGCATGTTTTTCTCTGAAAGAACTTTAAAAACGCCTCCCAAAACTTTCTCTCATTCCAGGTCTGTGTAGACAGGTCTGACATAATTCTGATACCTTTGCCTTGGTACGTGAGAAATTTCTTTGCCCTGGCTGCTTTCAATACTGTATCCTTGGATCTAATATTTGCGAATTGCACTGTCGTAACATGACATGTTGGTTTGTCATGGTTGAGCTTGCTAGGGGTCCTCTCTGCCTCTTGGACACAAATGCTTGTTTCCCTTGCTAGATTAGGGAAGTTTTCAGCTACGATTTGTTCAAATATCTCTTCTAGACCTCTGTTTTTCTCCACACCCTCGGGGATGCTGATGATTCTGACATTGGAACGTTTCATTGATTCAGTTATCTCCTGTTACCTACATTCCTGTGCATGGATTTTTTTGATTGCAGATTCTATTTTAGCTTTTTCTTCTACTAACCAATTATCCAATTTGCTGATAAGTTCTTCTGCCTCATTCATCCTGGCCGTCAGAGCCTCTAGTTTTGACTGCATTTGGCTCATAAAATTTTTAATTTCTGCCAGATTCACTCTCATTTCCACCCTTAGAGATTCTGTATTCTCATTAACATTTTCGTTAATTTTTTTTTTAGGTCTACACATCATCTTGACCATTGTTACTCTGAATTCCATTTCTGATAATTTTGTTATATCCATATCCATTAGTTCTGTGGCAGAGGCCATAGACTCATTGTCTTTTCTTTGCTGGGGGGGATTTCTCCTTCTCATCGTTCTGATGAGGAGAGGTTGTGGGGTTGTCCAGAGCCCAATTTATTGACCAGGACCCAGGCAGTGCGCCCTTGTTTTATAGGGATCTTAGGGATGTGGGCTTCTTGATTTTTCAGGCTGCCTTCTGGTGGAGGGGCCTACTGCATCGAAACTCAGGCAACCCTGTTTGGGTAGAGTCTCCATGTCCCCTGCGAGGCGGAATGGGGATGGGCATGCTGTGATCCGGTATTTCCAGGCTTTTGATCTCTGCCTGTTTTCCCTGGCGGTTTGCTGTGCCTCTTCTGAGAGTCAGCGTAGCAGTAGCCGAATCTCAGTCTCTGTCTCAGAATAGAAGGATCCCAGACTGTACTCCACTGATGTTCTGGACACTTTAACTCTGTTTCTGTTGGTGCTGCTCAACCCTGCAGTGTCCCGGGATGTGCGCCCCATACCCAGCGTCCCAGCCCTCACTTCCAGGGCCAGCGCATCTCTGTCCTTTGTGTTTCTAATACTGCCAGCCGCCAGCCGCCAGCCATTCCGCAAGCTCAGGAGCTCCCGGTCTCAGTCTGGTTCCAGTGAGCGCACCGGAGCTCCATTTCAGTCAGGTAGCACACATTTCCCGGCTCAGGGTCTCAGTCTGCTTTCTCGCCGGTGCCTTTCGGCGAGACTACCTGCTCTCTCGTGCAGGTGGGTACCACTCCCCGGTGCCCGAACGTGGCAGATCCCTTGCAAATATCTTCCTCCATTCTGAATGTTTCCTTTTAGTTCTGTTGATTGTTTCATTTTTGCTAAGCAGAAGTTTTTTTTTAATTTTGATGTAGTCTCAATAGTTTATTTTTCTTTTGTTCCCCTTGCCTCAGGAGACATAACATTGCTATGGCAGATGTCAAAGAGGTTTCTGCCTGTGTTCTCCTCTAGGGTTTTGATGGTTTCAGGTGTCACATTTAGGTCTTTAATCCATTTGGAATAATAAGTACTTATCTCTGTTTCATTATGTTTTTGCTGAGGTTTTTTTTCATGCTTTTTCATCTGAAACACATTCCTCTGTTTCTTTATTTTTCTCTGTATTTTTTCCTGTGTATTAGGTGAAACATCTACCTCTCCAAGCTTGTGTGCTAGTGATGAAGTTTGTCACTCAACACTGGTCTAACTCTTGGTTGTCTATCAAACCTTTGTGTTTATCTAAGCAGCCTGATTTATTCTTCATAGGTTCCAGGTGTTGAGGGTAGGCCAAAACCTCTCAGTGATCCAAAGGGAGTGATCACAGTCAGCTCCTAGTTTCAGGACGATTGGGAGCCATCATGCTGCAGCTTATAAAGTATGTAAATATATGCTATCCTCTGGGTGGGACTGTAGCCTTAGAGGCTACTGGCCTCCAGACCAGGTAATCTACAGTTATCGCCTGGGCAACAATTGCAAAAGTTGGGGTTGCATTTGAGTGTGTATGCTCCTTTCTGGAAGATACTGGTGAGCTGTATTGAAGCTTAGGTAGAACACAAAGTTGTCCCACAGTCCACATTCCTTCAGAGCACCTGCCCTAGTCTCTATATTTGTGGTGAACCTGAAGCATATTCTTCAGACTGGAGCTACATGACAAATAAATAGGCATTTTTCATAGGAAGACTGGAAGTGTGTTTTAGTTTGCTTTCTTTGTCATTACCTGGGAGCGATAGACTGGTGAATATTATCTTTGCAATTGTTACATTTCCAAGGGGCTAAGTTATGCAAGCCATCTTGGCCACCAGAGCTAGGTGATAAAATAGAATCCACTCTGTGGTCTGCATTTGCCTACTGGCTTTAATAAGTTAATTGGAGAGTTCAAGGGTAAGTCATGCTTACTGGTTTTATCAAGGCCTCAGACGAGCTCATGAAGCACATACATCCACTGGTTTTGGGAGGGCAGGGGGAGAACATAGGAACCATGTACACCTCCCATCTTTGGAAAGGTACCTGGAGAGTACACAAACTGTGAGGGTCTGCTGACTTTGACAGGGAAGCTAGAGAGCACAAGAGTAGATCATGTCCACCAGCTTTAGCAGGACAGAGGGAGAATGCAAGAACCGTGATAATTTGATTTTTATCTTTCATTTTATTAATATCTATCATATTTATTACTTTGTGTATGTTGAACCATCCTTTCATCTTATGTATGAATCCCATTTGATCAAGATGTATGATACTTGTGCTGTAGAATTCAGTTTGCTATTATTTTGTGGGCAATTATTGCACGTACATCATCAGGTATGTTATCATATAGATTTTTTTCCTTGTATTGTCTTTTTTAAAAGATTTTATTTATTTATTTGAGAGAGAGGGTGAGTGAGAGAGAGAACACATGAGCAGGGGCTCAGGGAGAGGAAGAAGCAGACTCCCTTGCTGAGCAGGGACCCTAACACAGGGCTCAATCCCAGGACCCTGGGATCATGACCTGAGGCAAATGCAGATGCTTAACCAACTAACTTACCCAGATGCCCCTCCTAGTATTGTCTTATCTGGCTTTGGTATCAGGGTAATACTGGTCTCAAAAAATAAGTTTAGAGGTGTTCTCCCCTCTTCATTATTTTGAAAGCATTTAAGAAGAATTAGCATTACTTTCTTTGTAATAGATCAATTAACCATATAATCATGGATTTATTTCTGGGCTCTTTATTCTGTTCTATTAACCTACATGTCTATGTTTGGTCCAGTGTCATGCTTTTAAAAAATAATTTTAATTCCAGTATAGTTAACATACAGTGTTATATTAGTTTCAGGAGTACAATATAGTGATTCAACAATTCTTTTTTTTTAAAGATTTTATTTATTTATTTGACAGAGATAGAGACAGCCAGCAAGAGAGGGAACACAAGCAGGGGGAGTGGGAGAGGAAGAAGCAGGCTCTCAGCAAAGGAGCCTGATGTGGGGCTTGATCCCATAACGCCGGGATCACACCCTGAGCCAAAGGCATACGCTTAACCGCTGTGCCGCCCAGGCACCCGGATTCAACAATTCTATGTTACTCAGTGCTTGTCATGACAAGTGTACTGTTAATCTTCTTCACCTATTTCACCCATCCTCCCACCTACCTCCAGTCAGTAACCACCAGTTTGTTCTCAACAATTAAGTCTGTTTTTGGTTTGTCTCTTACTTTATTTGTTTTGTTTTTAAATTCACATATGAGTGAAATCATATATTTGTCTTTCTCTGACTGATTTATTTCACTTAGCATTTTAGTCTCTATATCCACCATGTTGTTGCAAATGGCAAGATTTCATTCTTTTATATGGCTCAGTAATATTCCATTACACACACACACACACACACACTATATATATATTTCACATCTTCTTTATCCATTCATCTATCAATGGACACTAAGGATGTTATAATTTGGCTACAATAAATAATGCTGTAATAAGCATAAGGGTGCATATAGCCCTTTGAGAATTAGTGTGTGTGTGTGTGTGTGTGTGTGTGTGTGTGTGTGTGTGTGTGTGTTTGGGTTTTGTTTGTTTGTTTGGTGTTTTTTTTTTTAGTAAATACTCAGTAGTATGATTACTGGATCATAGAGTACTTTTATTTTTAACTTTTTGAGGAATTTCTACAGTTTTCCACAGCGTCTGCACCAGTTTGCCTTCCCACCAACAGTGCAAAGGGGATACTTTTTCTCCACATCCTGGCCAACACTTATTATTTCTCTGTTTTTGACTTTAAGAATTCCAATGAATGTGAGGTGATATCTATTGTGGTTTTTATTTTGATTTGTATTTCCCTGATGCTGAGTGAAGTAGAACATTTTTTCATGTGTCTGTTGGTCTTCTGGTCTCTTCTTTGAAGAAATTATTGCTCATGTCTTCTGCCCATTTTTAAATTAGAATATTTGTTTTTTGGGTATTGAGTTTTATAAGTTCTTTATATATTTTGGATACCAACCTATTAGTAAACATGTCATTTACAAATGTCTTCTTCCATTTGGTAGGTTGTCTTTTAGCTTTATTGATTGTTTCCTTTGTTATGCATAAACTATTTTCATGTAGTCCCAATAGTTTATTTTTCCTATGACTTCCTTTGCCTCAAGAGACATTTCTAGACAGCTGTTTCTATAACCAATCTCAGAGAAATTACTGCCTGTGCTTTGTTCCAGGATTTTTGTGGTTTCAGCTCTCACACTTAGGTATTTAATCTATTGAGTTTGTTTTTGTGTTTGGTGTAAGAAAGTGGTCCACTTTCATTCTTTTGCATGAAGATGTCCAGTTTTCCCAACACCATTTGTTGAAGAGACCATCTTTTCCCCATTGGATAGTCTTCCTTCTTTAGTCAAAGATTAATTTACCATATAATTGTAGGTGTATTTCTGGGTTTTCTATTCTGTTCCATTTTATCTATGTGTCTATTTTTGTGTCAGTACCATACTGTTTTGATTATTACAATTTTGTAGTATAACTTGAAATCTGGAATTGTGATGCGTCCAGTTTTGTTTTTCTTTTTCAAGATTGCTTTGGCTATTTGGGGGTGTGTTGTGGTTCTATAAAACTTTAGAATTGTTTGTTTTAGTTAAAAAATGCTGTTGGTATTTTGAAAGATATTGCATTAAATGTGTAGATTACTTTGGGTGGTATGTGTGTTTAAAAAATATTTGTTCTTTCATTCCATGAGCATGGAGTTATCTTTCCATTTGCTTCTGTTGTCTTCAATTTCTTTCACTAGTGTTTTACACGTTTCAGAGTATGAGAATTTCACCTCCTTGCTTAGGGTTATTCCTAGGTATTTCATTTTTTTAGTGCAGTTGTAAAAGGGATTATTTTCTTAATTTGTTTTCCACTCCTTCATTATTACTGTAAAGAAATGCAACAGATTTTCCCCTTTTAGAAGAAAATGAGCTGTGGATTTTTTCATATATGGCCTTATTATGTTGAAGTACGTTACCTACAAATCTATTTTATTGAGGGATTTTATCATGAATGAATATTGACCTCTGTCAAATGTTTTTTCTGCTTCTAATAAAATGATCATATGTTTTTTATCCTTTCTCTTATTGATGTGATTGATTTACAAATAATGGACCATCCTTGCAATGCAGGAATAAATCCCACATAATCATGGTGAATGATTTTTTTTAATGTACTGTTGGGTTAAGTTTGGTAGTATTTCATTCAGAATTTCTGCATCCATGTTCATCAGGGATATTGGCTTGTAGTTCTCTTTTTTAGTGGAGTCTTTATCTGGTTTTGGTGTCAGGGTAATGCTGGCCTTATAGAGTGAATTTGGAAATTTCCTTCTTTCTTTCTTTCTTTCTTTCTTCTTTTTGGAATAGGTTGAGAATAGGTATTAACTCTTTTTAAATGTTTGATAGAATTCATGTGTGAATCATTCTGGCCCTGGACTTTTGTTTTAAGGAAGTTTTTTGATTACTGATTTAATTGCTTTGCTAGTTATTGGTCTGTTCATGTTTTCTATTTCTTCCTGTTTCACTTTTGGTAATTTATATGTTTGTAGCAAGTTATCCATTTCTTCCAGGTTGTCCAATTTGTTGGCATATAGTTTGTCCTAATATTCTTATAATTGTTTGTACTTCTGTGGTGCTGGTTGTCATTTCTCTACTCTCATTTGTGATATTATTTATTGAGTCCTTTCTCTTTTCTTTTTGATGAGTCTGGTGAGAACTCTAGCAATTTTGCTAATATATTCAAAGATCCAGCTCCTGGTTTCATTGATATGTTCTTTTGTTGTTTTGTTTTGTTTTGTTTTAGTTTCTATAAAATTTATTCCAGTCTAATCTTATTTCCTTCCTTCTGCTGGCATTAGGCTTTGTTGTTATTTTTCTAGCTCTTTAGTTGTAAGGTTAGGTTGTTTAATTGAGATTTTTCATGCTTGTCAAGGTAGGCCTGTATTGCTAGGACCACATTTGCTGCATCCCAGTGGTTTTGGACCATATACGAAAATTTCCACAGGCAATATCATTGCGAATAGAGAAAAAGTGAGAGCATTTCCTCAGTAGACAGGAACAAGTCAGGGATTCCAGTCTTGCCACTGTTATGTAACATAGAACTGGAAATTGTAGCCCCAACAATCACACAACAAAAAGAAATAAAAAGCAACAAAATCAACAAGGAAGAAGTAAAACTTCCACTATTTGCAAAAGATGTGATACTCTATATAGAAACCCTAAGGAGTTCATCAAAAAGCTGATAGAATTGATACATGAATTCAGTGAAGTCACAGAATATAAAATCAATGTACAGAAATTTGTTGCATTTCTATACACCAATAGTGAGGCAGCAGAAAAAGAAATCAAGGAATCAATCCAATTTACAATTAGAGCAAAAGTCATAAGATACCTAGGAATAAACCTAACCAAAGGAGGTAAAATACCTGTACTCTAAAAACTATAAAATTCTGATGAAAGAAATTAAAGATGGCACAGAGAAATGGAAAAACATTCCATGCTCATGGGTTAGAAGAAAAAATGTTTTTAAAATGTCTATACTACCCAAAGCAATCTACATATTTAACACAATCTCTATCAAAATACCGATAACATTTTTCACAAAATTAGAACAAAGAATTTTAAAATTTTCATGGAACCAAAAAAGACCCTAAAATGGCAAAGCAACCGTGGAAAAAAAAAGCAAAAATGGAGGCATCATAATTCCTGACTTCAAGTTATATTACAAAGCTTTAGTGATCAAAACAGTATGGTACTGTCACAAAAATAGATATCAATGGAACAGAGTAGAAAACCCAGAAATGAAAGCACAACTATACGGGCAACTAAACTTCAACAAAGCAGGAAAGAATATCTGAATGGATAAAGACAGTCTCTTAAACAATTAGTGTTGAGGAAACTGGACAGCAGCATGCACAAGAATGAAACTTGACCATTTTCTTTTTTAAAAGATTTTATTTGTTTATATGATAGAGAAAGAGAGAGAGCACAAGCAGGGAGAGCAGCAGGCAGAAGGAGAGGGAGAAGCAGGCACCCTGCTGAGCAGGGAGCACATTGCGGGGCTCAATCCCAGGACCCTGGAACCATAACCTGAGCTGAAGGCAGATGCTTAACAGACTGAGACACAAAGGTGCCCCATGGTGAATGATTTTTTTAATGTATTGTTGGATTCAGTTTACTAATGTTCTGTTGAGGATTTTTTCATTTACACTTATCAGAGATATTGGTCTGTAGTTCTCTTTCATTGTATATTTAGCTGGTTTTGGTATCAGGGCAATGATGGCCTCATAGATACATTTGGAAGCTTTCCTTCCCCTTCTATTTTTTGGGATAGTTTGAGAAGAGTAAGTATTAACACTTTGGTAGAATTCGCCTGTGAAGGCATCCGGTCCTGGAGTTTAGTTTGTTGGGAATTTTTTGATTACCAATTCAAGTTCATTCCTGGTCATTGATTTGTTCCAATTTTCTGTTTATCACTGATTCAGTTTGGTGATTTTATGTGATTCTAGGAATTTATCCTTTTCTTGTAGCTTATCCAATTTGTTGGCATATAATTTTTCATAATATTCTCTTATATTCCTTTGTATTTCTGTGGTGTCAATTTTTAATTTCTCCTTCATTTCTGATTTTGTTCATTTGAGTCTTCTCTCTCTCTCTCTCTCCATAAGTCTGCTAAAGGTTTTTCAATTTTGTTGACCTTTCCAAAGAACATACTCCTGGTTTCAGTGATCTCTTCTATTGTGTTTTTTAAGTTTTTGTATATCATTTATTTCGGCTCTACTTTTTATTATTTTCTTCCTTCTTTTTTTGTTGTTCCTCTTTTTCTAGCTCCTTTAGGTGTAAGTTTAAGATTGTTTATCTGAGATTTTTCTTGTATTTTCAGGTAGGCCTGTATTGCTATACTCTTCCCTCTTTTTTGTGCGTGTTCTCCAAATTTTTATTTAAATTCCAGTTAGTTAACATAAAGTATAATATTAGTACCAGGTGTAGAATTTAGTGATTCAACATGTACACATAACACCCGGTGCTCATCACAAGTGACCTCCTCTATACCCATCACCTATTTAACCTATCCCCCACCCACACCCCCTCCAGTAACCATCAGTTTGTTCTCTATAGTTAACAGTCTGTTTCTTAGTTGCCCCCCCCATGTTCATTTGTTCTGTCTCTTAAATTCCATGTATGAGTGAAATCATGGTATTTATCTTTCTCTGACTGACTTATTTTCCTTCCATAATACTTTCTAGCTCCATTCATATCATTGCAAATGGAAAGACTTCATTCTTTTTATGGCTGAGTCATATTCCATTACATATATATCACTTCTTCTTTATCCATTCATCAGTCCATGGACACTTGGGATCTTTCTATAATTTGACTATTATTGATAATGTTGCTATAGACATCAGGCTGCATGTATCCCTTTGAATCAGTATTTTTATAGCCTTTGGATAAATACCTAGCAGTGCAATTGCTGGGTCATAAGGTAGTTTTATTTCCAACTCCATACTGTTTTCCACAGTGACTGCACCAGTTTGCATTCTATCAATAGTGTGAGAGGATTCCCTTTTCTCTGCATGATCACCAACAACTGTTGTTTCTTGTGTCATTCATTTTAGCCATCCTGCCTAGTGTGAGGTGGATGTCTCGTTATAGTTTCGATTTGTATTTCCTTGATGATGAGTAATGTTGAACATCTATTCATGTTTCTATTTGCCATATCTGTGTCTTTTATGGAAAAATTCAAGTAGTCTGCCCATTTTAAGTGAACTGTTTTTTTGTTGGGTGTTCAATTTTAAAAGTTCCTTATAGATTTTTTTATTTTATTATATTTTATAATAATTTTTATTATGTTATGTTAGTCACCATACAGTATATCCTTAGTTTTTGATATAATGTTCCATGATTCATTATTTGTGTATAGCACCCAGTGCACCATGCAATAGATTTTTGATGCTAACCCTTCATCAGATATGTCATTTGCAAATACCTTCTCCCATCCAGAAGGTGCTTTTTAGTTTTTTTGATTGTTTTCTTCACTGTGCAGGAGATTTTATTATGATTGAGTCCCAACGGTTCATTTTTGCTTTTGTTTCCCTTGTCTCCAGAGACATATTGAGTAAAAAGTTGCTATGGCCAATGTAAAAGAGATTGCTGCCTATGTTCTCTAGAATTTTGATGGTTTCCCGTCTCACATTTAAGTCTTTCATCCATTTTAAATTTATTTTTGTGTATGGTGTAAGAACGTTGTCCATTTTCATTCTTCTGCATGTGACTGTCCAGTTTACACAACACCATTTGTTGGGAAAAAAGAGACTTTTTTCCATTGGATATTCTTTCCTGTTTTGTTGAAGATTACTTGATCACGTAACTGTAGTTTTGGTTCTGGGTTTCCTATTCTGTTCCATTCATCCATGTGTCTGTCTTTGTGCCAGTAGCATGCTGTCTTGATCACTGCAGCTTTGTAATATAACTTGAAGTCCAGAATTGTGATGCCTCCAGCTGTGATTTTCTGTTTTAGTATTACTTTTGCTATTCTGGGTCTTTGTGGTTCCATGCAAATTTTAGGATGGTTTGTTGTAGCTTTGTGAAAAATGCTGGTGGTATTTTGATAGGGATTGCATTAAATGTGCAGATTGTTTGGGTAATAGAGCCATTTTCACAATCTTAGACTCCCAGTACTATGCTAAATAACAGTGATGAGAGTGGAATTCCCTATTTCCTCCATCCCTATTTTGTTGAGGGTTTTTTTTTTATCATGAATGGATGATGTACTTTATCAAATACATTTTCTGCATGTATTCAATGGATCATATGGTTAATATCCTCTCTTTTATTAATGTAGTGTATCATGTTGATTGAATTGTGAATACTGAAACACACTTACAACCCAGGAATTAATCCCACTTGATAATGGTAAATAATTCTTTTAAAGTATTTTTGGGTTCAATTTTTTTAGTATCATGTTGAGAAGTTTTGCATCCATATCCATCAACAATATTGGACTGTAGTTCTCTTTTTTATTGGAGTCTTTATCTGGTTTTGGAATCAGGGTAATGCTGGCCTCATGGAATGAATTTGGAAGTTTTCCTTCCATTTCTTTTTTAATTTGAATGGAATAAATATTAAGTCTTCTTTAAATGTTTGGTATAATTCATGTGTGAAGAATTCTGGCCAGGACTTTTTTTTGTTGAGAGATTTTTGATTACTGATTCAGTTTCTTTGCTTGTTATCAGTCTGTTTAAGTTTTCTAATTCTACCTGTTTCACTTTTCTAGTTTATAAATTTTTAGGAATTTATCAATATTTTCTAGGTTCTCCTATTTGTTGGCATATATTTTTTCATCATATTTGCTCATAATTGTACGTATTTCTGAGATGTTTTTGCTATTTCTTCTCTCTCATTTGTGATTTTATTTATTTTGGTTCTTTCTCTTTTCTTGTTGATGAATTTAGCTAGGGGTTTATCAATGATATATATTTTTTCAAAGATCCAGCTCCTGCTTTCATTGATATTTTCTATTTTTTTAAAAATTTCTATATCCTTTATTTCTACTCTCATTTTTATTATTTCCTTTCATGTACTGACTTCAGTCTTCATTTGTTGTTCTTTTCCTAGCTCCTTTAGGTATAAAGTTATGTTTTTTATTTGAGATTTTTCTTCCTTGTTGAAGTAGGGTGGTATTTCTATATTCTTCCCTCTTATGACTGCTTTTGCCACATCCCAAACGTTTTGGACCATCGTGTTTTCATTTTCATTTGTTTTATGTATTTTTAATCTCTTCTTTGATTTCCTGGTTGACCCGTTCATTCTTTAGTAGCCTGTTGTTTAACCTCAACATATTTGTGGTGTTTCCAATTTTTTTCTTGTAGTTTACTTCAAGTTTCATAGTGTTCTGGTGAGTAAATATGCATGGTATGATCTCATTCTTTTTGTGCTTGTTGAGGCCTGGTTTGTGACCTACAATGTGATTTATTCTGGAGAATGTCCCATGAGCACTTGAAAAGAATGTGTATTCTGCTGCTTTGGGATGAAATTTTCTGAATATGTCTGTTAAGCCCATCTGGATCAGGGTGTCATTCAATGCCATTGTTTCCTTGTTAATTTTCAGTTTAGATGACGTGCCCATTGTTGTAAGTGGGGCGTTCAATTCCTCTACTATTATTGTATTATTATCAATGAGTTCTCTTATGTTTCTTATTCTCCTATATATTTGGGTGCTCCTATGTTGGGGGCATAAATATATATAATTGTTAGATCTTCTTGTTGGATAGCCCCCTTTATGATGATATAAATCCCTTCTTTATCTCTTGTTGTGCAGTCTTTGGTTTAAAATCTAATTTGTTTCAGAATGCCTGGCTTGCTCTGTCCATAGAGCATGCAACTCTTGATCTCATATAGTGAGTTCAAGTCCCATGTTGTGTCTGGAGTCTACTTAAGAAAAAAAAATCTATTTTGATGTAATTATTGCTACACTGGCTTTCTTTTGACTTCTATTTGCATTATAAGTGTTTCTCCACTTCTTCGGTTTCTATCTGCAGGCATCTTTAGGTATAAAATGAGTCTCTTTTAGACAGCATATAGATGGGTATTGTTTTTTAATATCTTCTGGCACCCTATGTCATTTGATTAGAGCATTTAGTCCATTTACATTCACCATAATTATTGATTGATATGTATTTATTGCCATTTTATTACTTGTTTTGTCATTGTTTCTGGAGATTTTCTCTGATCCTTTCTTGTCTTTGCCACTTTGGTCTTTCCTTCCCACTTGAAGAATCCCCTTTAATATTTCATACAGGGTTGGTTTAGTGGTTACAAACTCTTTTAGATTTTGTTTGTCTAGGAGACTATCTCTCCTTCTATTCTGGATGATAGAAAGCCTTGCTAGATAGAGTATTCTTGGCTGCAGATTATTCCCATTCAGCACTTCGAATATATCATGTCACTCATTCTGGCTTGCCAAGGTTCTGTGGAAACACATGCAGCTATCTTTATAGGCCTTCCCTTGTAAGTTAGGATCTTTTTTTGCTGCTTTTAGGATTTTTTCTTTATCAGTATATTTTGCAAGTTTAACTATTATACGTCTTGGCATTGGCCTGCTTTTGTTGATTTTGATGGGAGTTCTCTGTGCCTCCTGGAACTGGATGTCTGTTTACTTCCCCAGATTAGGGAGGTTTTCAGCAACTATTTCTTCAAATAAACATTCTGTCCTGTCTTGTCTTCATCTGGGACTCCTATAATATGAATAGTATTATGTTCCATGAATACTAATGAGTTCCCTACATCTGTTCTCATGATCCATAATTTCTCTATTTTGTCTGGCTTCATTATTTTCCATTATTCTATCTTCTATATCATTTCTTCATTCCTGTGCCTTTTGCATCCTTCTGGTAATTACATCTACCCTGTTTTGAATCTCGGCTATTGTACTGCTTATTTTTGTATTGCTCATTTTTGTATTGTATTGCTCATGATTGTTTTTTTAGTTCTTTTGTCTCTGTGGTAAGGGTTTCCCTGATGTCCTCTATGCTTTTCTCAATCCCAGCAAGTATCCTTATGTTTGTTCCATTAAATCTCCATCAGGTATATTAATTATCTCTTTTGATTAGATCTCTGGCTGTGACCTTTTCTTTTTCCTTATTTTGGGATGAATTCCTCTGTCTTGGCATTTTTGTCTAAGTCTCTGTCTTCTTCTGTGTGTAATAAAAGTCTATTATGTTTCCTCCTTCTGAGAGAAAGGCTTTATAAAGAACATATCATGTAGTATCCAGAGCCTAGTTCCTCAGGGACTGTCTCTGGTGTGTGCTGCACATATTCTGCTGCTGTATTTTTCTAGCGTATACTTCAAGCCATTGATGTGGGAAGCTCTCCTTGTCTGCAATGGGCAGTGTTTGGACCTTGGCCAGAGTGTGGGGAGTTTTAACTAGGTGTGCTCTGGTCTGTTTGTTAAATGAGACCTGATGCCATGCGGGGACTGAGGCAAGCATGACTAGAAAGGGCAGTTCTACCTGAATGTGGGGGGTCAGGACTTGGTGTAAGCAAGTTAGGTAGTGAGTGTTGGTGCTGCAATGGTTCCCACAGGTGGCCCTGAGGTTATACTGAGGGGCAGGGGAGAGAAATGGTACCAGCCAGTTCCTTTGTCCCTAGAGAGTGGTCTCCATGCTTGCTGCTCTCAGGGAAGCACTCCCAGTAGAGAAAGTAATTTCGCCTTGTGTGTCCCAGGCATTTTTCAGATCACCATTTTCACACTGTCTGTTCCCATTGCTTGTCTGCCTGGAGCAGTGTAGTGCACTTTAGGCTCTATCTCAGCCAAGCCTTCTGACTTTTAAAACTCCATACTTTAGGGTCATGCTGTGGTGGGGGCCTGCACTGGTTTTCTGGGGAAGGGACTCACCATGATCAGAGGGATGCAGATTTGACTTAGAAGGGCAGTCATACCAGAGTGCAGGGCTGTGGAATTTGGAGCAAGTAGGCTAAACAGCCAGTGTTAGGGTTAGCTGCTCTCAGCAGGTATCTCTGCACCTACCCTGAGGGTCAGAGGAAGGAAATGTCTCCCACTGGTTATTTTGTCCCCAGAGAGGCATCTGTGAACACCACCTTGCACAGATGCACTCCAAGAAGTAAGAACAGTCTCTCCCCCATGTGCTTTGTGTGATTCTCAGACCACGCTGTCTGCCCCCTGATTGTTTGCATGCCTTGTCTCTAAGAGTAGGATAGTGCCCTTAGGGCTTTATCTTAGCCAAGCCCACCTACCTTTAAAACTCCATATTTTGTGCCCCACTGGTTGCAAAAACTCCTGAAAAAGCCCCTCTAGTTTTCCCAGCTAATGGCTTTGGAGTACTGTTCCCCTTGTGCATTTGCTTGTGAACTCCTCTCTCTTACCTTTCTCCCTCCCCTTGGCAGCACCAACAAATTCTCCACCAAACCACATCTCTGCACTTACTACCTTCTTCAATGTGGCTTTTTCTCTCCTCTAGTTGTGCAGTTTGTTCTGTCAGTCCTCAGGTCAGTTTCATGAGTATTCAGAATGATTTGATTGTTATCCCATTGTGCTGGAGAAAGGGGACAAGTCTAGGGTCCTCCTACTATGCTGCCATCTTAGCTCCTCCCCTTTACAGTGTTAATTTTCCCATTAAATCAAATTTTGGTGAATCTCAAGTTTTTGGACTGTTGTGTTTTCATTTTTATTTTTTCTCCATGTATTTTTTAATTCCTCTTTGATTTCTTAGTTGAACCACTCATTCTTTATAAAACATTATTTTACTTCCATGTATTTGTTTTCTTTTTAGGTTGTCTTAATGTGGTTAATTTCTAGTTTCATAGTAGTGTGGTTGGAACAGATTCATGGTATGACTTTGACCTTTTCAAATTTGTTGAGACTTATTTTGTGACCTAATATGTGATCTGTTGTGGACAACACTTCAATGTGCACTTGAAATAATATATATTCTGCTGTTTTAAGATGGAATATTCTCAACATATCTGTTAGATCCATCATGCCAATATGTCATTCAAAGCCACTGTTTCCTTGTTGATTTTCTACTTGGATCATCTATTTGTTAATGTAAGTGGAGTGTTAAAGTCTCCTACTATTATCGTATTACTATCAATTACTTCTTTATGTTTGTTATTAGCTCCTTTATGTTTTTGGGTGATCCTATGCTGGGTACATAATATTTACAATTGTTTTATCTTCTTGTATTGTTCCTTTTATGATTATATAATGCCTTCTTTAATTTCTTATTACAAACTTTTTTTAAAAGTGTATTTTGTCTGATATAAGTATTGTTACCCTGGTTTTCTTTTCACATCTATTTGCATGATGCTTTCCCATTCCTTTCTTTCCAATTTGTACGTGTCTGTAGGTCTGCATTCAGTCTCTTATAGGCAGCATATATATGGGTCTTGCTTTTTTATCCATTCCATCACACTATGTCTTTTGATTGGAATGTTTAGTCCATTTTCATTCAATATAATTATTGATAGGTATGTACTTATTGCCATCTTGTTGCTTATTTTATGGTTGTTTTTGTAGTTCTTCCCTGTTCCTTTCTTCTCTTGCTCTCTTTTCTCAAGGTTTACTGGTTTCTTTAGCCATGCACTTGGAGACCTCTCTATATTTTGCTTATCTATTGCTGTCTTTTGATTTGTGATTACCATCAAGTTTGTGTATAACATATTATGCATATATAAGTCTATATTATGTTGATGGCAACTTAAGTTTGAACACATTTTTACTCCTCTCCTCTCCATACATGGTGTTATACAGTACATCTCTTTATTTCATGATTCCCTTGACTGATTTTTATAGATATACTTATTTTTATTGCTTTTCTGCTTCCTACTTTTCTTACTCAAACATATGGTCTTTTCTTTCCACCCAAATAAGACATTTAACATTTTTTTATAGGGTTGCTAGTGGTCATGAATTTCTTTAACTTTTGTTTGAGAAACTCTTTATTGCTCCTTTTTTTTTATAAGATTTTTATTTATTTATGTGACAGAGAGACAGCCAGCGAGAGAGGGAACACAGCAGGGGAGTGGGAGAGGAAGAAGCAGGCTCCCAGCGGAGGAGCCCGATGTGGGACTCGATCCCGGAATGCCGGGATCACGCCCTGAGCCGAAGGCAGATGCCCAACGACTGTGCCACCCAGGCACCCCTGCTCCTTTTATTCTGAATGATAGCATTCCTTGATAGTGTATTTTTGGTTCCAAGTTGTGCTTTTTTAATTTTAATTTCAGCACTTTGAATATAATATGACTCAACCTTCTAGCCTGCAAAGTTTCTCCTGAAAAGTCACTTTGTACCCTTATGGGGTTTCCTTTATATATAACTGCTTTCTTTTCATGTGTTGCTTTTAAAATTCCCTCTTTATCACGAGGTTTTCCATTTTTATTACTATATATTTTGGTGCGGACCTGATTTGGTTGATTTTGCTAGGGGCTCTCTGTGCCTCCTGGATCTGAATTTCTATTTCCTTCTCCAGACATGGGAAGTTTTCAGCTATTATTTCTTTAAATATATATTCTTCCCCCCTTTTCTCTCTTCTTCTGGGATTCTTATAATGCAAATATTATGCTCGATGGTGACACTGAGTTCCCCAAGTGTATTTTCATTTATTTTTTTCTCTTTCTTGTTCAGCTTCATTATTTTCCATTAATCTGTCATCCATGTTATGATCCATTCTTCTGCTTCCTCTAAGATACAATTTATTCCATCTGGTGTATTTTAATGTTGGTTATTGAGTTCCTCATCTCTAATTGGTTCTTTTTTCCCCCCTATCTCTTCATTTAGGGTCTCACTCAGGTCCTCCAATCTTTCTCAAGTCCAGTAAGTATTTTATGGCCATTACTTTAAATTCCATATCAGACATATTATTTATCTCCCTTTTACTTAGGTCACTTGCTGTGATTTTGCCCCATTCTTTCACTTGGGACATAATCCTCTATCTCCTTGTTTTGTGTAACTCTTTGTGTCTGTTTTTACATGTTAGGAAAGTCAACTGTGTCTCCTGCCCTTGAGAGTAGTGGCCTTATGATGAAGAGGTCCTGTAGTACTCTGCAGTGCCTGTCCCCTGTTCACCAGAACCTGGCTTTTCAGGGGTGTTGCTCATGTGTTGCATATGCCCTGCCATTATGGCTGAATAGCTTTTGCCTTTAGTCCACTTCTCTGAAATGTCTGCACTGTGAGCAGGGTTTGCTCTCTCTGTATTTAGTGTCCCTGTCTGGGGCCACTTTGGGCTTGAGTTAAGTCAGACCAGGCATTTGCCAGAAATGCAATACCACTGAAGTATCAGGCACTTTTCCTGTGTTGTCACCTGACAAGCTTTTGTTGGTGGTAGGGCATTCTGTTAGACCAGCTATCTTCCTCCAGCTCACTAATAGGGTATAGCTGGACTTCTGTATGTGGCTATCTTCTCCTCTCCCTGAGGCAAGAGTCACTTTGGAGTGGTGCTACCCACTGTCAGGGCTGCTTGCATAGTGCCAGTCTTGTAGCATCTCTTTGTATGGGCTCTGGTGAAGGGCATAGTGAAGCATACAGGTACATAGGAGAAAAAATATGGGGGTTTGGCACCTCACGTTAGCAAGGTTTGTGTATGAATGCTGTGGGAAGGGACCAGGAACAGAGACTGGACTGGAGGTAGCATCTCTGAAGGACAACATAGAGGTGGGGTGCATTTTTAGCAATTTAGGTACTTGAGTGCTGGGGCCAAGCTGGTTCTGGGGGTGTTTGTGTGTCTAGGCTGGGGAGGTATGGGAAGGAAAAGGTGCCCACCATCTCCTTTGTTGCTGAAGAAGCCTCCCAATGATCTTTGCCCCTTGCTGTGATATTAGTAAACAAATCTTTCTCTTGTATACCCCAGGCATTTTTCAAACTACTGCTTCTATGCTGTATCCCTATGGGGCTGTTTGTTATGCTCTCTTTAAGGGTGAAGACTCAGTTTCCTCTCACCTTCCTTGCTGTCCCAGAGTGGAACTTGTTAATTTTTTAGGTTCTAAGTTCTAAGCCCATCTTATTGTAAGAACACATGAAAATCAGCCCCTCTGATTTTCTGTGGGGCCTGAGGTGAGATCAGTCCTGAGGTGTGATTATCTTTTTTCCCCCTTCTTTGCACCTGGTGGGGGGGTCCGTCTTTTCCACAGACAGTTCCATGTGTCCATTTATCTTCTGACTGTGCTTACAACCTTGCTACCCTCTTCATTGTGGCCTCTTCTCTACATTTAGCTGTGGAGAGTCTGTTTTGCCAGCCTTCAGGTCATTTTCTGGGTTATTTACATGGATGAGGGTGTTACCTAGTTGTAGTCATTGGACATGATGAGTTTAGCATCTTCCTACTCTGCCATCTTCCCTAGAATGTTACCATACTGTTTTGATTACTACAGGTTTGTAATATATTTTTGAAATCTTGCATTGATACCTTCAGCTTTGTTTTTGTTTTTTGGGTTTTTTTTTTTCAAGATTGCTTTGGCTATTTAGTGTCATTTGTGGTTCCATACAAATTTAGTATTATTTGTTCTAGTATTATGAAAAATGCTGTTGGTGTTTTGACAGAGATTGTATTGGATCAGTAGAATGCTTTGTGTAATATGGACATTTAAACAATATTAAATTTTCTAATCCATTAGCATGGTATATATTTTCATTTGTTTGCTTCATCTTCAATTCCTTTAATGAATATTTTATAGCTTTCAGAGCACAGGTCTTTTACCTCTTTGGTTAAGTTTATTCCTAGCTATTTTAGTATTTTTTTGGTGCATCTGTAACCATTAAAACCACCTGGCTCTGGTATTTTCCCTGATGGGAAGTTTATGATTAGTGATTCAATATCCTTAGCTTTATTCATCTGTTCAGAGTTTCAATTTCATGGCTCATTTTTGGTAGGTTGAATGTTCTAAGAATTTATCTATTTCTTCCAGGTTTTCTATTTTGTAAGTATATAATTATTCAAAGTAATTATCTATGATTTTTTGTATTTCTGTGATATCAGTTGTAATTACTCCTCTTTCTTTTCTGTTTTTATTTATTTACATTTTTCCCTTAGTCAAGCTCAAAGTTTTAAAATTTTTCTTATCCTTTCAAAAGCACAACTCTTACTTGTATTTATCTTTATTAATTTTCTGTTTCTATTTATTTTTGCACTTATCTTTGCTATTTTCTTGTGTCTGCTAGCTCTGTGCTAAATTTCTTCTTTTTCTAGTTCTTGAGGAATATAGTTAAATTGTTTATTTGAGATCTTTCTCTTTTCTTCTTGATGTGTGCATTTATTGCTATAAAATTCCTCTTCTGTTATCACCCAGAGGGGAACTTGCACACACATCTCATGCCTTGTTTTGGTTTTTAGTTTGCCACCCAGTATATGTCCCTTGATATCTTGCTTGGTGATGAATAAGGCTTCTGTTCATGTGTTCTATGGGAGTTTAACAGATAGAGAGGCGTTTCATGTCCACCTATTTTCCCCTGGGCACAGCACAAACAGCAGACTGAAATACACACCAGTTCCTTCTGTGAAAAATGCCTATTTTCTGAATTCGGAGTTTTGGTCTAAAAAGCAGGATCCTGCATTGGCACACATCTAGGACCCTCCTGAGGTGCTCTCTCTTGGGGAAGTGGCTGGTAGATCCCATCTTTTTCTATCATTCTGCCTCAATTAAGACCCTTGGTATCTTCTGAAAAGGAACTTCTAACCTCATCTTGCACCCTAATTTTGGGGGTTGCTGCCAGGGAACAACTCTACAACTTCAGGTATGGTGGCCAGCAGGGCTTATGCTCAAGTCCCACAGAACTATATGTATTTACATACTTTAAAAACTACTGCCTAAGCATCTAACTTTCAAATCCACCTGAATCTGGGTGCTGAGATTCTCCCCATTGGGACATTGGCAGATTTGGCACAATTTTGGTTACTGGTAGCCATTAAAAATAAAGTAGTCTGCTGGTAGAATCACAAAAGTTTGAGAGACAACCAAAGGCAGGGTTGAACAGTAAGATTCATCTACATGAGGCCAATCTTTCAAGACTGAGAAAAGTGGTTGTTTTATCTAATGTGTCAAGGGGCAGAGAGTCAAGGGACATAGAGAAACAGAGAAATATGTTCCAAATTAATGATGAATACAAAACCTCAGAAAAAGACATTAATATAAAAGAGATAAATGATTTACCTACAGAGAGTACAAAATAAGTAATAAAGATGTTTATTGAGCTTGGGATAAGAATGCATGAACAAATAAGAATCCCAACAAAGAGAGAAAATACAAGAAAGTGTCAAATAGAAGTCACAGAGCTGAGGAATTCAATAACAAAACTGGAAAATACAATAAAGGGGTAAAGCAGCATATTAGGTGAAGCAGAAGACAGGATCATTGAATTCAAAGGAAGGTAGTGGAACTTAGGGGAAAAAAAGAATGAAAAGAGTGGATAGAGCTTAGGGAACATGTGGGAAAATACCTAGCAGACCAACCTTCTCATTATAAAAGTCCCAAAAGCAGAAGAGAAAAATAAAAGAGGAAAAACTTATTTGAAGAAATGTGCTCAAAACAGTCCCTTACCCGGGGTAGGAAATAGACATCCAAGTCCAGGAATCCTATGGAGTTCTAAATTAGAAGAACACAAAGAGACGCACACCAAAACACATTATAATCAAAATATTACAGTTAAATACAGGGAGATAATTTCAAAAACAACAAGAGAAAAACAACTTGTAACATTCAAAGGGACTCTCATAAGACTATCAACAGACTTTTTTAAAAATTGAAGTGTAATTGACATACAGTATTACATGTGTTTCAGGTGTACAACATATAGATTTAATGATTTTATGCATTACTTAGTGCTCACCATGATAAATGTAGTCACCATATATCACCATACACTATTACAATACTATTGAGTTTATTTGAGGAGTAAAAATATAGAGGTTTAAAATGAATTTTAAATTGTTATCAACTTAAAACAGACCATTATAAATATGTTATTTTATGTAAACTTATGGTTGCCAGAAAGCAAGTACGGATAGATACACAAAAAATAGAGAAAGGAGTCTAAGCATACTACTACAGAAAATTATCAAATCACAAAAGGAAGAAAATAAGAGAAGAAAAGGACAGAAGAAGTACAAAACAACCAGCAAACAACAAACTGGCAATGATTACACAAATATTGATAATTACTTTTAAAATAAGTGGAGTAAATTCTCCAGTCAAAACATCTAGAGTGACTGAATGGGTTAAAGAAAAAAGATTTAGCTATATGTTGCCTACAAGATACTCACTTCAGATGTAAGGATTTACATGGATTGAAAGTAGGGGATGGAAAAAGATATTTCATGTAAATTGAAGCTGAAACAAAGCTGAGATAGCTATATTTATAAGAGAAAAATAGACTTTAGGACATACAGATGGCCAACAGACACATGAAAAGATGCTCAACATCACTCATCATCAGGGAAATACAAATCAAAACCACAATGAGATATCAC
The DNA here is from genome assembly GCF_002007445.2 of Ailuropoda melanoleuca. Lineage (NCBI taxonomy): Eukaryota > Metazoa > Chordata > Mammalia > Carnivora > Ursidae > Ailuropoda > Ailuropoda melanoleuca. Next base: position 49,619,484 of record NC_048238.1, on the reverse strand, counting down.
CTTACACCAGGCAGAACAGCTAAAACCAACAACACAAGAAATAAGAGGTGTTGGCAAGGACGTGGAGAAAGGGGAACCCTCCTGCACTGTTGTTAGGGATGCAAACTGGTGCAGCTGCTCTGGAAAGCAGTATGGTGTTTCTCAAAAAGCTAAAAGTAGAACTACCCTCCAACCCAACAATTGGACTACTAGGTATTTACCCAAAGAATACAAAAAATACTAATTCACAGGGACACATGCACAACCAATGTTTATATTACTATTACCTACAATAGGCAAATTATGGAAAGGGCCCAAGTGCCCATCCACTGATGAATGGATAAAGAAGGTGTGGTATATATATACAATGGCACATTACTCAGCCATCAAAAAGAATGAAATCTTGTCATTTGCAATGACATGGATGGAACTAGAGACTATTATGCTAAGTGAAATAAGCCAGTCAGAGAAAGACAAATACCATATAATTTCAGTCATATGTAGAATTTAAGAAACAAAACAAATGAGCAAAGGAAAAAAGAGAAAGAGAGAGAGAGAGAGATAAACCACGAAACAGACTCCTAACTATAGAGAACAAACTGATGGTTACCAGAAGGGAGGTGGGTGGAGAGATGGGTGAAATAGGTAGTGGGGATTAAGGAGTGCACTTGTGATGAGCACTGGGTTTTTTAAGTGTTGAATCACTAAATTGTACACCTGAAAATAGTATTATACTGTGTGTTAACTAACTGGGATTTACATAAAAACTTAAAAAAACAAAGACTGTAATAAAAGAAAAAAGTTGTTATATAATGTAAGTCAATCCAAAAAGTGAATATAACATTTCCAAATATTTATGCATTCAACATAGGAAAATTAAACATATGAGGCAAATATTAACAGGCCTGAACAGAGAAATAGACAATAAAACAATAATATTAGGGGACTTTAAAGTCCCACTTTCATGAATGTATCCAGACAGAAAATCAATAAGGAGACATTAGTCCTATATGACATCTTAGACCAATAGACTTAAAAAACATACATAACATTTTACCCAAAAGTACATGACTCTCAACTGCACATGAAACAGTCTCTGGGATAGATCATATGTTAGGCCATAAAACAACTCTTAACAAATTAAGATTGAAATCATATATAACATTTATCTCAAACACAATGATATAAAACTAAAAATCAATTACAAGAAGAAAACTTGGAGTTACAAATATGTCAAGATTAAACAATATGCTAGTGAATGACCATTAAGTCAAAAAATAAAAGAAATAAAAAATAATGAAACAAATGAAAATGGAAATATTACATACCAAAAATAATGGGATGCAGATAAATCAGTTATGAGTGTAAAGTTTATAGTAATGCCTACATCAAGAAACAAGAAAAATCTCAAATTAACAACCTGACTTTACCCCAAGAAACTAGAGAAACAATAACACACCCAAAGTTAGTAGCAGGAAGGAAATAACAAAAAATAGAGCAGAAATCAATAAAATAGGGATTAAAAAGACAATAGAAAAGATCAATGAAACTAGAAGCTGGATTTTTTAAAAGATAAATAAAATTCACCAATCCTAAGTAGACTCACCAAGAAAAAATAAGAGTGCTCAAATAAAATCAGAAGTGAAAGAAGAGACATTATAATTGATATCCCAGAATTACAAATGATTATAAGGGACCACGATGAAAAATCATACACATACAAGTTGGACAACCTAGCAGGAATTAATAAATTCCTAGATACATACAGCCTACAAAGACTGGATTGTGAAAAAATAGAAAATCTGAACACACTAATTACTAGTAAGGAGAGAGAATCAGTAATCCAAACTCACCTAACAAACAAAAGTTCAGGATCAAATGGCTTCACTGGCGAATTCTACAAAATATTTAAAGAAAAATTAATGCCTCTATTTCTTAAACTCTTCTAAAAAATAGGAGAGAAGGGAACACTTAAAAACTTATTTTTGAGAGGAGCAGTACCCTGATTGAAATGGATGGAACTGGAGGGGATTATGCTAAGTGAAATAAATCAAGCAGAGAAGGACAATTATCATATGGTTTCCCTCATATATAGAACATAAGGAATAGCACAGATGACCACAGGGGAAGAGAGGGAAAACTGAATGGGAAGAAATCAGAGAGGGAGACAAACCATGAGAGATTCTGGCCTCTGGGAACCGAACTGAAGGTTACAGAAGGGAGGGGGTGGGGGGACGGAGTAACCCAGTGGTGGGTATTAAGGAAGGCAAGTATGGTGATGAGCACAGGGTGCTGTTATATGCAACTAATGAATTGTTGAACACTACATCAAAAACTAAGGATGTACTATATGCTGGCTAATTGAACATAATTATAAAAATAAATAAATAAATAAAATTGAAAAAATAAACCATAAAAAAAGGATGCCACAAGAAACAAATTACATGTCACTATCTCCGATGAACTTAGGTACAAATATCCTCAACAAAATACCAAACCAAATTCAACAATACATTAAAAAGATTATGTGCCATGACCATATGTGATTCGTTCCAGGGAAGCAAGGAAATTTCAACATCCACAAATCAAACAATGTGAACATTACATGAACATCAACAAAATGAAAGACAAAAATGATCATCCCAATACATGCAGGAAACGCATTTGACAAACTTCAGCACCCATTAATAATACAAACTCTCAACAAAATAGTTATAAAGGGAATGTACTGCAACATAACAAAGGCTATGTATGGCAAACCCACAGCTAACATCATACTCAACAATGAAAACCTGAAAGCTTTTCCTTTAAGATGAAGAATGACAAAGATGACCACTCCTGTCGGATTTACTCAACTCAGTATTGGAAGTGCTATCCACAGCAATTAGGCAAAAAAGAAAAAAAGTAGAATAAAATTAAAGGCATCCAAATTGGAAAATAAGAAAAATTCTCAGTATTTGCAGGTGACGTGATATTATATAGAAAATGCACAAAAGACTCTACCAAAAATCTGTTAGAACTAAGAAACATTCAATAATATTGCTAGGTACAAAATCAATATTCAAAAATCTGTTGTTATTCTATACAGTAATAATGAAGTTTCAGAAAAAGAAATTATGAAAGGAGTCCCATTTCACAATTGCATCACTAAGAATAAAATACCTCAGAATAAATTTAACCAAGAAGATGAAATACCTGTACACTGAAAACTATGACATTGATTAAAAAATTGAAGATACAAATAAATGGAAATATATTTTGTGTTTATGGATTGGAAGAATTAATATTGTTAAAGTGTCCATATTACCCAAAGAAATAGATAGATTGAATGCAATACCAATAAAAATTACAGTGGTAGGGTGCCTGGGTGGCTCAGTCAGTTAAGCAGTCCTCTTGATTTTGGCTCAGGCCATGATCTCAGTGTTGTGGAACGAGCCACATGTCACGCTCCACACTCAGCAGAGATTCTGCTTCAGGATTCTCTCTATCCCTCTGCCATTCCCCCCTGCTCGCTCTCTCTCTCTCAAATAATATTTTAAAAAATGACAGTGGTATTTTTCACAGAAATAGAGCTATAGTTATCAAAAGAAAATGGTATTGGCATAAAAGCAGACACATGTTTAAATGGATCAAAACAGAGAAAGGATTACCTGGGTTGCTCAGTCAGTTAAGCGTCTACCTTCAGCTCAGGTCGTGATCCCAGGGTCCTGGGATCATGCCATTCATCTGGCTCCCTGCTCCGTGGGGAGCCTGCTTCTCCCTCTCCCTCTGCCTGCTGTTCCCCCTGCTTGTACTCTCTGTCTGTGCCAAATAAATAAATAAATAAATAAATAAATAAATAAATAAATAATCTTTTTAAAAAAACAGAGATCCCAAAAATAAACTGACAAATATATGGTCATTTAATTTATGAGAAAGAACCTAAGAATATACATTTGGGGAAAGGCAGTCTCTTCAATAAATGGTTTTGGGAAATCAGGCAATTTACATGCTAAGAAATGAAACTGGACCACTTCCTATGCCGTATGCAAAAGTTATATTTACTAAATCATAAAAATCTTAGAAGAAAACATAGAGAGTAGGTAAGCCTTGACATCAGTCCTGGAGTGTTTTTTTTTATTTGATACCAAAATCAAAGACAATCAAAACAAAAATAAATAAGCGGAACTATATGAACCTAAAAAGCTCTTTCCTGATTAAAAATTAAGCAGAGGAACTGAATGGACATTTTCTTCCAAGAAGATGTGCAAATGGCAAACAGACACATGAAAAGATGTTCAACATCACTAATCATTAGGAAAATGCAAATCAAAACCATGAAGAGATATCACCTCACACTAGAACGGCCAGAATAAAAAAGATAAGAAATAACAAGTGTTGGTGAGGATGTGGAGAAAAAGGAAACCTCAGGCACTGTTGGTGCAAGAGCAAATTTATGCAGCCATTATGGGAAACAGTCTGATGTTTCCTCAAAAAATTAAAAATAGAATTACTGTAAGATCTAGTAATTTCATTAGCTGGATATTTACCCAAAGGAAATGAAAACATTAATTCAAAAACATATTTGCACCCTTATGTTTATTGCAGCATTGTTTACAATAGCCAACATACAGAAGCAACCCTAGTGTCCATCAATAGAAATTGGATAAATGTTTATATATTAAATAAAATATATATAATATAATATCTATAATATATAAATATTAAATATCTATTTATAATATATAAATATTATATTAATATATATTTTATTTAATATATAAACATAATATCTATAAATATTATATTAATATATATGTATATAATGAAATATTACTCAATCATAAAAAGAATGAGATGTACCATTTGCAACAACATGGATGGACCTAGAGGATACAATGCCTAGTGAAATAAGTCAGTCAGTCAGAGAAAGAGAAAAACATTATTTCACTCATATGTGGAATTTAAGAAGCAAAACAAATGAAAAAGGAGAAAAGCAAAAAACAAAAACCATGACTGAAATATAAAGAACAAACTGGTGGTTGTCAGTGGGGTGGTGGGTTTGGGAATGATTAAAATAGATAAAGAGGAATAAGAGTACACTTACCCTGATGAGCACTAAATAATGTATAAAATTGTTGAGTCATTATGTATACACCTGAAATTTTAATTGTACTTCAGTTGAAAAAACTGTAATACTTATGCACAGCAAAGGAACCCATGAGCAATATTCAAAGGCCACCTACAGAATGGGAGAAAATATCTGAAAATCATTTATCTGTTTGGGGTTAATATCCAAAATATATAAAGAACACATACAACTCAATAACAAAAAATAAAAATAAGTAGAAAAAAAATAATGCAATTAAACATGAGCAAAGAATCAGAAGTTTTCCAAAAAGGACATAAAGATGTCCAACAGGTACATGAAAAGTTGCACAGTGATACTAATCATCAAGGAATTATGAATCAGAACTACAGTGAAATATCACCTCAGACCTCTTTGAATGCCTATTATCGAAAAGACAAGAAGTAACAAGTGTTGGTGAGTCTGTGGAGAAAACAGACCCCTTGTGCAGCATTGGAGGAAATGTTAATTAGTATAGCCACTATAGAGAACAGTATGGAGATTCCTCGAAAAATCAAAAATAGAACTAGCATGTGCTACAGCAATTCTTTTTTAAATTTTTAAAAAGATTTTATTTATTTATTTTGTGAGAGAGAATAAGAGAAAGCATGAGTGGGAGGAGGGGCAGAGGGAGAAGCAGACCCTCCACTGAGCAGGGAGCCCAACGTGGGAACCATCCCAGGACCCTGGGATCATGACCCGAGCTGAAGGCAAATGCTTAGCCAACTGAGACACTCAGGCACCTCCTTTTTTTTTTTTTTTAAGATTTTCAACAATTCTGTATCAACCCATTTTCTGAAGGGAAGGAAAATGCTGAATCAAAAATAGATATGCACCAACATATTCACAGTAGCTTTATTTATAATAGCAAAGACATAGAGGCAAACTAAGTGTCCATCACCAAATGAATAGTTAATGAAAATGTAATATATATACCATGGAATACTATTCATCCACTAAAAGGAAGGAAATCTTGCCATTTATGACAATGTGGATAGACATGGAGGCTATTATAAGAGAAATAAGTCAGAGAAAGACAAATACTATATGATCTCACTTTTTGTGGAATTAAAATTTTTGAAAAATTAGAATACTTCATTCTTGGTTATGGCTGAGTAATATTCCAGTGTGTGTGTGTGTGTGTGTTTCTTTATTCATTCATCTATCAATGGACATTTGCAACAAAATGAATGGATCTGTAGAGTATGATAAGTGAAATAAGTCAGTCAGAGAAAGAAACAAAAAATAACAAAGGAGAAAAGAACAAAAAACCCTGATCTCCTTTTTTAAATTTTTAAATTTTTTTTCAAATTTTATTTAAATTCTTCTTTAAAATGTAGTACAATATTGTTTTCAGGAATAGAATTTAGTGATTCATCACTTACATATAATAATACCCAGTGCTCATCATAACAAGTGCCCTCCTTAATACCTATCACTGATTTAGCCCATACTCCACTCACATTCCTCCATCAACCTTCAGTTTCTTCTCTATCAGTGTCTCTTATGGTTTGCTTCCCTCTTTCTCTTTTTTTCCTCCCTATATGTTCGTGCTTTGTTTCTTATATTACACATATGAGTGAAATCATATAGTATTTGTATTTCTCTGACTGACTTATTTCACTTTACATAACACACTCTAGTTCCAGCCACATCATTGCAAATGGCAAGAATTCATTCTTTTTCATGGTTGAGTAATATTCCATTATATATATGTGTATATATATGTATATGTATATATATGTTTGTGCATAGAGAGAGACACAAAACATGTTTATGCATTCATCAGTTGATGGACATTTGGACTCTTTCCATAGTTTGGATATTGCTGATAATGGTGCTATAAACATCAGGGTACATGTATCCATTTGAATCTGTATTTTTGTATCCATTGGATAAATACCTAATAGTGCAATTGCTGGGTCATAGGTAGTTCTATTTTTAATTTTTTGTGAAACCTCCATACTGTTTTCCAGAGTGGCTGCACCAGTTTGCATTCCCACCAAAATTGTAAGAAGGTTTCTCTTTCTCCGCATCCTCACCAACATTTGTTGTTTCCTGTGTTGGTAATTTTAGCCATCCTGACTGGTGTGAGGTGACATCTCATTGTGGTTTTGATTTGTATTTCCCTCATGATGAGTGATGCTGAGCATCATTTCATGTGTCAGGTAGGAATGCATCCATTTCTTCCAGATTGCCTAATTTGTTAGCATATAATTGCTCATAATAGTCTCATAACTATTTGTATTCCTTCAGTGATGGTTATAATCTCTACTCTTTCATGGGTCCTTTCTCTTCTTTTTGATAAGTCTGACAAGGAGTTTATTGACCTTATTAATTCATTCAAAGAACCAGCTCCTAGTTTTGTTCATCTGTTCTACTGATTATTTAATTTATATGATTGATTTCTGGTCTAATCTTTATTATTTCTCTTCTCCTGCTGGATTTAGGCTTTATTTGCTGTTCTTTTTCCAGTTCCTTTAGGTTTAAGGTTAGGTAGTATATTTGAGACTTTTCTTGTTTCTTGAGAAAGACCTGTATTACAGTTCCCTCTTAGAACCATCTTTGCTGCATCCCAAAGGTTCTGAAGGGTTGTGTTTTCATTTTCCTTTGCTTCTATGTATTTTTTAATTCTTTAATTTCCCAGTTGACCCATTCATTCTTTAGTATGATGCTCTTTAACATGCACGTGTTCCTTCCAAATTTTGTCTTCTGACTGAGTTCAAGTTTTAAAGCATTCTATTCTGAAAATATACATGATATAGTCTCAATCTTTTTGTACCTGTTGAAACCCGGTTAGTGACCTAGTATGTGACCTGTTCTGGAGACTGTTCCATGTGCACTTGAGAAGATTGTGTATTCTGTTGCTTTTGGATGAAATGTTCTGAATATATCTGTGAAGTACATCTGGTCCAGTGTTTCATTCAAAGCCCTTGTTTCCTTCTTGATATACTTTGATGATCTGTCCATTGCTGTGAGATATTAATGTCATCTCCTATTATTGTATTATTATCAATACGTTTCTTTATGCTATTAACTGGTTTATATATTGGCTGCTTCCAAGTTAGGGGCATAATTATTTATAATTGTTAGATCTTCTTGTTGGACAGATCCTTTTATTTTTTTATTTTATTTTTTTTAAAGATTTTATGTATCTATGTGACAGAGAAAGCCAGCGAGAAAGGGAACACAGCAGGGGAGTGCGAGAGAAAGAAACAGGCTCCCAGTGGAGAACCCCGATGTGGGACCCGATGCTGGAATGCCGGGATCACGCCCTGAGCCGAAGGCAAATGCTTAACGACTGTGCTACCCAAGCATCCCTAGACAGACCCTTTCATTATGATAATAGTCTCCTTCCTCATCTCTTATGGTCTGTGGTTTAAAATCTAGTTTTCCTGATATGAGGATGGCTATTCCAGCTTTCTTTCGATGTTTATTACCTTGATAAATTGTACCACACCCCCTCAGTTTCAATCTAGAGGTTGCTTTGGGTCGGAAAAAAGTCTCTTGTAAATAGCATATCGATAGGCCTTGTTTCTTTCTTTTTTTTACTTTTAATGTTTTTTAATATATTATGTTAGTCACCATACAGTACATCCCAAGTTTCTGATTAAAAGTTCGATGATTCATTAGTTGCGTATAACACCCAGTACACCATGCAATAGGTGCCCTCCTTACTACCCATCACCAGCTTATCCCATTCCCCCACCCCCCTCCCCTCAGGCGCTCAGTTTGTTTCTCATAGTCCATAGTCTCTCATGTTTCATTCCCCCTTCTGATTACCCCCCCTTTCTTTATCCCTTTCTTCCCCTACCGATCTTCCTAGTTCTTATGTTCCATAGATGAGATAAATCATATGATAATTGTCTTTCTCTGCTTGACTTATTTCACTTAGCATTATCTCCTCCAGTGCCGTCCATGTTGCAGCAAATGTTGAGAACTCGTTCTTTCTGATAGCTGAGTAATATTCTACTGTATATATGGACCACAACTTCTTAATCCAGTCATCTGTTGAAGGGCATCTCGGTTCCTTCCACGATTTGCCTATTGTGGACAATGCTGCTATGAACATTTAGGTGCATATGGCCCTTCTCTTCACTACGTCTGTATCTTCAGGGAAAATACCCAGTAGTGCAATGGCTGGGTCATAGGGTAGCTCAATTTTTAACTTTTTAAGGGACCTCCACACTGTTTTTCAGAGTGGCTGTACCAACTTGCATTCCCACCAGCAATGTAGGAGGGATCCCCTTTCTCCACATCCTCTCTAACAATTGTTTCTTGCCTTGTCAATTTTTGTCATTCTAACTGGCATAAGGTGGTATCTTAGTGTGATTTTGATTTAAATTTCCCTGATGGCTAATGAATTTGAACATTTTTTCATGTGTCTGTTAGCCGTTTGGATGTCTTCATTGGAAAAGTGACTGTTCATAACTTCTGCCCATTTTATAATTTGTTTATTTGTTTCTTCCGTATTGAGTTTGAGAACTGCTTTGTAGATCTTGGATACCAGTCTTTTATCTGTAGTGTCATTTGCAAATATATTTTCCCATTCCGTAGGCAGTCTCTTAGTTTTTTTGACTGTATCCTTGGCTGTGCAGATGCTTTTTATCAAGTTCATTTTATCTTTTGTTTTTCTTGCCTTTGGAGATATGTCATGAAAAATGTTGCTTTGGCCAATGTCGTAGGGTTGTTGCCTATGTTCTCCTCTAGTATTTTGATGGATTCCTGTCTCACATCGAGATCTTTAAGCCACTTGGAGTTTATTGTTGTGTATGGTGTGAGAGAGTGGTCAAGTTTCATTCTTTTGCATATAGCTGTCCAATTTTCCCAGCACCACTTATTGAAGAGACTGTCTTTTTTCCACTGGATGTTTTTTCCTGCTTTATCAAAGATTAGCTGCCCAAAGAGCCGAGGGTCCATTTCTGGGTTCTTTGTTCCATTGGTCTATGTGTCTGTTTTTGTGCCAGTACCATGCTGTCTTTGTGATCACAGCTTTGTAGTACAGCTCGAAATCCGGCATTGTGATGCCCCAGCTTTGTGTTTCCTTTTCAAAAGTTCCTTGGCGATTCGGGGCCTTTTCTGGTTCCATAAAAAATTTAGGACTATTTGTTCCAGTTCTTTGAAAAATGTCCTCAGTATTTTGATCGGGATGGCATTGAAAGTGTAGATTGCTCTGTTTAGCATGGACATTTTAACTATGTTAATTCTTCTGGACCATGAGCATGGAATATTTTTCCATCTTTTTGTGTCTTCCTCAATGTCTTTCAAGATTGATCTGTAGTTTGTAGAACATAGATCCTTTATGTCTCTGGTTAAGTTCATTCGGAGATAAGGTATGATTTCTGGTGCTATTGCAAATGGGATGGATTCCCTAATCTCTCTTTGTTCAGTCTCATGGTTCGTGTATAGAAATGCAACTGATTTCTGAGCATTGATTTTGTATCCTGCCACGTTACTGAATTGCTCTATAACTTCTATTAGTTTGGGAGTGGATTCTTTTGGGTTTTCCATATACAGTATCCTGTAATCTGTGAAGAGAGACATTTTGAATTCTTCTTTGCCTATTTGAATACATTGTACCCCTTTTTGTTGTCTGATTACTCTTGCAAGAACTTCTAGTACTATGTTGAATAATACTGGCGAGAGTGGGCATCCTTGTTATGTTCCTGATCTTGAGGGAAAGGCTTCCAGCTTTTCCCCATTGAGAATAATATTTGCTGTAGGCTGTTCATAGATGGCTTTTATGAGATGGAGAACTGTACCTGCTATTCCTACAGTCTGAAGAGTTTTAATTAGGAAAGGATGCTGTATTTTGTCAAATGCTTTTTCTGCATCAATCTAGAGGATCATATGATTCCTCAGTCTTTTCTCATTGATATGATGTATCACGCTGATCGATTTGCGAATGTTGATCCATGATTGCATCCCAGGTATAAATCTCACTTGGTCATGATGGATAATCCTTTTAATGTACTGTTGGATTCTATTAGCCAGGATCTTGTTGAGGATTTTGGCATCCATATTCATTCGGGATATCAGTCTGTAATTCTCCTTTTTGATGGGGTCTTTGTTTTGGGGTCAAGGTAATATTGGCTTCATAGAATGAGTTTGGTAGCTTTCCTTCTGTTTCTATCTTTTGAAATAGCTTTAGGAGAATAGGTATTTTTTCTTCTTTGGGTGTTTGATAGAATTCCCCAGGAAAACTGTACAGGCCTGGAGTTTTGTTATTCGGAAGGTTGTTTATCACTGACTCTTCTACAATCTCTTCATAATTAATTGGCCTGTTTAAGAAATCAATTTCTTCCTGTTTCAGTCTTGGTAGTTTATGGGTTTCCACAAAGGCATCGATCTCTTCCAGATTGCTTAATTTATTGGCATATAGCTGTTGATAAAAGTTTCTAATAATCCTTCCAATTTCATTTGTGTTGGTCATGACCTCTCCTTTTTCATTCATAATTTTATTAATTTGGGTCCTTTCTCTATTCTTTTGGATAAGTCTTGCCAGTGGTCTGTCAATTTTATTGATTCTCTCAAAAAACCAGCTTCTGGTTCTGTTGATCTGCTCTGCTGTACTCCTGGTTTCTAATTCATTGATCTCTGCTCTAATCTTGGTCAACTGCTTCCTCATGAGTGGGTTAGGCCTGTCCCTCTGTTGCTGTTCCAGCTTCTTGAGGTGAGAATATAAAAACTGCATTTTAGATTTTTCTATTCTTTTGAGTGAGGCTTGGATGGCTATGTATTTTCCCCTTAGGACTGCCTTTGCAGTATCCCATAGGTTTTGGACGATTGTGTTTTCATTCTCATTGGTCTCCATAAATTGTTTAAATTGATTTTTGATTTTCTGGTTTAGCGATTCATTCCTGAGCAGGATGGTTCTTAGTCTCCAAGTGTTTGAGTTTCTTCCAAATTTTTCTCTGTGGTTGAGTTCCAATTTCAGAGTGTTGTGGTCTGAGAATATGCAGGGGATAATTTCAGTCTTTTCGTATCGGTTGAGACCTGTTTTGTGTCCCAGAACATGGTCTATTCTTGAGAATGTTCCATGGGCATTAGAATAGAATGAGTATTCTTTGGTTCTGGGGTGTAGTGTTCTATATATATCTATGAGGTCCAACTCNGTGTAATGTTCTATATATATATCTATGAGGTCCAGCTCGTCAAGTATGGCATTCAACGCCCTTGTTTCTTTGTCGATTTTTTCCATGGGTGTTCTATTTCTGACAGTGGAGTGTTGAGGTTCCCTTCTATTAATGTAATTTTATCTATATGTCTCTTTATTCTGGTTAAGAGTTGGGTTGTGTATCTTGCTGCTCCCCTGTGTGGGGCATAGATATGTATAATTGTCATATCCACTTGTTGGATACATCCTTTAAGAATAATATAGTGCCCTTCTGTGTCTCTAACTACAGTCTTTAATTTAAAATCCAATCTGTCTGATATGAGAATTGCTACCCCAGCTTTCTTTTGAGGTCCATTGGCGTGAAAGATGGTATTCTACCCCTTTACTTTCATTCTGAATGTATCTTTAGGTTCAAAATGATTTTCTTGTAGACAGCAAATGGATGGGTCATGTCTTTTTATGCAATCTGCAACCCTGTGGCATTTTATGGGAGCATTTTGGCCATTTATATTGAGCCTGATTATTGAGAGATATGATTTTAATGATGCCTTGTTGACAGTAAAGTCTTTGTTTGTATAGATTGTGACTTTCTGTTCTGTATCACTCTTGGGGCCTTTTTACTTTCATAGAAACCCCCTTAATATCTCCTGTAGGGCTGGTTTCATGGTTACGATATTGGTCAATGACTGGCGATTCTGGAACGTCTTTATTTCTCCATCAATTCTGAATGACAGCCTTGCTGGATAAAGGATCCTTGGGTGCATGTTTTTCTCTGAAAGCGCTTTAAAAATGCCCCCCCAACCCTTTCTCTCATTCCAGGTCTGTGTAGGCAGGTCTGACATAATTCTGATACCTTTGCCTTGGTATGTGAGAAATTTCTTTGCCCTGGCCGCTTTCAATACTGTATCCTTGGATCTAATATTTGTGAATTGCACTATGACGTGATGTGGCGTAGGTTTGTCGTGGTTGAGCTTGGGAGGGGTCCTCTCTGCCTCTTGGACACAAATATTTTTTTCCTTCACCAGATTAGGGAAGTTTTCAGCTACAATTTGTTCAAATAGCTCTTCTAGACTTCTGTTTTTCTCCACCCCTTTGGGGATGCTGATGATTCTGACATTGGAATGTTTCACAGAGTCAGTAATCTCCCATAACCTACATTCATATTTAGCTGTCTCTTCTACTAACCCTTCCTCCAATTCGCTGATATGTTCTGCCTCATTCACCCTGGCCGTCAGAGCCTCTAGTTTTGACTGCATTTGGCTCATAGAATTTTTAATTTCTGCCAAATTCACTCTCATTTCCACCCTTAGAGATTCTATATTCTCATTAACATTTTCGTTAATACTTTTTTCAATTCTACACATCATCTTAATCATTGTTACTCTGAATTCCATTTCTGATAATTTGTTTATATCCATATCCGTTAGTTCTGTGGCAGAGGCCACAGACTCATTGTCTTTTCTTTGCTGGTGGGGATTTCTCCTTCTCGTCATTCTGATGAGGAGAGATTGCGGGGTTGTCCAGAGCCCAAATTATTGACCGGGACCCAGGCCGTGAGCCCTTCTTTTATAGGGATCTTAGGGATGTGGGCTTCTTAATTTTCAGTCTGCCTTCTGGGGGAGGGGCCTGCCATGCTGATACTTAGGCAACCCTGTTTGGGTAGAGTCTCCATGTCCCCTGTGAGGGGGATGGGGATGGGCACGCTGTGAGCTGGTATTTCCAGGCTTTTGTTCTCTGGCGGCTTTCCCTGGCAGTTTGCTGTGCCTCTTCTGTGAGTCACAGCAGCAGTGGCCGAATCTCAGCCTCTGTCTCAGAACAGAGGGATCGTGGACAGTTCTCCACTGATGTTCTGGCCACTTTAACTCTGTTTCTGTTGGTGCTGCTCAACTGTGCAGTTTCCCAGGGTGTATGCCCCACACCCGGCATCCCAGCCCTCACTTCCAGGGCTGGCATGTCTCTGTCCTTTATGTTTCTAATACCGCTAGCCACCAGCTGCCAGCCACCCCTGCTCGCTCAGAAGCTCAGACACTCAGTCTGGTCACGTGCGTTCCCGGCTCATGTCTCTGTCTGCTCTCTTGCAGGCCTGGTCTGCGAATCCGCCTGCTCCCCCATGCAGGTGGCTACCGCTTCCCAGCGCCCGAACGTGGCCACTCCCTCCCCTTTCCTTTTATCTTCTGATATCTGTGTGTGGTTTCACTGCTCCCTGCTTCGTACCTCAATACTCAGCGCTGGAGATGTTCATTTGTAGAGATCCAGATGTATCTTCCTGCGTCTCAGGCTGATTCCATGGATGTTCAGGCTGGTCTGGTACCTATCCAGCTCAACTCAAGGGACCGGCTGAAAAAGGGGTCCCCTACTCCTCTGCCATCTTAACTCTTCCGGGTCTTGTATCTTTTAAACATTCTGATACCCTGTGTCTTTTGATTAGAGTTTTTAGTCTATTTTCATTCATGGTAATTATTGAAAGATATGAATTTAGTGCCATTGTATTACCTGTAATGTTGCTGTTTCTATAGATTGTCTCTGTTCTTTTCTGGTCTTCGTTATGTTTGGGCTCTCTGCTCAATGGATTCCCTTTAATATTTCTTGCAGGGCTCGTTTAGTGTTCACAAATTCTCTTTTTTATTGTCCTAGAAAAGCCTTATTTTCCCTTATATTCTGAATGACAGCCTTGCTGGGTAAAGTATTCTTGGCTACATATTTTTCCCATCTAGCACATTGAATATATCATGTGAATCCTTTCTGGCCTGCCAGGTCTCTGTGGATAGGTCTCCTGCCAGCCTTATGTTTCTACTTTTGTAGTTTAAAGACCTTTTGTCCCAAGCAGCTTTCAGGATTTTCTCTTTATTTTTGAAATTTGCAAGCGTCACTATTATATGTCATGGTGTTGACCTATTTTTATTGAATTTGAGGAGTGTTCTCTGTGTCTCCTGGCCTTGAATGCCTGTTTCTTTCCCCAGATTAGGGAAGTTCTCAGCTGTAATTTGTTCAAATAAACCTCCTGCCCCTCTCTCCCTCTGTTCATCTTCAGCGACCCCAATTATCCAGATATTATTTTGCTTTATGGAATTGCTGATTTGTCGAAGTCTCCCTTTGTGATTCAGTAGTTGTCTTTTTCTCTTCTTTTCAGATTCCTTATTTTCCATCATTTTATCTTCTATATCACTGTTTCTCACTTTTTCTTCTCTATCACTGACTCTCACTTATGCCTCATTTATTCTCTCTTTTGGAGCCTCCATTTGGGATGCATCTCAGTTATAGCATTTTTAATTTTGGCCCACGTGGATTTTAGTTCTTTTATTTCTACAATAAGGGATACTCTAGTGTCTTCTATGCTTTTTTCAATCCCACCTAGTATCTTTATAATCATTTAAATTGTGGTTCAGACATCTTACTTATATCTGTATTGATTCAATCCCTGGCAGTGAGTACTACTCCATCCTGTTCTTTCTTTTTGGGTGAATTTCTCCATTTTGTCATTTTGTTCAGAAATGAGTAGAATAAAGAAAGAGAAAAGGCAGCAATCACAACAACAGGAAAAAAACCCAAAACAAACCAGAAAAAAAAACAAAAGAAAAAATCTAACAAGAAACAAAACAGAACAAAACAAAAAACTAGATTCTGGGTGTGTTTCAGTCTGCTTATTAAAACAAACTATATCCCAAAAGAGGAAAGAAAAGCATATATACAAAAATAAAATAAAATACAATGAAAGGAAATCAAAAATAAAACACACACTAAACATATACATACATATATATGCCATATATATAAAATAAAAATTTAAAAAAGAATTTAAAAATTGAAAAAATAAGACAATAACTGAAAAAATTAATCTGAAAGACTAAAGAATAAAAACAAAAAATCTCAAACCAAAAAGCAAACCCAAACTTGTCCAAAAACAAAGAGAAAGGACAGAGATTATTAAAATTATAACTGAAAACGGAGAGGTCACGAC
>NC_048238.1:49590150-49603223 GCF_002007445.2 Ailuropoda melanoleuca | reverse complement strand
CTAATGAAGCATCAAACTTTACATCGGAATCTGGGGATGTACTGTATGGTGATTAACACAATACAATAAAAAAAAAAAGCAAACCCAAGAATGTTATATACTCTTTCCCCAGGAATTGAAGCTTTTCAGTTCTCTATGGGTCAGTAAACTTTGTGTTGTTCTTTGATAGGGGCCTGTTGCGCTAATTCTCAGTTGCCCTTGCCCTTGTGGAAACGCACCTCCCTTGCCAGGGGTTCCGGCTCAGTGTAACTGTCCCTTGATTCCACTGTGTGGAGCTCTTTTGCTCTCTGAAGGCATTCAGCACTGATGGGAGGGATGAAAATGGTGGCCCCCTGCTCTCTAGCCCTGGAACTGAAAGTTCATGCCCCCACTCTTCAGTGAGCCCTCATAGAAAAGCAGTCATTTACTTATGTCCCTGGTTTCTATTTGAACTCTGTGTTCACCCAGCCTGTGAATGAGCTTTTTTATCTCAAACGTGGCACTGTGTTTCAAGACTCCAAATTTGAAGGGGTCCTGCAGAATGGACCCCTGCCATTCCTGCCAGGGGAGGGAGGGGCATCTTGCCATGCTACTGCCTTTTGCTGGGTTCCTGCCCTAAAAGCATTTGCATGACTGTGCAGCAGTTTGCAGTTTATGGCAGCACAGAGCAGAAAGCCAGCACCTACACTCAATGTTTTCAGCTGAATTTCCTGTTCCAATGCCTGGGAATTCTGCCACACTCAGAAACCCCCATTCTTTTGTGATCCCGGAGATCCTGAGTCCATGCTGTCCCACCTCAGATTCTGTCCCGCCTTTCCACCTGAGCACCTTTAAGCCAGGGACAAACCCCACTGTAGCAGACTTCCAACAGTTCCAATTTTGCACTCCACTGCTTATAATACTTTGTGGTAGCCTTCTTTTTTAAATGATTTTTATTATATTATGTTAGCCACCATACAGCACATCCCCGGTTTCCGATGTAAAGTTCGATGATTCATTAGTTGGGCATAACACCCAGTGCATCATGCAATATTTGTCCTCCTTACTACCCATTAACAGTCGATCCCATTCCCCCACCCCCTCCCCTCTGAGGCCCACAGTTTGTTTCTCAGAGTCCATAGTCTCTCATGTTTCATTCCCCCTTCTGATTACCCCCCTTTTCTTTATCCCTTTCTTCCCCTACCGATCATCCTAGTTCTTATGTTCCATAGATGAGAGAAATCATATGATAATTGTCTTTCTCTGCTTGACTTATTTCACTTAGCATTATCTCCTCCAGTGCCGTCCATGTTGCAGCAAATGTTGAGAATTCGTTCTTTCTGATAGCTGAGTAATATTCCATTGTATATATGGACCACAACTTCTTAATCCAGTCATCTGTTGAAGGGCATCTCGGCCCCTTCCACAATTTAGCTAATGTGTACAATGCTGCTATGAACATTGGTGTCTATATGGCCCTTCTCTTCACTACGTCTGTCTCTTTGGGGTAAACACCCAATAGTGTAATGGCTGGGTCACAGGATAGCTCAATTTTTAACTTTTTAAGGGACCTCCACACTGTTTCCCAGAGTGGCTGTACCAACTTCCATTCCCACCAGCAATGTAGGAGGTATCCCCTTTCTCCACATCCTCTCCAACAATTGTTGTTTCTTGCCTTGTCTATCTTTGCCATTCTAACTGGCGTAAGGTGGTATCTCAGTGTGGTTTTGATTTGAATTTCCCTGATGGCTAATGATTTTGAACATTTTTTCATGTGTCTGTTAGCCATTTGTGTGTCTTCATTGGAAAAGTGTCTGTTCATATCTTCTGCCCATTTTTTTCATTATTTATTTGTTTCTCGTGTATTGAGTTTGAGAAGTTCTTTGTAGATCTTGGATACCAGTCCTTTATCTGTGGTGTCCTTTGCAAATATATTCTCCCATTCCGTGGGCTGCCTCTTAGTTTTTTTGACTGTATCCTTGGCTGTGCAGAATCTTTTTATCTTGATGAAGTCCCATAAGTTCATTTTATCTTTTGTTTCTCTTGTTTTTGGAGATGTGTCATGAAAAAGGTTGTTTGGCCAATGTCATAGAGGTTGCTGCCTATGTTCTCCTCTAGAATCTTGATGGATTCCTGTCTCACATCGAGGTATTTCATCCATTTGGAGTTTATTTTTGTGTATGGTGTGAGAGAGTGGTCAAGTTTCATTCTTTTGCATGTAGCTGTCCAATTTTCCCAGCACCATTTATTGAAGAGACTGTCTTTTTTCCACCGGAAGTTTTTTCCGGCTTTATCAAAGATTAGTTGCCCAAAGAGCCGAGGGTCCATTTCTGGGTTCTTTATTCTGTTCCATTGGTCTATGTGTCTGTTTTTGTGCCAGTACCATGCTGTCTTTGTGATCACAGCTTCGTAGTACAGCTCGAAATCAGGCATTGTGATGCCCCCAGCTTTGTTTTTCCTTTTCAACCCTTCCTTGGTGATTCGGGGCCTTTTCTGTTTCCATACAATTTTAAGGACTATTTGCTCCAGTCCTTTGAATAATGTCCTTGGTTTTTTGATCGGGATAGCATGGAAAGTGTAGATTGCTCTGGGTAGCACGGACATTTTAACTATGTTAATTCTTCCAATCCATGAGCATGGAATATTATTCCATCTTTTTGTGTCTTCCTCAATGTCTTTCAAGAGTGATTTACAGTTTCTAGAATAGAGGTCCTTTATGTCTCAGCTTAAGTTAATTCCAAGGTACGTATGGTTTTTGGTGCTATTGTAAATGGGATGGATTCCCTAATTTCTCTTTGTTCAGTCTCATTGTTTGTGTATAGAAATGCAACTGATTTCTGAGCATTGATTTTGTATACCACAACATTACTGAATTGCTCTATAACTTATAATAGTTTGGGCATGGATTCTTTTGAGTTTTCCATATAGAGTATCATGTCATCTGTGAAGAGAGACATTTTGACTTCTTCTTTGCTGATTTGGATACCTTTTATCCCTTTTTGTTGTCTGATTGCTGTTGCAAGGACTTCTAGTACTATGTTGAATAATAGTGGCGAGAGTGTGCATTCTTGTGTTCCTGATCTTAAGGGAAAGGCTTCCAGCTTTTCCCCATTGAGAATAATATTTGTAGTAGGCTTTTCATAGATGGCTTTTAGATTGAGAAATGTACCCTCTATTACTACAGTCTGAAGGGTTTTAATCAGGAAAGAATGCTGTAATTTGTCAAATGCTTTTTCTGCATCAATTGACAGGATCATATGGTTCCTGAGACTTTTCTTGGTGATGTGATGTATCACATTGATCGATTTGCAAATGTTGAACCACGCTTGCATCCCAGGTATAAATCCCACTTGGTCATGATGGATAATCCTTTTAATGTACTGCTGGTTTCTATTAGCCAGGATCTTGTTGAGGATTTTGGCATCCATATTCATTAGGGAAATCTGTGTAATTCTCCTTTTTGAGGGGGTCTTTTCCTGGTTTGGGGATCAAGGTAATATTAAAATCATAGAATGAGTTTGGTAGCTTTCTTTCTGTTTCTATTTTTTGAAATAAACTTTAGGAGAATAGGTATTTTTTCTTCTTTGGATGTTTGATAGAATTCCCCAGGAAAACCGTCTGGGCCTGGAGTTTTGTTATTTGGAAGTTGTTTATCACTGACTCAATCTGTTCATAATTAATTGGCCTGTTTAAGAATTCAATTTCTTCCTGTTTCGGTCTTGGTCGTTTATAGTTTTCCAGGAAGGCCTCCATCTCTTCCAGATTGCTTAATTTATTGGCATATAGCTGTTGATAAAAGTTTCTAATAATCCTTCCAATTTCAGTGGTGTTGGTCGTTACCTCTCCTTTTTCATTCATAATTTTATTAATTTGGGTCCTTTCTCTATTCTTTTGGATAAGTCTTGCCAGTGGTCTGTCAATTTTATTGATTCTCTCAAAAAACCAGCTTCTAGTCCTGTTTTCTGCCCTACTGTACTTCTGGTTTCTAATTCATTGATTTCTGCTCTAATCTTGATCAACTGCTTCCTCGTGCATAGATTACACCTGTCTCTCTGTTGCTGTTCCTGCNTTGCTGTTCCAGCTTCTTGAGGTGAGAATATAAAAACTGCATTTTAGATTTTTCTATTCTTTTGAGTGAGGCTTGGATGGCTATGTATTTCCCCCTTAGGACTGCCTTTGCAGTATCCCATAGGTTTTGGACCATTGTGCTTTCATTCTCACTGGTCTCCATAAATTGTTTAAATTGTTTTTTGATTTCCTGGTTTATCGAGTCGTTCTTGAGCAGGATGGTTCTTAGCCTCCAAGTGTTTGAGTTTCTTCCAAATTTTTCCTTGTGTTTGAGTTCCAATTTCAGAGTGTTGTGGCCTGAGAATATGCAGGGGATAATTTCAGTCTTTTGGTATCAGTTGAGACCTGTTTTGTGTCCCAGAACATGGTCTGTTCTTGAGAATGTTCCATGGGCATTAGAATAGAATGAGTGTTCTTTGGTTCTAGGGTGTAGTGTTCTATATATATATCCACGAGTTCCAACTCATTGAGTATGGCATTCAAAGCCTTTGGTTCTTTGCTTAGTTTTTGCCAGGGTGTTCTGTCTATTTCTGATAGTGGGGTGTTGAGGTCCCCTACTCTTAATGTATTTTTATCTATATGTCTTTTTATTCTGGTTAAGAGTTGGGTTGTGTATCTTGCTGATCCCCTATTGGGGGCATATATATTTATAATTGTCGTATCCACTTGTTGTTATTCTTCTGTGGCCTCCTTTTCAAAGAGTAAGCTACTATTTCACAAACATTATCTAAAAAGGAGAGAGAGTGTAGGACAACAGGAATTAAAGGGACTAAAACTGACTTGTCTAATATTAAAATATTGCCATAACATGAATACTTCGAAAAAAAATGGAAGATTCCCTCTTCCCTCACTACCTTCACTTCCACCTTATTCTTTTCTCCTACCAGAGATAAGTAGTATTAACTATTTTGGTATATTTCTGATACTTTTCTATGCCTTTTAACATATATATGGATACATGGTTTTCTTACTATAAATAGAAAAATACAATGTATATGCTTCTGAAACTTATGATTTTTACTTAGTATATGAATAATTTTTGCATGCTACTCCATGTGGGCTGATATCATACTATTTAAGGGCTGCTTATGCATAATGTGGATATGAATTAGTCATTTGCATATTGAGGGATATTTAATTCCAGATTTTTACACCCCAAACAATAGTGCTGTCTAATAAGGATCCTGGAAGGTTGAGGCCTCAGGGCACATCTCCCTGTAATTTTTTATCTGTAGTAGCCCGACAACCAATTGGCATGCTTTCTGGTCTTGTAGTACACATTTGAGGCTATAAGTTCTTCTAAGATTTACAAAATAAAGGGCTGGCATGGGATTTAATCTTCCATGCTACCAAAAGAGAGACAGTATTCTAGAAGTGGAAAAGGAAGACATCCCCAACAGTGCCCATAGGATAACTGATAAGGGAGAACCTCCCAGAAAGAAAAGCCAGGCAACAAGAAAGGCAATGGACAAGGGAATGAATGCCTCCAAGATTAAAGAAACATTGGCTCACCAAGGTTACTTTACAATTAGGAAAAAGAATTGTTACAATTTCTACTGAGTAGGATCTTATAATTTTTATGGACCTGTGTTTTTTTTCTTTTCCACATTGGTGTTTTAAAGCAGGCATATTGTCTTTTTTGCTCCATTGTATATTATGTGTGTACAGATAACTTGTCTATTAGTATACTGGTCACTGCTACAGGAAGCCACATCCAGACAAGATGGCAATAACTTCTCACTTTTCAGATACTTTGGGCTTGATGTAAGTGCGTCTCTTGAGGACAGGGGTGAACATATTGATGTGTGGGAGGAGGAGTACACATTTAAATGGTCAGTAGGGTAGAATGGTGAAAAAAACTGCAAATCCTATATATCCATTTTTACCTTCTTTCTTGGTAGTTAAACAGCAATAACACTAAATTGTGACTAATTTGGTGGGAATGGAGGTAACTGGTGCAAAATATGGGTCATACACTTAAAGGGAAGAAACAAACTCTCCCCTTTTCTATTCTGCCTTTCTGTTGCCTGGAATTTAAATATGATAGTGAAAGCTGGTGATTCCATGAGATGTAAGCCATGTTTTGAGAATGATAGAGCAATAAAATACAAGAAGCATGGGTCTCTTGCACTACTGAACTGACATACCTACATTAGATTACCTACCATGACTTTTATATGAAAGAAAAATTAACTTACATCTTGTTTAGATAACTTTTTGTATGTTCCCTTTGTTACAGCAACCTAATCTGCTTCCTAACCAATACACACAGAAAGCCAGAAGACAGTGAAACAATCAATATATGTAATGATTAAGAGAAAAAGAGTAATGAATCCTGACATAAGCTAAAATATCATTATCGATGGGGAAAATGGGGAAAAAAGTGTACATACATAGCATGAGATACAGTGCCACTTACTTTCCTCTATTTGAGGAAAATATTTAAGGAGGTGCCCTAAACAAATGTAAATGGAATGCTAACAGTGTTCTTAAGCTACCCTATGATAAAAAATAGAAGAAAAGAGTAGTTAGCAATTAATCTTATAATGTGTGGTATATAATTAATATTAAGTGAGTAATGATACTATACTGCCAAAAATATTTAAACTGCCAAAAAGATTGTTGAAAAAGAAGAGTCATGAAAATGATATAAGGAAAACATAATGATTACCTGGAATTAAAATGTCTAAAAGTCTTTGCAAACACTGTAGTTGTTGTTTTTGTTGTTCTTATTGCTATTGGTAGTGGATGTGGCTGATGGGAGTTTGTGTCAGAGTGCAAAGAAAGATGAATGTTGGGTAATAGGGAAGTTAAAGTGAGTAAAGGTCTCAGTTTAGTCTCTGGGTGAGAGGAGGGTTATGGATAAGTAAAGCATCTTGGCAAAATACAATTATTAAATATCAATTTATAGTAATAGAGTAAGTTAAGGTTGTGAGACATGAAAATGAAGCCATTATCAAAATTGAATAAAAAAAACTAGTAGAACTTTCAAAATAACATTGGAGAAAATGGGAATAAATGAAGGCTGACAAAACCAGAACAATAAGGGGAAAAGTGAGTCAGCCAAAGTAAGTTAGAAAGTCAGAAAAAAGGAAATGACAAGAAATAATAAATATTAAATAAGATAGAAGTCTCAGTTATCAACATAAAGTTGATAAAGTTGATAAAGTCTACAAGTCTCACTTATCAACATAAAAGTAAACAAATGGGGCACCTGGGTGGTGTCTGCCTTTAGCTCAGGTCATGATCCTGGGATCCCAGGATCAAGACCTGCATCGGGCTCTCTGTTCAGCAGGAAGCTTGCTTCTCCCTCTCCCTTGGCCTGCTGCTCACCCTGCTTGTGTGTGCTCTCTCTGTGTCAAATAAACAAATAAAAATATTTTTAAAAAACTTAAAACACTGAACTTTCCAAGCAGAAGAGAATCTGTAATATTGGATTAAGATACAAACTATACTGCTTATGAGAAACACATTTTTGAAAAAAGGTGAAAATAAAAATTTAAAAATAAAAATGGTTTGACATACTGAAGGATAAATAATGTTATTGTTGCAAAAAGTGGAGTTAAAGGACAAAACCATTATGTACAACAAAGGGGTATAATATTGTTCTGGTTACCTATTGCTACTTAACAAGCCACCCCAAAACTTAGTGACTTCAAACAACCAATTTTATTATATTTCATGATTTTCTAGGTCAGGAATTTAAGAAGGACATGGGTTGGGTAGTTTCTGATCTATCTGGGCCTGCTGTGATACGTGAGACTGGAAGACCCCTTTCAAGATGACTTCTTCACTTATGTGTGGCACCTCATTACTCCTTGGCCTCACTATTTTTCATACTCTCATATTTCTCAGTAGCCTGATTTATTCTTGATAGGTCTCAGTTGTTGAGGTTATGCCAAAACCCGTCAGTGTTCCAAAGGGAAGGATAACAGTCAGCAACTAATTTCAGGCTGATTTGAAGCAGACTCACTAGTAGCAGCTTATAAAATATGTAAATATGTACAGTCCTTTGGGACAGCAGTTATAATCCCTGCTGCTCTACAGACCAGGTAATTTAAAGGTGGCCCTTTGGCAACATTTGCAAAAACTGGGGCTCCAGATGAGTGTATAAGCTCCTTTCTGAGAGGTACCAGCAAGCTGTAGGGAGGCCTAGGGAGAATGCAAGACGGGTGTCCCTTGCCCATATTCTCTAAAAGCTCCTCTGTAACATCTAGACATGATTAACTTGAAATCTGCCCCTCAGGCTGAGCTCCAGGACATTAGGCCCTTTTCACAGGATGAGGGGATGTGCTTCAGTCTGTAGTGTTGTGCCCCAGGTGGGTAGTCTGCCAAGAACTACATCACCAATTGTTTCAGTCCACTGGTGCTCAGCAATGTAAGTGTGCCTGGTCACCAGAGCCAGGTGTGTAAGTGGTGTCCCCTTTGTGGAATGCACAAGTCTGCTGGCTTCCACATAGGCTCTCGGGAGCCCAGGGACACCAGGGATCTTGGGGCCAGGGCAGGCCTGCAAGCTTCAGTGGAACTGTGGGGGTGCTCAGGGCAAGAGAGTCCTGCTAGCTGTAGCTTTGGGAACATGTGGGGGTAGGCCAACCCAGTCAGCTTCAGCAGGGCTTTGGGGCAACCTGGGGTTGGTTGCAAGCTCACTGGCTGCAGCAGGGTGACAGGGAAGCCTGGGGCAGAGTGAGCATGCGAGTTGCAGCAGGACTAAAGTTGTGCCCGGGGTTGCGGCAGTTCCACTGGCTTCAGGGGGCCTGTGGGAGATCACAGGGGCAGAGCAAGTCTGCAGACTTTATCTACTTAATCAGGCCTGGGCGAAAGCTTGGGTGTTGGAAAACTCCAACCAGAACGCTGCATCTCTGGCGGATTCTTGAAGATTAGCTAATGAATCTTCTTTGTGTATGGTCTAGGTGCTTTTTTTTTTTTAAGAGGGAGATGGATGGGGGAGGGGCATAGGGAGAGGGAGAAAGAGAATCTTAAGCAGGCTCCACACCCAGCACAGAGCCTGACTCGGGACTTGATCTCACAAACTTGAGATCATGACCTGAGCCAAAATAAGAGTCTGATGCTTAACTAACTGAGCCACCCAGGTGCCCCTACGGGCTTTTCAAAGTACTAATTTTGTGCTGAATCCTGAAGTGAGAGAGTCTGTGGGAGCTCTTTAAGAGCAGACTTTCCATTCCCCATAGCCTTTTAGGTCTCTAGGAAATCAGACTCGTTGGTATTGAGGGCCAGAAATTTGGGGGCTCATTTCTCCAGTGTAGGCCCCAAGGGTTGGGGTGCCTGATGTGGGGTATGAACTTCTCACTCCTCAGGGAGAAACTCTGTGTTTGTAAGATTTCCCCCTTATTGTGGGTTGCATTGCTGTGGTGGGGTTTTCGGTGAGATACTTTTCTTCCTCTCCTGTTTCAATGTAGCCCTTTTATTCTCTGTTGTGGAGAAGCTCTTCAGCTAGTTTTCAGGTCTTTTTCAGAGGGAATTGATTCATGCATAGCTGTAGATTTGGTGTGTTTATGGGAGGATGTCAGTTCAGAATCTTCCTAGGCAACCATCTTGAACTACTTTTCAATGTGTTCTATGTCATGTTTAAGAAATACTTCTTTACCCCAGAGTCATAAATTTATTCTGCTGTAGGGCCTTCAAAAATTGTATAGGTTTACAATTCTCATCTATATTTTTAATCTACTTAGAATTGGTTTTTGTGAGGTCAAATTTCATAATTTTTACAAGTGAATAACTATTTGACCCAGCACTATTTACTGAAAAGTCCATCCTTTTCTCTATGATATGCAGTGTCTAACCTCTCATGAATCAGTTTTCTATTGGATACATGTGTGAGATACAGCTAATGAAAGTTGTGGAGGATATGTATTTCTCTTCCATTGAAAAGTTTCTTATTCCTGTGCTAATACAACATTGTAATTCCCATAGATTTATTATAATATCTGGTTTATAATGTTTGTTTTGATAATCTTGAAAATGGTATGTTTTAAAATTAAAATTTCAAACTGCTTGTTGTTGGAGTATAGAAATAGAGTTGAGGGGCACCTGGGTGGCTTAGTCATTAAGTGTCTACCTTCAGCTCAGGGCATGATCCTGGGGTCCTGGAATTGAGCCCCGCATCAGGATCCTCCCCTGGAAGCCTGCTTCTTCCTCTCCCACTCCCCCTGCTTGTGTTCCCTCTTTCACTGGCTGTCTCTATCACTGTCAAATAAATAAATAATATCTTTAAAAAAAAAAAGAAAGAGAGTTGACTTCCACATATTCATTTTGCAACCAGCAATTTTTTTTGAGAAGTAATTTGTTTTTATTTTTTTATTTTTTTCCAGTGGAAAGGATTTTACTTTTTTAATTTAATTTTTTTAATGTTTTTTTATTACATTATGTTAGTCACCATACAATACATCCCTGGTTTCTGATGCCAGGTTCGATGATTCATTAGTTGCATATAACACCCAGTGCACCATGCAATATTTGTCCTCCTTACTACCCATTAACAGTCGATCCCATTCCCCCCACCCCCCTTCCCTCTGAAGCCCTCAGTTTGTTTCTCAGAGTCCATAGTCTCCCATGCTTCGCTCCCCCTTCTGATTACCCCCCTTTCTTTATCCCTTTATTCCCCTACCGATCATCCTAGTTCTTATGTTCCATAGATGAGAGAAACCATATGATAATTGTCTTTCTCTGCTTGACTTATTTCACTTAGCATTATCTCCTCCAGTGCCGTCCATGTTGCAGCAAATGTTGAGAATTCGTTCTTTCTGATAGCTGAGTAATATTCCATTGTATATATGGACCACAACTTCTTAATCCAGTCATCTGTTGACGGGCATCTCGGTTCCTTCCACGACTTAGCTATTGTGGATAATGCTGCTATGAACAATAGGGTGCATATGGCCCTTTTCTTCACTATGTCTGTCTCTTTGGGGTAAATACCCAGTAGTGCATTGGCTGGGTCATAGGGTAGCTCAATTTTTAACTTTTTAAGGGACCTCCACACTGTTTTCCAGAGTGGCTGTACCAACTTGCATTCCCACCAACAATGTAGGAGGGATCCCCTTTCTCCACATCCTCTCCAACAATTGTTGTTTCTTGCCTTGTCTATCTTTGCCATTCTAACTGGCGTAAGGTGGTATCTCAGTGTGGTTTTGATTTGAATTTCCCTGATGGCTAACGATTTTGAACATTTTTTCATGTGTCTGTCAGCCATTTGTGTGTCTTCATTGGAAAAATGTCTGTTCATATCTTCTGCCCATTTTATGATTTGTTTATGTGTTTCTCGCATATTGAGTTTGAGATGTTCTTTGTAAATCTTGGATACCAGTCTTTTAGCTGTAGCACCATTTGCAAATATATTCCCCCATTCTGTAGGCTGCCTCTTAGTTTTTTGGATTGTTTCCTTGGCTGTGCAGAAGCTTTTTATTTTGATGAAGTCCCACATGTCATTTTATCTTTTGTTTCTCTTGCCTTTGGAGATGTGTCATGAAAAATGTTGCTTTGGCCGATGTCGTAGAGGTTGCTGCCTATGCTCTCCACTAGGATTTTGATGGATTCCTGTCTCACATCAAGGTCTTTCAGCCATTTGGAGTTTATTTTTGTGTATGGTGTGAGAGAGTGGTCAAGTTTCATTCTTTTGCATGTAGCTGTCCAATTTTCCCAGCACCATTTATTGAAGAGACTGTCTTTTTTCCACCGGATGTTTTTTCCTGCTTTATCAAAGATTAGTTGCCCAAAGAGCCGAGGGTCCATTTCTGGGTTCTCTATTCTGTTCCATTGGTCGATGTGTCTGTTTTTGTGCCAGTACCATGCTGTCTTTGTGATCACAGCTTTGTAGTACAGCTCGAAATCCGGCATTGTGATGCCCCCAGCTTTGTTTTTCCTTTTCAAAAGTTCCCTGGCGATTCAGGGACTTTTCCGCTTCCATACAAATTTAAGGACTATTTGTTCCAGTTCTTTGAAAAATGTCCTCGGTATTTTGATCGGGATAGCATTGAAAGTGTAGATTGCTCTGGGTAGTATGGACATTTTAACTATGTTAATTCTTCCAATCCATGAGCATGGAATATTTTTCCATCTTTTTATGTCTTCCTCAATATCTTTCAAAAGTGATCTATAGTTTCTAGGATATAGGTCCTTTACGTCTCTGGTTAAGTTAATTCCAAGGTAACGTATGGTTTTTGGTGCTATTGTAAATGGGATGGATTCCCTTATTTCTCTTCCTTCAGTCTCATTGTTTGTGTATAGAACGCAACTGATTTCTGAGAATTGATTTCATATCCCNTGAGCATGGAATATTTTTCCATCTTTTTATGTCTTCCTCAATATCTTTCAAAAGTGATCTATAGTTTCTAGGATATAGGTCCTTTACGTCTCTGGTTAAGTTAATTCCAAGGTAACGTATGGTTTTTGGTGTTATTGTAAATGGGATGGATTCCCTAATTTCTCTTTCTTCAGTCTCGTTATTCGTGTATAGAAATGCAACTGATTTCTGGGCATTGATTTTGTATCCTGCCACCTTACTGAATTGTTCTATAACTTCTAATAGTTTGGGAGTGGATTCTTTTGGGTTTTCCATATAGAGTATCATGTCATCTGTGAAGAGAGAGAGTTTGACTTCTTCTTTGCCAATTTGGATATCTTTTATACCTTTTTATTGCCTGACTGCTCTTGCAAGGACTTCTAGTACTATGTTGAATAATACTGGCCTCAGAAGGGAGGGGGTTCGTGTTCCTGATCTTAAGGGAAAGGCTTCCAGCTTTTCCCCATTGAGNGGTGATGGGTAGTAAGGAGGGCACGTATTGCATGGTGCACTGGGTGTTATACACAACTAATGAAGCATCGAACCTTACATCGGAAACCGGGGATGTGCTGTATGGTGACTAACATAATAAAAAATCATTAAAGAAATTAAATTAGAAAAATTAAAAAAAATTAAATGATTGAATTTTATTCCAAGAAATAAAAAAAAATAGTGGTGAGAGTGGGCATCCTTGTCATGTTCCTGATGTTAAGGGAAAGGCTTCCAGCTTTTCCCCATTGAGAATAAT
>NC_048238.1:49387097-49589861 GCF_002007445.2 Ailuropoda melanoleuca | reverse complement strand
GTGTTCCTGATCTTAAGGGAAAGGCTTCCAGCTTTTCCCCATTGAGAATAATATTTTCTGTAGGCTTTTCATAGATGGCTTTTATGAGCTTGAAAAATGAACCCTTTTNAATGCTTGCAGTAGGCTTTTCATAGATGGCTTTTATGAGATTGAGAAATGTACCCTCTATTCCTACACTCTGAAGGGTTTTAATCAGGAAAGGATGCTGTATTTTGTCAAATGCTTTTTCTGCATCTATTGAGAGAATCATATGATTTCTGAATTTTTGTTTCTGAAAAAAATCTAAGACACTGATAGATTTGCAAATGTTGTACCACCCTTGCATCCCAGGGATGAATCCCACTTGGTGATGATGGATAATCCTTTTAATGTACAGTTGGATTCTATTTGTCAGGATCTTGTTGAGGATTTTGGCATCCATATTTATTAGGGAAATCTGTCTGAAATTCTCCTTTTTGAGGGGGTCTTTGCCTGGTTTGGGGATCAAGGTAATATTAGCCTCATAGAATGAGTTTGGTAGCTTTCCTTCTGTTTCTATTTTTTGAAATAGCGTTAGGAGAATAGGTATTATTTCTTCTTTGAATGTTTGGTTGAATTCCCCAGGAAAACCATCCAGGCATTGAATTTTATTTTTTGGATGATTGTTTATCACTGACTCAATCGCTTCATAATTAATTGGCCTGTTTAAAATATCAATTTCTTCATGTTTCAGTCTTGGTACTTTATGGGTTTCCAGGAAGTCCTCCATCTCTTCCAGATTGCTTAATTTATTGGCATATAGCTGTTGATAAAAGTTTCTAATAATCCTTCCAATTTCAGTGGTGTTTGTCGTGACCTCTCCTTTTTCATTCATAATTTTATTAATTAGGGTCCCTCTCTATTCTTTTGGATAAGTCTTGCCAGAGGTCTGCAATGTTATTAATTCTCTCAAAGACCCAACATCTAGCTCTGTTGATCTGCTCTACTCAGCTCCAGGTTTCTAAGTCTTTGATTTCTCCTCTAATTTTGATCATCTGCTTCCTCGTGAGTGGATANACTCCTTCCTTGTCAGTGGGTTAGGCCTGTCCCTCTGTTGCTGTTCCAGTTTCTTGAGGTGAGAATATAGAAACTGCATTTTAGATTTTTCTATTCTTTTGAGTGAGGCTTGGATGGCTATGTATTTCCCCCTTAGGACTGCCTTTGCAGTATCCCATAGGTTTTGGACCGTTTTGTTTTCATTCTCGTTGGTCTCCAGAAATTGTTTCAATTGATTTTTGATTTTCTGGTTTATCAAGTCATTCCTGAGCATGATGGTTCTTAGTCTCCAAGTGTTTGAGATTCTTCCAAATTTTTCCTTGTGGTTGAGTTCCACTTTCAAAGCGTTGTGGTCTGAGAATATGCAGGGAATAATTTCAGTCTTTTGGTATCGGTTGAGACCTGTTTTGTGACCCAGAGCATGGTCTATTCTTGAGAATGTTCCATGGGCATTAGAATAGAATGAGTATTCTTTGGTTCTGGGGTGTAGTGTTCTATATATATCTATGAGGTCCAACTCATCTAGTATGTCATTCAAAGCCTTTGATTCTTTGCTTAGTTTTTGCAAGGGTGTTGTGTCTATTTCTGATAGTGAGGTGTTGAGGTCCCCTACTATTAATGTATTTTTATCTATATGTCTCTTTATTCTGGTTAAGATTTGGTTGTGTATCTTGCTGCTCCCCTGATGGGGGCATATATATTTATAATTGTCATATCCACTTGTTGGATACATCTTTTAAGAATAACATGATATCCCATGATTAGGGGATGTACTTTACTTTTGGTTGTTCTTAGGACTTAAAAAAGTAACAACTCAATATAAAAAATAATATTTTGCTGTCAGTTAAAAAAAACCTATTATTCTGTAGGGTTTTTCACTACAATGCAGCCTATGAGGAAATGGTAACAAATATAAGAACAGGAAAAATACCATTTGGATAAAAGTACTGGTTATTTTCTTGAGCATTTATTAGGCAAAGTATAATAAAAAAAACTATTAAAAATAAAAAAAAGAATAATATAGTGCCCTTCTGTGTCTCTAACTATAGTCTTTAGCTTAAAACCCAATCTATCTGATATAAGAATTGCTACCCCAGCTTTCTTTTGAGGTCCATTTGCGTGAAAGATGGTATTCCATCCCTTTACTTTCAGTCTGAATGTATCTTTGGGTTCAAAATGAGCGTCTTGTAGACAGCAAATGGATGCGTCATTTCTTTTTATCCAATCTGCAACCCTATGGCATTTTATGGGAGCATTTAAGCCACTCACATTGAGACTGCATACTGAGAGATATGATTTTAATGACGCCATGTTGACAGTGAAGTCTTTGTTTTTATCGGTTGTGACTTTCTGTTCTGTATCACTCTTGGGGCCTTTTTACCTTTATAGAACCCCCCCTTAANATAGAGCCCCCCTTAATATCTCCTGTAGGGCTGGTTTCGTGGTTACGAAATTGGTTAATGACTGGCCATTCTGGAACGTCTTTATTTCTCCATCAATTCTGAATGACAGCCTTGCTGGATAAAGGATACTTGGCTGCATGTTTTTCTCTGAAAGAGCTTTAAAAATGCCCCCCCAACCCTTTCTATCATTCAAGGTCTGTGTAGACCGGTCTGACGTAATTTTGATAACTTTGCCTTGGTATGTGAGAAATTTCTTTGCCCTGGCTGCTTTCAATACTGTATCCTTGGATCTAATATTTGCGAATTGCACTATGATGTGACGTGGCATAGGTTTGTCATGGTTGAGCTTGGGTGGGGTCCTCTCTGCCTCTTGGACACAAATGTTTGTTTCCCTCACTAGATTAGAGAAGTCTTCAGCTACAATTTGTTCAAATATCTCTTCTAGACCTCTGTTTTTCTCCACCCCCTCGGGGATGCCGATGATTCTGACATTGGATTGTTTCATTGAGTCAGTAATCTACCGTAACCTACATTCGTGGGCATGGATTTTTTCTAAGTCCAGCTTCTATTTTCGCTTTTTCTTCTACTAACCCATCATCCAATTCGCTAATACGTTCCTCTGCCTCATTCACCCTGGCCGTCAGAGCCTCTAGTTTTGACTGCATTTCGCTCATAGAATTTTTAATTTCTGCCAAATTCGCTCTCATTTCCACCCTTAGAGATTCTGTATTCTCATTAACATTTTCATTAATATTTTTTTCAGGTCTACACATCATCTTGACCATTGTTACTCTGAATTCCATTTCGGATGATTTGGTTACATCCATATCCATTAGTTCTGTGGCAGAGGCCACAGACTCATTGTCTCTTCTTTGCTGGGGGGGACTTCTCCTTCTCGTCATTCTGATGAGGAGAGGTTGCGGGGTTGTCCAGAGCCCAAATTATTGACCAGGACCCAGGCCGTGCACCCTTGTTTTATAGGGACCTTAGGGATGTGGGCTTCTTGATTTTTCAGCCTGCCTTCTGGGGGAGGGGCCTGCCATGCCAATACTCAGGAAACCCTGTTTGGGTAGGTTTTCCATGTCTCCTGTGAGGGGGTATGGGGATGGGCAACCCTGTGACCCAGTGTTTCCAGGCTTTTGTTCTCTGGCAGCTTTCCCTTGTTGTTTGCTGTGCCTTTTCTGAGAGACAGAGCAGCAGTGTCCAAATCTCAGACTCTGTCACAGAATAAAGGGGATCGCGGGCCATTTTCCACTGATGTTCTGGCCACTTTAACTCTGTTTCTGTTTGTGCTTCTCAACCCTGCAGCGTCCCAATATGTGTGCCCCACACCCATCTCGCGTCCCAGCCCTCACTTCCAGGGCTGGCGTGTCTCTGTCCTTTGTGTTTCTAACACCGCCAGCCGCCCACTGCCAGCCGCCCCCGCGCGCTCCTGGATCTCCCGGTCTCAGTCTGGATCCAGTGAGCGCACCAGAGCTCCGTGAGAAGTCTGGTGGCACGCGCTCCCCGCTCATGGTCCCAGTGTGTTTTCTCGGGTGCTGGTTCACGAGTCCGCCTGCTCTCCCCTGCAGGTGGCTACCGCTTCCCGGCACCCGATTGTGGCTGCTCCCTCCCCCTTCCGTTTGTCTTCCGATATCTGTGTGCTGTTTCATGGCTCCCTGCTTTGTACCTCAATACTCAGGGCTGGAGATGTTCATTTGTAGAAATCCAGATGTATCTTCCTGCATCTCAGGCTGATTCCGTGGATGTTCAGGCTGGTCTGGTACCTATCCAACTCAACTCAGGGGACCAGCTGAAAAAGGGGTCCCCTACTCCTCCGCCATCTTAACCCCTCTGCAACCAGCAGTCTTGCTAAACTATTTTATTAATTCCAGTGATTTGTCTTAGTTACTTTTATATAAAAAATCATGTTTAAATAACTGCAGCTTTCTTTACTTTTAATCCTTTCACTTTTTTTCCTTCTTACTTTACCGCTCTCACTAGGACATCTTCTATTCACTATAATTTAATTGGTAGTATGTGAAAGACTTTTTTTCCTTATCTTGAAAGTATTTTTACCATTAAATGTAATTTTACCATAGTTTTTTGTTCTAGGGTTTTGTGTTTTTTTTGTTTTTGGTTTTGGTTTTTGGTTTTTTTTGCTTTAGGGCTTTTCACGTTTTTTTTAATATTCATTTATCAGATTACATAAATTTGTTCCTATTCCTAGTTCACAAATAGATTTTCTTTTGTTTAAATTTTATGAATGAGGGTTGAATTTTATCAAAAGCTTTTCTCATAGCTAAACTATTTCTAGATTCACTGAGATGCTGTTATGCCTTTTTTCTCTAATCTGTTAATGTGCATAATAATAATAATTTGTCTCTAATATTAAACCAACTGTGTTTTCCTGAATAATATACATTGATCATGATGATCTTTTCTTTTTTTCCCTTTTATTTATATTATTTTATTTTTAAATTATGTTTAGTTAGCCAGCATATAGTACATAATCGGTTTTTGATGTAGTGTTCAAC
This sequence comes from Ailuropoda melanoleuca, assembly GCF_002007445.2. Lineage (NCBI taxonomy): Eukaryota > Metazoa > Chordata > Mammalia > Carnivora > Ursidae > Ailuropoda > Ailuropoda melanoleuca. Next base: position 49,584,928 of record NC_048238.1, on the reverse strand, counting down.
AATTCATTAGTTGTGTACAATACCCAGAGCTCATTACCACCTGTGCCCTCCTTAATATCCATCACCTGCTTACCCCATCCTTCCACCCCCTCTCTTCTGTAACCCTCAGTTTGTTTCCTGGAGTCCAGAATCTCTCATGGCTTGTCTACCTCTCTGATGTCTTCCCATTCACTTTTCCCTCCCTTCCCCTGTGGTCTTCTGCACTATTTCTTATGTTCCATATATGAGTGAAACCGTATGATAATTGTCTTTCTCTGCTTGACTTATTTCACTTAGCATAATCCCCCCAGTTCCATCCATGTCCATGTAAATGGTAGGCATTCATCCTTTCTGATGGCTGAGTAATACTCCATTGCATATATGAATCACATCGTCTTTATCCATTCATCTGTTGAAGGACATCTTGGCTCCTTTCACAGTTTGGCTATTGTGGACATTACTGCTGTGAACATTGGAGTGAATGTGCCCTTTCTTTTCATTGCATTTGTATCATTGGGGTAGACACATACTAATACAAATGCTGGGTCTTAGGGTAACTCTATTTTTAACATATTCAGGAACCTCCATAGTGTTTTCCAGAATGGCTGTACCAGCTTGCTGCCCAGAGCAATTTACACTTTCAATGCTATGCTTATCAAAATATATTGACATTTTTCACAGAGCTAGAGCAATCCTAAATTTGTATGGAACCAGAAAAGACCCTGAATCACCAGGGGAATGTTGAAAAAGAAAACCAAAGCTGGGGACATCACAATGCCTGACTTCAACCTATATTACAAAGCTGTAGTAATCAAGACTGTATGGTATTGGCACAAAAACAGACACATAAATCAATGGAACAGAATAGAGATCCCAGAAATGGACCCTCAATTATATGGTCAGCTAATCTTTGACAAAGCAGGAAAGAACATCCAATGGAAAAAAGACAGTCTCCTCAGTAAATGATGCTGGGAAAACTGGATAACCACACACAGAAGAATGAAACTAGACCATTCTCTTACACCATACATGACGATCTTTTTTTACACTTTGCTGAATTTGATTTGCAAATATTTTGTTTAGAATTTTTTCATCTATACTCATTAGTAATATTAACATGAAATTTATTTTTCATACCTCCTTTGTCATGATTTGGAATTGAGACTATCCTGCCCCTACTATGATTGGAGAGATATAAAGTATTGTTTCTACTCACACTAACACTTCTGACACCACATGTGTGGGTTTTCCACACCAAGCAATTCTCAAATTCTTTGCACTGAGTGTCCTAAAAGTCAATTAAATTCTGTTACTAGCTACATGGAGTTAGTGCAGACGCCATAGTTGAGTACTCAGTCTTTCAATACTGACAACCCCCTGTTCAGATGCCAATTGTAGGTAGTGGGTCCCCAGGTTACTTATGCTTCTATTCAACTTGGTTACAAATTGAGGTTCCCACACTCACCCTCTCAGGTTTGATAATTTGCTAAAGACTCATGAAAACCAGGGAAAACACTTCACTATTACTGGTTTATTATGAAGGATACAACTTAGGAACAGCCAAATGGAAGAGGTGATTAGAGCAATGTATGGGGGAAGGCACCCAGAGCTTCCATGCCCTTTTTGGCATGTTATCTTCCCATAACCTCAATGTGCTCACTAATGCAAAAGCTCATCATCAAATCCTGTTTAAGAGTTTCAATAAAGCTTAATCTCCAGCCCCTCCTTCTCCTCCTGGAGATTGGTAGGTTGGGCTAATAGTTCAAACCCTCTAATCATAACAGCACTTTAACTGGCCTTAAGGGCTAACTTACTTCAAGTTAACACACTCCTTGCTTGCTTGCTTGCTGACTGACTTAAGGCCCTTGATTTGTAACAGAACTAATTTACTTTCTTTGAGACTTTCAGACCACTGGCCTCAGGGAATAAAGTACGAGAATATTCCCAAACCACAGAGGACAGCAAGTCTGTTTGAAGCCTCCTTACCTTTCTGAGTAGCCAAGCAATCTTTTAGCAAAATATTTTTCTTTTTTAAGGTCACACAAATGACTTTACTGACCTACCTTTGCACATCTGTAGACCTTGTCCTACTTTGCAGAAAGAACAGAGTACTCTTGCACAACCCATGGGTACCAAGGAACCAGACCTTCTTGCACAACTCTCCTGGGCACCAAGAAGGTAGAACTTCTTGCACAACCTCCGAGCATGGAGATAACTCTGTAGCTGACATCATTGAGTCTGCATGTAATCAAGAAATGTCACAGACCTCTGCATTCTCTTAACTGATTAAACCCCTATAAAAATCTCTGGGCCAGGCAGAAACCTGGGAGTTGGCCTTTAGTCAAGAGTCTGCCTTCTCCCCATGTGGCCAGCCTCATGAATAAAGCTCATATTCCTTTCCTTTTTTTTTAATAATAATTTTTTTTTATTATACTGTGTTAGTCACCATACAGTCATATTCCTTTCCAATCAGAACTCCTCTCTTGAGTACTGGCGTTTTGAGTGATGGGCAGCCAAACGAGTTTCAGTAACATGATCACTTGGTCTTTCTGGTGACCAGCCCCATCTTGCGGCTATCTAAGGTCCCCACCATAAGTCACCTTACTAGCATAAACTCAGATGTGTTTAAAGGGGCTCATTATGAACAGCAAAAGATATTCCTATCACTCAGGGAATTCCAAAAGTTTTAGGAGCTCTGTGTCAAGAATAGAGGATAAGGATCAAAGATATTTCTTATTATGCTATAGGAATATGGTTGTCTCAAAATACACATATTTTTTTCCTCAAATGTTTATTAGAACTGTCTAGTAAAATTGTCTGATCTAGGGTATTTGTGGTAGATGTGGGGGAAGACAATTGAAACAAGAGATTTAATACCTCTAATTGCTATAAAACTATTTAGATATTCTGTTTCTAGTTTATTCCTTTTCAGTAAGTTATATATTTTTAAAGAATTTGGCCATGTCATGTAAATTTTCAAATTTTAGCATAAATTCAATATCCTATTATCTTTTAATGTTTTGCATCTGTAACTATTACACTTCTTCATTCTTACAATTGTTTCTTTGTTATTTCTTTTATGTATTTTGCTAGAGACTTGTTCATATTATTAGTCTTTTCAGCAATCTTTGACTTTGTTGACACTCTTGTGTATTTGGTTCATTTTATTAATTTCAATTATCTTTAATTTTTCCTTTCTGCTACTATGGCTTTATTCTGTTGCTCTTTTTCTAACTTCCTAAATTGAATGGATAGTTCATTAAATTTTAACCTTCCTTTTTTTCTAATATAAGCATTTAAGGCTATAAAATTTGCTCTAATGATTTTTTTAAATACATCTCGCAATTTTTATGTGTAACATTGTTATCATTGTCAAGATCTAAATATCTTCTATTATTCATTATTATCTTCTTTTGCCATTGAGTTATTTATAATTATGTTTCTTAATTTCTAAATTCATGAGGAATTTTTTTGGCACACGTGTAATTACTGTTTTAAAAAATATATTATGAATCTTAACTAAATTTTGTTGGCGTTAGAGAATATGGCCTGTATGGTATCAATGCTTTAAAATTTACCAATGTAAATTTTTAAGAAATATTCCATGTGGTCTTGAAAAGAATGCATATTTGGCAATTACATATATATATATGTAATTACAGATATATGTGTATAGATACACATAAACATTAAATATATAAAAATATACATACACATACATATAGGTGGAGATATATGTGTATGTGTGTATATATATGTATATATACACTGTTTTATATATAAATGTAGATATAGTTGTAGGTATAAATAAATTGGTCTATATATCTTTTTGTATATTCTTGTCAATTGTGTTGATCAAAACTTTCATATCATTACTGATATTTTACCTGCTTATTCTATGTTATTGTGAGATAAGTTAAAAACACTCACAGCCATAATGGGTTTATTATTCTTTATATTTGTCAATGTTTATTGTAAATGTTTTGATACAATTTTAGAAGTTTTACCCTATTTCATCTATTCTAAGATTTACAATTTTTCCTTATTTTCACATTTCTGAAATCAACATATGTCTGATAATTGATGGTGTTTTACCATAATAATTAGCTACATTCTTTTAATTTAGCACATATCTATGTATCCTACAATTTATGTGATTCTTGATTTGATGAAATATGGTGTGTCATCACTGTGAGCTGAAACTTCTTTCAGTATAAAATGATCTTTACTTTCAGTAATGCTTTTGTGTATTTTTTGTTTGCCAGGACTATAGCTATACGATATTTGTGTTGGTTAACATTTTCTGGAATATATTTTTTCCTTATGCTGTATATATGTATCTTATAATTAGTCTTAAAATTTAATATGAGATTCTTTGTTTTTTACATTATGTGGAGTATTAGGCCATTTTTATTGTAATTACTGATATTTTTTAATTTCCCACATCTTATTTTATACTTTCTAATTATTTTCCTTTTTCAGTTTCTTTTTGTTGTTGTCATTTCTTTTAGGTTATTATACATGTTTCTCTTTGTATTTTGTCACTCTCCTAAGAAGTTAAATTCTCTATCTCTTTCATTATTATACTAGAGAATTTTTAAAGCTGGTCTTGACTTTAAAAAGATTAGTCATTAAAAATAAAAAATAATAAGAAAAATAAAAAGATTAGTCAATATCTTTACCATTTACCTGAAAGATATGAGGACCTTAGACCCCCATAGTTTTATGCTCCACTACTGACATATTTGAATTTTGTCACATGTTAGATTTATCTCTCTTTTAAACACACAAGATGTCATTGTTGTTATTGCTGTTATTATGGTTGTTGCTTATGCAATTATTATTCATTTTGATTTATCAACATATTTATAACTTCATTCATTCTTATTTCTTATTGTTTCTCAGACATTCTATCTGGGATTATTTTATTTATGCTTGAAGAAGATTCTTTACACTTTCTTTTAGTATGGATCTTTTGGTGACAAACACATTTTTTGTTTGTTAAAAATATGTTTATTCTGATTTTCAAAGATTCCTTTGCTAAATATAAAATAGTGAGTTGATGGATTTTGTTTGTTTTCTTTCATTGTTCTCTCAGCACAACAAAGATATAAATCCATTCTCACCTTGTTGGTGAAAAATTAGCTAGAGGGAGGCAAGATGTCAGAGGAGTAGCGGATCCCATTCCAACTGGTCCCTTGAATTTAGCTGGATATCCATCAAAACATTTTGAACACCCACAAAATCAGCCTGAGATGTAAGAATGCAAGCAGAAAAGTGAATGCTTTTTGCAAGATAGGATGTACAGAGTCGTGAATCTGTGGGAAGATATCAGAAGATAAACAGAAGGGGGAGGGAGCTTCCATAAGCTGGCTCCTGGAAAGTGATATAACACCAGAGCACAAATCAGAACCCTTATAAATCTGCTCTAGTGAGAGACATCCCTCTCTTAAAGGGGCTCCTGAAGTGAAAAGGTAGAATTTTAGGTAGGGCATTGTGGTCTCAGGATACAAAGAGCTACAGAGTGTAGGCGGGTGCCTGTACTGGTAGAGTGCCTGAGCAGTGGAGCCAGGAAGCAGGTTATGGTCAGTGAGCCCAGGAAGGGACTCTCAGCTCTGATCACCATAAATCTGAGTCAGGCCTGTTTGTAACCACTCTTTTTCTGAGCAGCCTGAAAAAGTCTGGAACCAGTGCCTGACCAGAAAAGAAATTGCAGGGTGGTGGCTGCCCAGAAAGGGCTTTAAAACAGCAGCCAGACATGATCCAAGAGCTTCAGGTGTGTGCTCTAGCCCATGGCTGCTCCCAGTTTTAGAATCACAAAGGGCAGTGGCATTCCTGGGCCCCTAGGACTACCTGTGAGAGGGTTGCAATGGGCACACCACAGGAGGCTGTGGTTTCCAGTGGCACATACAGAAATGGAGACTGTTTGTCCTGGAGGGTTTATTAAAGAAGGAGACTGTGATTTTTCTGCTCTGGGTCAGAGGTTTGAGTGCGGAATTTTTTGCTCTGATCCTCTGAAGAGACATGGAAAGCCTCCAGGGGGAAAAAAAGCCCACACAGAAGACTGGTTTCCACTGAGCCCATTCCCCTGACAGGGGATAGGGCAAATGCTCCCAGGCAGGGTTACCTGAGAAACAGTGCAGCAGGGCCCTCCCCCAAAGACAAGCTGACAGAACATGTGGACAACAACCCTAGAGATGCCATAACTGTAAAATCCCAACTCCAGGGGCAAGCCTCATGACTGGTTTATTTCTCAGATAAAATTCTCCTTTTTTTCTTTTTCTAATGCTTTTTCTCTCTTTTTTCTTTTTACATTTTCTTCCTTTCAACTAGATGTTTATTATATCAACTTATATTTCATAGTCGCTTTTTAACTTGTATTTTTCACACCTATTTTTTATAGATATATGCCTTATTTTATTACATTTTTCACTCTATTCAATTTTACCTTTACATATATAAGTTTTACTTTCCTTGTAATTTTGGGATGTAGTGTCTTCTAACACAGAGACGAAAATACACCCAGGAAAAACTGGAACACCCTGTTTTGTCTACCCTGAGAGATTATAGTCCCCATCCTCCTTTTTTTTCTTTTATTTTCATTTTTAAATTTTATTCTTGTGTTTCATTTTCGGTGGTGACTTCTGACCACTCCGGATTTTACTAGGGTGCATCTGGCTTGGGTCGTGGTTGGTATTTTGGATTCTGCTCATTCACTTAACCATCTCTCAATGGAATGACTAGGAATAGGAACTCTCAACAAAGAAAAGAACCATAGACAATGTCTTCTGCCACAGAACTAATAGATATGAATATAAGTAAGATGTTAGAGATAGAATTTAGGATAGCAATATTAAAGTCAATAGCTAGGCTTCAAAAAACATTAGTGACAATATAGAATCTCTAAGGGCAGAAATGAGATCTAATCAGGATGAACTAAAAAATGCTATAAATGAGATGCAGTCTAAACTGGAGACTCTAACAGCCAGGGTAAATGAGGCAGAAGAGAGAATCAGTGATCTAGAAGATAAGCAGATGAAAAGGGAGGAAGTTGGGGAAAATGGAGATAGGCAGCACATGAAAAAAGGGAGAGATTATGATTAATACCAAAGAAATAGAAACCGTTATTAGAAATTATTACCAGCAGTGTCACCTGGGTTGGCTCAGTTGGGTAAGAGTATGCCATTGGCTCAGGTCATGATCCCAGGGTCCTGGGATCGAGTCCCGTATTGGGCTCCTTGCTCAGCAGAGCCTGCTCTCTCTCTGCGTGCTACTCCCCCTGCTTGTGCTCTTTCTCTCTCTATCTCTCTGACAAATACATGAAGGAAATCTTTTTAAAAAAAAGGAAAAGAAAAGAAATCATTACCAGCAACTATATGCCAACAAATTAAGCAATCTGGAAGAAATGGATGCATTCCTAGAAATTTATAAACTACCAAGACTGAAACAGGAAGAAATAGACAATCAGAACAGACCAATAACCAGTGGGGAAATTGAAGCAGTAATGAAAAACCTCCCAAAAATCAAGATTCCAGAGCCGGATGGCTTCCCAGGAGAATGCTGCTAAACATTTAAAGAAGAAATAATACTTATTCTTCTGAAGCTGTTTCAAAATATCAAAATGGAAGGAAAACTTCCAAACCCGTTCTGTGAGGCCAGTATTACCATGATCCCAAAACTAGAAAAAGACCCCATCAAAAAGGAGCTCTACAGACCAATATCCCTGATGAACATCGATGCCAAAATACTCAACAAGATCCTAGCCAATAGGATCCAACAGTACATTAAAAGGATTATTGCACTATGACCAGGTGGTATTTATTCCTGGGATACAAGGGTGGTTCAACATTTGGAAATCAGTCAACGTGATAGAGCACATTAATAAAAGAAAAGACAAGAATGATATAATCCTCTCAATGCAGAAAAAGCATTTGACAAAATATAGCATCCTTTCCTGATTAAAACTCTTCAAAGTATAGGGATAGAGGGAATACACCTAAATATCATAAAAGCCATCTATGAAAAGCCCACAGTCAAATATCATCCTCAATAGGGAAAAACTGAGAGCTTTTCCCTTAAGGTCAGGAACATGACAGGGATGTCCACTCTCACCATTATTGTTAAACATCATACTAGAAGTCTTCGCCTCAGCAATCAGACAACAACAACAACAAAAAAAAAATAAAAGGCATCCAAATTGGCAAAGAAGAAGTCAAACTCTCTATGTTTACAGATGACATGATATTTTATGTGGAAAACCCAAAAGACACCACCCCCAAATTACTGGAACTCATACAACAATTCAGTAATGTGGCAGGATACAAAATCAATGCACAGAATTCAGTTGCATTTCTATACACGAACAATGAGACTGAAGAAAGAGAAATTAGGGAATCGATTCCATTTACAATAGCACTAAAACTCATAAGGTTTCTCGGAATAAACTTAAACAGAGAGGTAAAGGATCCATATTCTAGAAACTACAGAACACTGATGAAAGACATTGAAGAAGACACAACAAGATGGAAAAACATTCCATGCTCATGGACTGGAAGAATAAACATAGTTAAAATGTCTATGCTACCAGAGCAATCTACACTTTCAATGCCACCCTGATCAAAATACCAATGACAGTTTTCACAGAGCTGGAACAAACAATCCTAATATTTATAAGGAACCAAAGAAGATCACCAGGGGAATGTTGAAAAAGAAAACCAGAGTTGGGGACATCACAATGCCTGACTTCAAGCTATATTACAAAGCTGTGGTCATCAGACAACATGGCATTGGCACAAAAACAGACACATAGGTCAATGGAACAGAATAGAGACTCCAGAAATGGACCCTCAACTCTATGGTCAAGTAAATATTACAAATCAGGAAAGAATATCTAATGGAAAAAAGACAGCCTTTTCAATAAGCTGTGCTGAGAAAATTGGACAGCCACATGCAGAAGAATGAAACTGGAATCTTCCAGTTTCAACACTATACACAAAGATAAACTTAAAATGGATGAAAGACCTCAATGTGAGACGGGAATCCATCCAAATCCTAGAGGAGAACATAGGCAGTAACCTCTTCGACATCAGCCACAGTGCCTTCTTTAAAGACATATCTCTAAAGGCAAGGGAAACAAAAGCAAAAATGAACTTTTGGGACTTCATCAAGATAAAAATTTCTGCATAGCAAAGGAAAAAGTCAACAAAACTAAGAGGCAACCCACAAAATGGGAGAAGATATTTGCAAATGACATTACAGATAAAAGGCTGATATCCAAGATCTATAAAGAACTTCTCAAACTTGACATCCAAAAAACAAATAATCCAGTCAATAAATGGGCAAAAGATATGAACAGACACTTTTCCAAAGAAGACATACAAATGGCTAACAGACACATGAAGAAATGTTCAACTAGCCATCAGGGAAATACCAATAAAAACCACAATGAGATACCACCTTACACCAGTTAGAATGGCAAAACTTAACAAGACAGGAAACAACAAATGTTGGCAAGGATGTGGAGAAAAGGGAACCCTCTTATACTGTTGGTGGGAACGCAAGCTGGTACAGCCACTCTGGAAAACAGTGTGGAGCTTCCTCAATACATTAAAAATAGAGCTACCTTACGACCCAGCATTTGCATTACTAGGTGTTTACCCCAAAGATACAAATGTAATGAAAAGAAGGGGCACATTCACCCCAATGTTCATAGCAGCAATGTCCACAATAGCCAAACTGTGGAAGGAGCCAAGATGTCCTTCAACAGATGAATGGATAATGACAATGTGATTCATATAGGCAATGGAATATTACACAGCCATCAGAAAGGATGAATACCTACCATTTACATGGACATGGATGGAACTGGGGGGGATTATGCTAAGTGAAATAAGTCAAGCAGAGAAAGACAATTAATCATACGGTTTCACTCATATGTGGAACATATGGAATAGTGCAGAAGACCACAGGGGAAGGGAGGGGAAAGTGAATGGGAAGAAATCAGAGAGGGAGACAAATCATGAAAGACTCTGAACTCTGGGAATCAAACTGAGGGTTACAGAAGAGAGAGGGGTGGGGTATAACAGGGTGATGGGTATTAAGGTGGGCACATGTTTTGATGAACACTGGGTTATATATGCAACTAATGAATCATTGAACACCACATCAGAAACTAATGATGTAGTATACGTTGGCTAAGTGAACATAATAATAAAAGGAAAAGAAAAAATAGCTATCATTGAAGTGATAGTTTTTCTAAAAAAAAATTGGTACATGTTTTTTCTGACTGCTTTTAACAGTTTTTATTTATTTTATTTACTAGAAGTGATATGACTTGGTGAAGATTTCATTGCATTTATCCTGCTTTATATTCCTTCATCTTTTAATATATAAATTTGCCTTTTATGAAGACAAATTTCAAAGTTTTGAAAATTTGTTGCCATTATTTCTATATAATGTCCTGTATGATGCTGTCCATTTTTTTTCCTCCTCTCTTATGGGACTCTAATCGGATCTATGTTGGTCCTTTTTAATTTACGTCTTAAGCTTTAAAAGAAATTTCATCATTACATCTTGGATATTTTTCCCAAAAAGACATACAGATGGCCTACAGATACATGTAAAGTAGTCAGAGTCACTGATAATCAGGGAACTAGAAATCAAAACTACAATGAGATATCACCTCATACCTGTTGGAATGGCTAAAATCAACAGCACAAGAAACAACAGGTGTAGGTAAGGATGTGGAGAAAGAGGAGCCCTCTTATACTGTTTGTGGGAATGCAAACTGGTGCAGCCTCTGTGGAAAATAGTATGGAGGTTCTTCAAAACATTAAAAATAGAACTACCTTATGATCCAGCAGTTGCACTACTAGGTATTTACCCAATGAATACAAAAATACTGATTCAAAGGAATACATGCACCTTGATGTCTGTATCTGCATTATCAACAATAGCCAAATTACGAAAAGAACCAAAGTGTTCATGGACTGATGAATGGATAAGGAAGAGGTGATATATGTATGCAATGGCATATTACTCAGCCATAAAAATGAATGAAATCTTGCCACTTACAATGACATGGATGGAGCTAGAGAATATTATGGTGAGCAAAATAAGTCAAGCAGAGAAAGACAAATACCATATGATTTTACTCATATGTGCAATTTAAGAAACAAAACATGAATACAGGGAGAAGAAAAATGAGAGGCAAACCATAAAACAGACTCTCAACTATAGAAAACAAACTGAGGGTTACTGGAAGGGAGGTGGGTGGGGTATGGGTTAAATGGGTAATGGAAATTAAGGAGGGCACTTGTGATGAGCACTGGGTGTTGTATGGAAGTGATGAATCACTAGATTCTACACCTGAAACTAATGTTACACTGTATATAAACTAACTGGAATTTAAATAAAAACTTGAAAGATGCCAAAAAAAAGAAAATATGCTTGATATGATTTCAGTTTTATTACATTTATAATATTTCTTGTCTCTTTTTATGTGATTTAACTAGGGAATTCTTCTGTATGTACTTGAAGAACATGTGTATTCTCTTTTTCTTGGGTAGAATGTTTTAATATATATCTTTTAGAACTATGTATTCTGAAGTATGCTTCAAGTAATAAATGTTCTTGTTGATTTTGCAACTGGATAATGAAATTTGTTGAAAATTAAAAAAATAAATTTAAAAAATGTTAATTGAGGGCACCTGGGTGGCTAAATTGGTTAAGCGTCTGCCTTCAGCTCAGGTCATGATCTCAGGGTCCTGGAATCGAGTCCCATGTCAGGTTCCCTGCTCAGGGGGGAGCCTGCTTCTCCCTCTCACTCTCTCTTTGTGCTTTCTCTCTCTTTCTCTCTCAAATAAATAAACAAAATCTTTAAAAAAAATAAAAAATAAAAGATGTTAATTGAATATATAATATAGTGAAGAATAATTTACATGAAATACATTTTTCTCTTAATATATTTAAGACGTTTAAACTCTTTAAATTAAAGGAAACATAGTAAAAAAAAAAGTTGTCTGTGATTGTTAGCCAGCATTAGTGTGGCAGAAGCTGACTGCTAGACACCTCAACCCAATATTACCCAGAGTCTGTTCATTCTACCACCTATCTTTTCTAACTTTCCCACTGACTCAGTTCTGATCTTCAAAATGTTCTAACTGGTCTCCCTGTTTCTAGTCCTCCCTTTCTCCAGCAAATTCTTCACACTGTTTCCATAATTATCATCTAAAAGAAAATAAAACAAACAAACAAAACCCCTATAATCCTCTTACTTCCTGCTTAAAACTATTTGATGACTCTCCATTGCATCCAGGATAAGATCCAAACCCCTTAGCCTGGCATTGCAGGCTTCTATTCTTTTCTTCTTCTTCTTCTTCTTCTTCTTCTTCTTCTTCTTCTTCTTCTTCTTCTTCTTCTTTTTAAATTTTGTATTGTTAACATATAATGTTACATTAGTTTCATGTATACAACATAGTGATTGAACACTTCCATACATTATTCTATGCTCACAACAGTGTACCTATCATCTGTCACCATGCAATGCTATTACAGTATCATTGACTATGCTGTACCTTTTATTCCCATCACTTATTCATTCCATAAGTGAAAGCCTATATATCCTACTTCCTTTCTCCCATTTTGCCCAACCTCCTATCCCCTTTCCCCCTGGCAACCATCAGTTTGTCACCTTGGGTTGACGCTTTCTCCTCTCTAGGCCTTTGGTTCCCCATTTATAGAATGAGGGAGATTTGATAAGATATTTTACAAAGGTTTGGCTCAAGGACACTGTGCATCTATGATTCCATAACTATCAGGTGTGTTTGTGAGTGTGTATATATATGTGTGTGTGAATTTGGACGTGCTCTTTCCTTGGGCTTCAGTTAACTTATAAAATGAGGATTATGATCTAGATAATCTCTTTGAGTTCCTTCCAGTTTTTAATGTCACAATCCCACGATTCTGCAGCCCAAGCCTTTTTTCCAAAATCAGATCCTAGCGTTTCTCCTCATATCTTTTTTGGGAGGTATCTTCATTATCCTCCTATACATTTTCTCATAGTCCAAGTATGCTCCCCCTCTTGTAACTCTCAGAAAAAAACACAAAGACTTCCAGGCCTTGTCTCAGAGCTTGGGAGTCGAGTTCCCTTCTGGCCACACTCTCCTTAGCTCCAAATAGCTATTTAAAAAATGCCAGCTGCTTGGAACTGTCTCCCACTACTAATAGGTTTTTTTTTTCAGTTGCCTTGAGAAACTAAATTATTCTCCAAATAAGCTCCTGTTAGGTTTATAAAAAATGTGATTTAAATGAGAAAATTATCACCCTCTCGGGCTGGGAAAACCACTCCAATCTTTCCAGGGAAAAAAATACCTCCATTAACCAGGACCTCACCCAGAATCTTCAAGGCAAGATTCTTATCTTGGGGAGGGACTCAGAGATAAAATGCTATGGAGTGAGTGCACAATTATCCCCAGCCCTCTTGGGGAACCCAGGCATTCAAGGCCTATTGAACCCTCAAGGGGACCATCTTCAACAAGTTCTCTGCCTTCACACTGGGTGGCCTCTCTTCCAAGCCCAACAGATGAAATCTCTCCTGTTTGTAAAAGTCTATGGATATTTCATTCCACTATTTATGGCACAATTTAAAGATCTTTAAGAATTCTTAAAGATCATCAGTCTGGTCTAACTGCCTTATTGAAGAGATGGGGAGACTGAGGCCTAGAAAAGGAAAAGGACTTACCCAAGTTCACGTGATGAGTCAGTGGCAAAGCCAGTCTTCCTAACCTGTGGAAGAACAACAACCACATTGTAGTTTGATTTTTGCAAATTTTCTCTGCCTCATATTTTGCCCTTTATCATCCAGTGCTCTAGTCATCTTGAAAGTTTTAGTTTTTGTGTGAGTACCCAATTTTTGGATACAAGGGAAACTATCAGAGAGAGGGACCTATCCCTTTCTTCAGTCTCGTTCAAAGCACTTACCAGCCGCACCCGATTCTTCTTGGGACCTTGGTTATCTAACAGCATAAGCCTATTATGAGCCCTGGTATATTTTTTTTTATGACTGCTTTGGCTGAGTTCTCAGCCTATTTATACACAATCAGGGACAGCTTTCTACAAACAGGATCTGCCATAGGCCCTGAAAGCTTCATGTCTCCCAAAAAAAAACACCTCTAAGAGCTTGCCCCATGGAAAAAGAATGTAATAGAATGTGTCATCTCTGGAGATCTTGGTGACTTAGAGCTTTTCTTCCCCAACTCCTGTCCTCCCCATCACCCACCATCACCACCAATCCCCTCTGCTGACAGCTAGCTCATTGCCTTCTCACACCACACATTGTCATGAACAAAATGGTAGACTTAGAAATACATTTTAAGACAATATGAAAGAAGGGCTTATAAACTCTGTCATTGAGAAACTTAGGGCACAGGGAGAATATGGTTTTCATTGCTGCATTCCTTATTCATTCATCACTCATTTATTCAATCATTCCTAAACAGTCACCAAGTGTCTATTGTGGGTTAAGTCCTGTGTGAGATACTAGGGATAAAGAAATAAGGCATAAACCACTGCCCTGAAGGAGTTCCCAGATTAGTGGAAGCAGATGTGACAGTGTTATAATATACAGTGATCAGTGTAAGATTAGGGTTTGCATACAAAATTTGGGTTAGGGGACTCAAGCAACACTTCACAAAAAAAGATAGTTTTTTTTAGTGATTTTGGAAACAAATAGGATTTCACCATCAGAAGTGGAAAAGGAAGATCTAAGCAGAGGGACAATCATGTCAAAAGACTGTGACTGAATTATAGTAGTTAATATTTATTGAGAACCTACTATGTGTCAGGTATTTTATGCCAAATTCATTTAATCCTGATGAAAACCCAATGAAGTAAATAATGTTATTACCCCATTTACAGATGAGTAACTGAGACACAGAGAGGTTAAATGACTTGCCCAAGGTTATCTTAACTAGGAAATAAGGGAGGCATTATTTGTATCCAGGCAGTTGGACTTCAGAGCTGGCACTCTTAACTACGACATGATATTGCCTCTTGCATCTTTCAGATGCTAGTGAGAGACATCTTGACTAGCCTGTAAGGATGGAGGGTGGAGATGCAGAAGGTGAAAATGGCAAGAAGCAAGTTGAAAAGATCATAATCAAAGAGGTATATGGTGAAACAATGAGGATACTTTAAAATGGAGGAGGTTTTTGCATTTGGTGTGACTCTTAGACAAAAATTCAGGTCTATGTGGAGTACTTTATTTGCTCACCTCTGTATAAGACATTATTGCCACATCCCAGGTTGGCACCAGAATCTAGGAGGCTTATGCAGTGTGCAAATAAAAGGTAGAAAAGCTTCTAATCTCCAGGTTCTTATGGCCTCTGCTGGCACCCTTGTTATCCAAGCCCAGGCAATGGGCTATGAAGGAGGCAAGGTGAAAGCTACCTGAGGAAATTAGACCCCAGGCAACCACTCTTTGGCCTTGGTTTGGAAAGAGCTTATGTGGTCTAAAAGAGGTGGTATTTGAGATTTAGAAGGAAACTGGGAGGTCAGAGATATAGTTTCTTGAGAGGTGAGGATATTTGTGCTCTGGTCACAAAACCCTTCTTTAGAAATGCACCACATTAATAAGGGTTTCTTTTCTCATCATTCATTCATTCTTTTTTTTTTTTTAATAGGGAACAAGAAAGGAAGAGTGAGAGGGAGAGACAGATTTTTTTAAAGATTTTATTTATTTATTTATTTGACAGAGATAGAGACAGCCAGTGAGAGAGGGAACACAAGCAGGGGGAGTGGGAGAGGAAGAAGCAGGCTTCCAGCAGTGGAGCCTGATGTGGGGCTCGATCCCAGAACGCCGGGATCATGCCCTGAGCCGAAGGCAGACGCTTAACGACTGAGCCGCCCAGGCGCCCCTCTCATCATTCTTTCTACCTTTAATATTTTTTTAGTAGTTATTGTGTTTGTGGAATGTCAGTAACTTTCAGTTGCGCTGCAAAGAAGCAGAAAATATGTGTGGCAGACAAGCTTGTCCTCACCTAATACCCATTCTCTTCTTCTTGTCTAATGGAACTCTGATTTTATTTGGGGCAAAAGTAGTCCCAGATAAACAAGCAAACAGACAAATACAAAACTGCATGTTTCAGCCTTCCTAGCCTCCCAGAAGTGTGGCAAGATGAATTAGTTCTGACCAATGAGATGTAAGCAAAAGTCACTGTGTGGATATTCTTGGCAAGTATTTTTAAAAAGAGGTAGACTCAGTAGAAGCATTACTTTTGATTTTTCCTGTCTTTTCTTCCTGCAATGCAGACTTGAAGTCTGGTGCTACAAGAGCTATCTATCTTGCAGATAGAATTCTATACCCCAAGAATCACACCACAGGTAAGAATGGTAGAACATAAAGACAGCAACCTGGATACTTAGTGGGTCCTAGACTCCTTCTTAATTTCTTATTATATGAGAAAAATAAATATCTTACATATTTAAAACTCTGAGTTTTTTGTATGTTGTTTTCTTTTATTATTTGTTGCCACATGCAATCCCAATTTGGTGTAATCTGCAACCTTCTTCAGGTGGAGTTTGAAGAGTGATGGGGCAATGGCGTCTCCTGAGGAAGAGGTGATCCTCAGGGGTAAGTTGTGGGCAGCTGCACCTTCCCTCTTGAAAGCCTTTCTTCTGAAGCTCCTCTTTGTCCAAACCTGGGAATTTCTCTGTTCTGATTAAATCAGGAAGGCAGTTCCCTTACAAGGGGTGGCAGTGAGAATCAGAGCCTTTAAGGAAAAGTGAAGCTCAGGAGATAAAATATGGACATCCAATAAAAGCTGTACTTTCCCTCGTATACCTCTGTTTTTGAAACTTTTCTCTAGCAAAATCTAGGTTGTTCCCTGTTCTGTTATTTTTTTAAATAAATAAATGTAAAGATTTAATAAGTATAAGTAAGACACAGTGATAGAATTGTGCTTCTTTTACCCACTAATGACAATGATATGTTTAGCTACAATTTTCACATAGAAACTTAAAACAATATTCACATTGAATAAAAACTTTCACATCTTTAACAGAAAGAGGAGGCATAATATTTTTTTAAGTACTGAAAGAAAAAATCATATTTATTATACCCATTGAAATATCTTTCA
This sequence comes from Ailuropoda melanoleuca, assembly GCF_002007445.2. Taxonomy (NCBI): domain Eukaryota; kingdom Metazoa; phylum Chordata; class Mammalia; order Carnivora; family Ursidae; genus Ailuropoda; species Ailuropoda melanoleuca. The sequence goes on along the minus strand of NC_048238.1, from coordinate 49,567,814 downwards.
GAGAAGGTGAGGAAATAAAGACATTCTCAGATAAAGAACTAAGAGTATTTGTCACAAAAAGGTGTTAGGAAGTTCTCTAAAAAATAAAGTAATAAAATAAGGATAACTGGAACATCAGCAAGGGATAAAGAACAGAATAAAGTAAGCAAAAATATGGGTAAGTACAATAAGCTTTAAGTACAATGAGTTTTATAAATAATGTGTGACACAGCAAAAATTTTACCATTATCTGATGTGGTTTGTAATGTAATACAGGATTCTTTTTTAAAGATTTTATTCATTTATTTGAGAGAGAGAGACAGAGACAGAGATAGCGAGAGAAAAGAGTGGGGAAAACAGGCTTGCAGCTGAGCAGGGAGCCTGACATGGGCCTTGATCCCAGGACCCCAGGCTTATGAACTGAGCCAAAGGCAGATGTTCAGCTGACTGAGCCACCCAGGCGCCCTTGTACAGGTAATATTTTAAACAGTTGTATTAAAACCAGGGAAGTTAAAGGGAGGTAACTTCATGAGTTTGTATACTTCAAGAGAACTGGGAAAAAGCAGTATCATTAGATGATGGTTATATATATATATATATATATATATTCTCTTTCTTTCATATATGTATATAATATATATAACATGATATAATATATATTATATAATAGTATAATATATAATAACATATAATATATAATAACATATCCTATATAATATATTCTAGCAAAATGAAAAAGAAAGAATATAAGACAATTACTGATAATATAAATGTAATGTAAATGTAATACCTAGGTCAACCACTTAAAAGACAATACAAAAAGACACAAAAATAATAGAAATAAATCTAAATGAAATTCTGCAAAATGTTCTAATAATCCATAGGAAGGCATAAAAATGAACACAGAGAAACAAAATACACAGTGAAAAAATCAAAAACAAAAATAAAAAACAAACTTAAGCCCTAATGCATCAACAAATATATTAAATGAAAATTAATGTAATTTTTAAATGCAGTATTTATAGGACAGAATGAATAACGTGAGTAACATCAGCAAAATGGCAAAGTAGCAAGCTGCATGCCCTTGATCTCCCATGGAAACATTAAAATCCTGACTAAAGATTGTTTAAAGTAACTTTATAGGAGCTATGGAAATCTGTCAAAGGTCTACAGCAATCAAGAAAATACCTAATCATGAAAAAGCCACATTCAAAATGCTAAAAAGGGTTTTTTTTTAACTTAATTTCTTTGAGAGAGAGTGAGAGAAAGAGGGCATGAGCAGGGGGAGAGGGAGAAACAGACTCCCCGCTCCGAACAGGGAGCCCGACGAAGGGCCCATTTCCAGGACCCTGGAATCATGACCTGAGTTGAAGGCAGGCTATAAATGGACTGGGACATTCAGGCACCCCTAAAATGATAAAAAGTTTTATGGCATTTTTACTTGCCCTTGTCCTGTACTTCCCCTGGCACAGTAAGGTCAGGATGAGGCAACCCACTTCCTGGTTTCCTTTCTTGGGACTGAAAGAGCAGAATAGAACTTATTTCTATGTTTCTGTTTTGCCTGATTTGGAGCTCAGACTGTGAAAAGTGGCATAATTTGGATCTCAAGCTGTAAAAGGCTGCAGAAGGGAATGGCATGTGAAATAATTGAAATAATAAATTCACTAGAGAGGTTTTACAACAGATTTGAGCAGGCAGATAAAAAAAATTAGTGACCTTAAAGATAGGACAATTAAAATAATCAAGTCTGAGGTGGAGAGAAAAAGTGGAAAGAAACGTGATTGGCGAAAAGGGTCTTATAGGACAAAACCAAATGGAACCTATATATATTATGGGAGTCCCAAAAGAGAGACAGGGAAAGGGGCAGAGAGATTTTTAAAATAAATAAATAATGGCTGAAAACTTCACAAATTTGAGGAAATACATGGATCCACAAATCCAGGATGCTCAATGAATTCTAAGTAAGATAAACTCAGAGACCCACATTAAGATACATTATAATCTGTCAAAAACCAAAGACAAAGAGAAAATCTTAAAAGCATTGGTAGAAAAGTGACTTTTCATGGGCAAAGATCCTCAAAAAGATTACCAACACATTTCTCAGCAGAAACCTTTCAGGCCAGAAGACAGTTGGATGATATATTTAAAACATTGAAGGTGTGCCTGGGTGCCTCAGTTGATTAAGTGTCTGCCTTTGGCTCAGGTCATGATCCCAGCGTCCTGGGATAGAGCCCCACATAGTGCTCCCTGCTCAGTGGGGAGTCTGCTTCTCCCTCTCCATCTGCCTGCTGTTCCCCCTGCTTGTACTCTATTTCTCTCTGTCAAATAAATAAATAAAATCTTTTAAAAAAAGAAAACTATGTTTAAAAATTAGTATGATTGTAATTTTGTTTTGTAACTCTACTTTTTCTTCAGGTTTTGAGAGACAAATAATTATAAATCTATGTAAAGAGGTACATAATATATTGTGACATTAATAGCAATGTGGGGAAGGGTAGAGCATTGATAGAGTAGTGTTTTGTATGTGACTGAGGTTAAGTTGGTATCAGTTTAAAATAGATTATTATCACTTTAGGACATGATATGTAGTTTCCATGGAAATCAAAAGGTAAATGTATTTAGAATATATACAAAAGGAAATACAAAGGGAATCAAAACTGTCACTATAAAAGAAGTCAACTAATCATAAAGGAAAGCAGTAGTGAAGAAAATGAGACACAGAGAAGCTATAAGACTTACAGAAAACAAATAATAAAATAGTGAAAACAAGCTCATCCTAATCAGTAATTACTTTAAATTTAAATGGATTGAACTCCAATAAAAAAAAAGACATAAATTGACAGAATGAATTTAAAAAACAGGGTCAAACTATATACTTCCCACAAGAGACCTCCTTTTGATCTAAGGATACATATAAGTTGAAAATGAAAAGATGGGAAAATATATTTTATGAAAATTATAACCAAGAGAGAACAAAGATAGCTACACTAATATAAGACAAAATAGACTTGAAGTAAAAAACTATTTCAAGAGATAAATATGGACTTTATATAATGATAAATGGATCCCATCAAGAAAATACAATAACTGTAATGTATTTGCACAAACATCTGAGCTTCTAAATGTATGAAGCAAATATTGAAAGAATTCATGGGAGAATTAAGCAATACTACAGTAGTAAAAGAAGTCTTCACTACCTCACATACAAGAATGGCTAGAACCAGACAGAAGACTACTAAGGGAATAGAGGACTTGAACAGCACTATAGACCAACTGGATACAAAATACATACACAGAACAGTTCACCTAAGAAAAGCTATGAATAGACATGTTTCTCAAGTGCACATGGAATATTATCCAGGATCAACCATGTATTAAGCCACAAAACAAGTTTTAGAAATTTTGGAAAGTTTAAAATCACACTAAGTGTCTCTTCTCATAATAATGCAATGAAAGCAGAAATATAATCACAAACTCAAAAAATTCTCATAGATGGGGTTCTGAGAAATAAGATTACACACTTAAAAATCACAAAATATAAAAGGAATCCAGACACCATGTGTACAACCAGCAGAAATAATAGACTTACTGTTACCAAGATTTTAAATAATGGAATTATCAGACACATAATAGAAAATGAGAATTAATGTTTCAACATAACTTTAAAGAGGGGCTCCTGGGTGGGTCACTTGTTTAAGCAGCTGACTCTTGATTTCAGCTCAAGTCATGATCTCAGGGTGTTGGGATTGAGCCCCATGTCGCCTCCGTGCTCACTGAGGAGTCTGCTTGAGTATTCTCTCTCTCTTCTTCTCCCTCTCCCCCTCCCCTTGCTTGTGCTCTCTCTTTAAAATAAACAAACAAACAAACAAACAAATGTTAAAGACTGAAAATAATATAATGAAGTGCAAGAGATAATTTTTTCATGAAGAATTTTTTTAATTTAATCAGAATTTATCAAAGGAAAAAGTAGTGATTGAATTAAAAGCCTTTGGTAGGTTTAGCAGCAAATTGAACAAACCTGAAGAGAGGATTAGTGTCATAGATGATAGAACAGAAGAGGTTATCGAGACAGCAAGAGACAAAAAGATGGAATTCTTAAACATTCAAATAACATATCTGATAAAGGGTTACTATCCAAATTATATAAAGAATTTATAAAACACAACACTCAAAACCCAAGTAATCCAATTAAAAAATGGGCAGAAGACATGAATTGACATTTTTCCAAAGAAGACATATAGATGACCTACAGACACATGAAAAAATACTCAACATCACTGATCACCAGGGAAATACAAAGCAAAGCTATGAGATATCGCCTCACACCAGTCAGGTTCACTAAAATTAACAACACGAGAAACAACAGGTGTTGTTGAGGATGTGGAGAAAAAGGAACCCTCTCACACTGTTGGTGAGAATGCAAACTGGTACAGCCACTATGGAAAACAGTATGGAGGTTCCCCAAAATGATAAAAATAGAATGACCCTATGATCCATCAGTTGCACTCCTAGGTATTTACCCAAAGAATACAAAAATACTAATTCAAAGGGATACATGTACCTCCAAGGTTTATAGCAGCATTATCTATACTAGGAAAATTATGGAAATAGCCCAGTGTCTATTGACTGATGAATGGAAAAAGAAGTGATATTATATAGTGGCATATTACTCAGCCATAAAAATGAATGATATCTTGTCATATGCAAGGATAGGGATGGAGCTCAAGTATTATGCTAAGTGAAATAAATCATTCAGAAAAAGAAAAATATGTTATAATTTCACTCATATGTGGAATTTAAGAAACAAAATGAATGAGCAAATGGGGGGGGAGAGAGAGGCAAACCATAACACAGACTCTTAACTATCAAGAACAAATCGATGGTTAGCAGAGAGGAGGTGGGTGGGGGATGGGTGAAATAGGTGTTGCGATTAAAGAGTGCACTTGCTGTGATGAGCACTGGGTGTTGTATGGAAGGGTTGAATCACCATATTGATCACTTGAAACTAACATTACACTATATGTTAACTAGTTGGAATTTAAGTAAAAATTTTAAAAAATTAAAAGTAAGATAAACACTAACAAATAGAAAATATCAACGAAACCAAGAGCTGATTCTTTGGAAAGATAAACAAAATTCATAATCCTTTAGACCGACTCATTAAAAAAAAAGGGAAAGGATTCAAATAAATAAAATCAGAAATTAAAGAGAAGTAAAACTAATACCACAAAAATGGGAAAAAATATAGTAGACTACTAGAGCAATTATATGCCAACAAATTATACAATGTAGAAGAAATTGGTAAATCCCTAGAAATATACAGTCTTCCAAAACTGAACCCGAAAGAAATAGAAAATCTGAGCAGACTGATTACAGGCAACAAAACTGAAATGGTAATAAAAAGCTACCAAAAAATAAATGTCCAGATCCAGATGGATTCACAAATGAATTCTACCAAACATTTTGAGGAAGAGTCAACACCTATTCTCAAACTTTTCCAAACAATAGAAGAGAAAGGAAGGCTTCCAAATACATTTTACTAGATCTCTACTAGCATTTACCCTGATACTAACTTCTAAAGCATAAATCATATGGTATAATTCTTACCCATGGCATGTGAGGAAAAGCCTGCTGTGGAGTTCCTAGGAAATATTTCCCCTCTAAAAAAGATCAAAAGCATGGATTGTCCTGTCTTTAAGTCTGTGGACATCATTGCACAAAAACTTGATGTGTGGCATTGCTGTAGCCATCTTTTGACCATAAAAAGAGTAGCTGACATGCTGAGGATGATAGAGCAAACTGATGGAAAGGACCTGAATCCTTGATATTATTGAGCCACTGAGTTGACCAATATCATTCATAACTGACTATCTCCAGGGCATTTGTTAAAAACAATAAATTTTCATAGATTTTATCATAATTTAATCTATTTTATTAAGTTTCTGTTATCTGCAGTTCAAAGCCTCCTAAGTGACACAAATAGGTTAGAAAAGAAAAGTGATGAATTAAGTTGGGATATGGTGATTTGGGGAAAAAATCTGTGGCCATCTAGGTATATGAAGCCCAAAAGGCAATTCACTACATAGCTGGAGCCCAAAAGAGGGTATGAGATTAGTCTTGATACTTAGGAAGGAGCCCTGGTCCTCATTTGTAGGTAAAGGCCTGACTATTCATTGACCACCCCCTAGTTTCTCACGCCTAATATATTGGCAGAGTCATAATAGGGGAACTCTACTTCAGGGTTCCAAGGAAAGAATAACAAGGATCTGTAAAAGAGGGGGCTCATTAGAGTAAGTAAGGATGCCTTCAAGATCAAAAGCCAGTATTTGCTCAGCCTAACCTCAGAATGTTCTGGTAGTATTGTCCCCACCTCTCACTCCCCACAGCCCACATTCTGAGATTGCCTTATAGCAGTAGCTCTGAAAATAATCCAAGCACCTTGTGGGACTTCCCTTGGGTTTCCTACCAACTGGTCACTATCCCAGTAAACTGCCATCAAAGCTTAGGTCATCCAGCAAAGTTTATATATGTGTTCACAGCCGCCAGAGGACAGCACAGTCTGGACAAGCCTTCCCAGCCAGCAATGCAAGCCAGACTTCCTGGGGTCATTTTTTGCCTGGACTAGAGGTCCACCTACTACTGCCTTTAATTTTAGGCTGGGATGCAAGGGGTCCTAGAAAGGGAGCTCAGAGGCACTAGGTTTTAAACAGACTTGCCTTTGTCTTTGTGACTCAGTTTTAGGTCTTGTGGGGGAAACAAGAACTCCCCACAGCCACAGAGTGTCATGGTTTAAAGCCAAAAGCAACTGGAAGCTCAGGCCAAAGGATGTATTTGGAAGGTGGATTCCTCCTCTGCTTCCTCTGGAAGGGGCAGGCAGGCCTTGGCCATATGTCCAGATCACATAACCACAGGCTGAGAGCTGAGAGAGCCCTAAGCTATCAGGCAAGAATTCTTAGCCTAGGGGGTCTCTGAGTCACCTGAAATGACGTGCAAAATTATGCCAGCTGCATTCACAGATTTCATCAGTTTTTTTAAAGAGTTTTATATTTATTTATTTGAGAGAGAGGGAGAGAGAGAGCACATGGCAGGGGAAAGGCAGAAGCAGACTCCCCACTGAGTTGGGATCCCGATGTGGGGCTTGATCTCAAGACCTGGAGATCATGACCTGAGCTGAAGGCAGATGCTAAACCATCTGAGCCACCCAGGCGCCCCAGGTTTCATCAGTTTTTCAAAAGTCTATGATACCACATAAAGTTAAGAAGCATTACAAAACTTTTAAGTTACAGATGAGTTCCTGAGAAGAGGGTAGCGGAGCTTGCGCAAAGCCACAGAGTAAGTCAGGAGCAAAGCTGGGACTAGAACTCAGAGCTTTGACACAAAAGCAGACACTCTCTGTAGTATGCAATAATTAAAAAAAACTTTCTCCTCAAAATGTTAGTTTTCTGGGTGTATCAAGGAAGGGAGACAGAAGATGATGAGAGTGGTGAACTAGAACTAGGCAGCCAGTGCAGCCCACGCTACATTTGTAGGTTAGTAGGGTGAGCTGGAGGGGAGAATGTGAAGAGAATATCATCAGGGAATCCAAGAGTCTGATGGGGAAGTTTCTAGAGTGCCTTATCCTCTGGCTGAGTCCTCTTCTTATTTTCCTCTGGCTCTAGGATTGTATCTGCTTCCTTCTCTTTACATCCACTGACTCAATTCTCTTGGGTTCTACCCCCATATGACCAGTTGGAATTTAACTGTGAATTTGAACACAATCTCTTTAATTTCTTCCCCTTTTTTGCCTTCTTCGAAAGTGAGCATGCAGGAACTTGAGGTATTGGTGCCACTCAATTCTAGGCCACAGTAAGTAAAAAAAAACAGAATTTTTGAGTAACTGTCTCCATTCTGTTACTAAGCTCAGTGTCCCATAGAACATCAAATGGGGAAGGGATCTTAAAAACTTCCTAAAGTCCAACTCTGATTAAACAAATGGGGTTCTGTGACCCAGAGAGGAAAAGATATGGACCTCTCATCACAAGAACTTAGGAAGCTAGAACTTTATAGCAAGTATATATGAATCCTAGCTCTCTTTAGCAAGCTACAATTCTCCTGATTGTCTTTTTGTCATCTCTTGTGTGCTGTTGGAAGTTTAATTTTGAAAGTCTGGCCAGCAGGCAAAACTGTCAGCCTGGTGGGTTTCTTAGGCCCTTCCAAATCTTGTGCCTAGTACAGGACACCTCCCACCCTTGCCACCAGGACAACCTCTGGCTCTCAGCTCCTTAATTATGTGTCTTTGGATGCAGTATGTCAAAACAGAAAGAGTCTTACACTCTGGGTTTCAATACCAGATGCAACACTTGCCAGGTTGGTGGCCTTAGGTAAATCACCTCTCTTCTCAAAGCTCAGACATTTTTTTTTAATTTATTTATTCGACAGAGATAGAGACAGCCAGTGAGAGAGGGAACACAAGTAGGGGGAGTGGGAGAGGAAGAAGCAGGCTCATAGCGGAGGAGCCTGATGTGGGGCTCGATCCCATAACACTGGGATCACGCCCTGAGCCGAAGGCAGACGCTTAACCGCTGTGCCACCCAGGTGCCCCCAAAGCTCAGACATTTTATCTGTGAAATAGGAACAGTACCTCACTTTGCACCTTAATTCCCTTTATTCAGCTTTACAATTTTTATGGCATTTCTCACTTTTTTGCATACTTTAAAATTCCTTTGCTTATTGTTTTCCCAACTCCCCATTGGAATGTTAGCTCCATTTACAGCAGGGATGATCTTTGGCTGCTTTGTTCAATTTTTATGCCACTGCCTAGAACAGTGCTTGATATTTAGTGTGTTTTCATTTTTTAAAAAGATTTATTTATTTATTTGACAGAAAGAGACCACAAGTGAGGGGAGCAGCAGAGGGAGAGAGAGAGAAACAGACTCCCTGCTGAGCAAGGAGCCTGATGTGGGGCTTCATCCTAGGACCCTGGTACTATGCCCTGAACCAAAGGCAGACGCTTAACTGACTGAGCCACCCAGGCATCCCTATAGTGTGTTTTTAATAGAAATCTGTTGAATGAATGAATGAGGATTACGTAAGAGAATAAGTGGGAATGTCCAGTTTACAGAAAATTCTTACCTTGAGTAATCTTTTGGTCTTTTTACGTCCTGAGCTTGGCAAGTGTGTGGGATAACTGAATACCTATTCTTCTCATTGGCCTGCCTTCCCAACTGCTGCCGGTTCCCCCTACCCCATGCCAAAGAAAGGTGGTGGCATTACTAGTTGCAAAGTTTGTGGCCATGTCCTTGGGGTGGGTTGGGAGCTAGTGCAGGAATTCAGGAGGCTATTTCAGTCTAGACCTCTATCTCCCTCGCCTGGATAGTGAGATCCCTGCATGGGCTAAGGGTAGGAGGTGCTGTGTTCTCTCCTTGTGTAAAAAAACCTTAATCACCAAGAAGCATACATGACAGACTTATTGGCAATTTAGCCCCCCTTCGGTGGAATGAATTTAGAAGTAATCAGCACTTATGAAGCTCTTAGAAATTCAGAAGTTAAATACTAAGCACACAATGGTGAGACCTTTGTCAATGTAATGAAAGTCCAATTAACACACATTTTAAGCAGCCTGGCTTCTTCTGTTGACTTTCCATCCCTCTTCTCATCTTTCTCATCCCCCTTCAGGTTGTGTGTGTCTTTTTTTTTTAAAGATTTTATTTATTTATTTATTTATTTATTTATTTGATTGATTGAGGAGAGAGAGAGCAAGCAGCGGAAGAAGCAGAGAGGGGCAAGCAGACTCCACACTGAACACAGAGCCAAAAGTGGGGCTTGATCCCATGCCCGTGAGATCACAACCTGAGCCTAAACAAGAATCAGACACAACCAATTGAGCCACCCAGGGACCCCCAGGTTGTGTGTGTCTTTGTCTGTCTGCCTGTCCCCCAGCCCACCCCACGTATGTCCTCTCAACCTGCGCTTTCTGGGTAACCTGGTCATAACATTTGTCTAATTCTTTGTCTTTCTCTGGTTCTCAGTCCTCATCCTAAGAAACAGTTTGTAGAAGGTGGTTTTTTGTTTTGTTTTGTTTTGTTTTGTTTTTGTTTTTGTTTTTGTAATTACAAATGGCAAAACAACTTCAGCAGTAAATAAGTGAGCACGATTCACTCTGAAGTCCCAGGAGGGAGGCTGTGGAGTATGCCACAGAATTTCCTGAGAGAGAAGTTACTATCTAAGTCTCTATGAGCTGCTAGACACCACCACAGAGGCTATGCTTGGGCCTGTACAGAAGGAATTCTCAGCTGAACAGAGCCCAGAAAACTAGACCTACATGGCTGGGGAAGGTTAAGAGGCCACTTAGACTACTTTCATGCCTGCTAGCTGACACATACTTCTTCTTTGCAACATCCAGAAAAAGCACTTATTTAAGCCCTTCCTGAATATCTCCCATGACAAGGACCTCTCTCCATATGATGACAACTTGTTCCATTTATATCCCATGCAGTTAGAAAGCTCTTCTTTCTGTTGAGCTAAAATCATCCACCTATGGGTATGAGTTCTGCTCTCTGAGGTCTCCGGACTGCATATGCTCCCTCTGACCATGATTAGAGGTACTGAATGCAGAGACCATACCCCTTAAATATTATCTTCTCCAGCATGAACAGTCACAGTTCTAACTCTTTCATCTCCCTTTCCTGACTGCTCACTTCCTTCTGGACTCATTTCACATATGATCCCTTAATGTATGAAACTCAGAGCTGGATACAGCTATTCATTAAGAGTCAGTNATGACACACCTCCAAAGGCAAGAGAAACAAAAGATAAAATGAACTTGTGGGACTTCATCAAGATAAAAAACTTCTGCACAGCCAAGGAAACAGTCAAAAAAACTAAGAGGCAGCCCACGGAATGGGAGAATATATTTGCAAATAACACTACAGATAAAAGACTGGTATCCAAGATCTTCAAAGAACTTCTCAAACTCAATACACGAGAAACAAATAAACAAATCATAAAATGGGCAGAAGATATGAACAGACACTTTTCCAATGAAGACACACAAATGGCTAACAGACACATGAAAAAATGTTCAAAATCATTAGCCATCAGGGAAATTCAAATCAAAACCACACTAAGATACCACCTTACACCAGTTAGAATGGCAAAAATAGACAAGGCAAGAAACAGCAATTGTTGGAGAGGATGTGGAGAAAGGGGATCCCTCCTACATTGTTGGTGGGAATGCAAGTTGGTACAGCCACTCTGAAAAACAGTGTGGAGGTCCCTTAAAAAGTGAAAAATTGAGCTACCCTATGATCCAGCCATTGCACTACTGGGTATTTACCCCAAAGATACAGACGTAGTGAAAAGAAGAGCCATATGAACCCCAATGTTCATAGCAGCATTGTCCACAATAGCTACATCGTGGAAGGAGCCGAGATGCCCTTCAACAGATGACTGAATTAAGAAGTTGTGGTCCATATATACAATGGAATATTACTCAGTTATCAGAAAGAATGAATTCTCAACATTTGCTGCAACATGTATGGGACTGGAGGAGATAATGCTAAGTGAAATAAGTCAAGCAGAGAAAGACAATTATATCATATGATTTCTCTCATCTATGGATCATAAGAACTAGAATGATCGGTAGGGGGAGAAAGGGATAAAGAAAGGGGGGTAATCAGAAGGGGGAATGAAGCATGAGAGACTATGGACTATGAGAAACAAACTGAGGGTCTCAGAGGGGAGGGGGGTGGGGGAATGGGATAGGCTGGTGATGGGTAGTAAGGAGGGCACATATCGCATGGTGCACTGGATGTTATACGCAACTAATGAAGCATCAAACTTTGCGTCGGAAACCGGGGATGTGCTGTATGGTGACTAACATAATATAATAAAAAATCATTAAAAAAAGAGTCAGTCTAACCAGGGCAGAGTGAAAAGAGAATGTTACTTCACTTGATCTGGATACTTACTCTTATATTAATGCAGCATAAGTCCTCATTAAATTTTTTGGCCTTAGCATCCTAATGGTGATGCCTATTAGGCAAAGTCTCAAGGCCCTTTCCTGTAAACTGTGTACAGGGTAGTATCCTCCATCCTGTGTATAGCCAGTTGGTTTTCTGAATCAAGTGCAGGACCTTCCATTTGTAATTGTCAATAATATAGTCAGGTTCAACCACTTATTTCAGTCTGTTCACACCTTTTTGGAGCCTAACTCTGTGGCCTGAAATATACTCCCTCTCCCTTTCAGCCTTCAAATTTAGCAGTATATGTAAGCCTGTTTTGCTATTTTGTTGGGACTTCCAGTCCCTCATTCATTCCTTTAGGAGGGTGGGGCTGCTTTCTCCAGGTGTTCCAGGGGTTGGTTCTCAAAGCCTATACTATGGGAATGTCCTTGATCAGTGAGTACCAGCACAACATTAGCTGAAAAAGCAGCTCTCTCCTCCAGACTAGATGGGTTTCTGTCAGGAAGAACTCCATGCATTGACTGGTTCATTCAGCCATTCCATTTGGCTGCCAGGGATTAGGTTCTGGAATTTCAGGCCAGGCAAGAGCAGACCAACACACCAACAGGACTCCTGTGATGGCTCAAAAGTTGAGGTCCAATGCACCTCCAAATCAGCTAAATTTAGGACCCCTTCTCTATTCCAGAAAGGTTGGCCTAACTTTAGTCTTGGCTCTGAGTGTTCAGCTTGATTTCTTTCTGTCTTTAAAACTGGGCCTATGTATGACCTCTAAGACAAAAAACTGACTGCAGCAAGGGATGTGGTATCTTCTACCACTTTTTTATAAATTAAATATAATTAATTAATTAATGTTGACCTTTTGGAGATATATTTGATATATAGCATTGTGTAGATTTAAGGTATATGTGTTAATTTAATACATTTATATATTATAATATGACTGTACCTTTATCAGTTATCTAATTATCATTTCTTTTTAGTGGTTGGTCTCTTAGCATGTTTGATGGTTACAATTCAAAATTGTTGTCTGTATTAACTATACTGTGCATTAGATCTCTGGAACTTACTATTTGTTGTAAGTTTGTACCCTGAAACAACATCTGTCCTATCCTCCCATCCAGACTCCCACCCCCTGGGAACCACCATTTTACTCTCTGTTTTTATGAGTTTGGCTTTTTGATTTAATTTATTATTATTATTATTATTATTATTATTATTATTATTAATTTTAAGTAGGCTCCACACCTAATCTAGGCCTTGAGCTTTCAACCCCAAGATCCTGAGATCAAGAGTTGCATGTTCTACTAACTGAGCCAGCCAGGTGCCCCTGAGTTTGGCTTTTTTAGATTCCACATATAAATGATATTTTACAGAATGTGTCTTCTGTCTGATTTATCTCACTTAGCATAATGTGTTCAAGGTCCATCCATGTTGTTGCAAATGACAAGATGTCCTTTTTTCTCATGGCTGAATAATATTCTAGAGTGTGGGTGAGCATGTGTGTGTGTGTATCTATCTCTATCTATCATCTATCTATCTATCTATCTGACGAGATCGGGCGCGTTCAGGGTGGTATGGCCGTAGACTATCTGTCTATCTATCTATCTATCTATCTATCTATCTATCTATCATCTATCTATCTATGCATTTTCTTTATTGAGTCATCCTTTGATGGGCACTTAGGCTGTTTCCCTATCTTGGCTATAGTGAATAATGCTGTAATAACTACAAGGGTGCAAATATCTCTTCAATATCCTGTTTTCATTTCATCTGGGTATATAACCAGAAATGGGATTGCTGGATCATATGGTAGTATGAGTTTTAATGTTTTGAGGACTCTTCATATTATTTCCCACAGTGGCTAAACCAAATTACATTCCCACTAACAGTATATGAGGGTTTTCTTTTCTGAACATCCTCACCAACACCTGTTATCTCTTGTCTTCTTCATGATAGCTATATATCAGGTGTGAAGTGATATCTCATTGTGGTTTTGCTTTGTATTTTCCTGATGATTAATGATGTTGAAGACCTTTCCATGTACTTGTTGACTCTTTGGGTGTTTTCAGCTTCTTGCCAAATATTAGTTGGCCATACATGCTGTAGTTTAATTCTGGGCTCTCTATTCTGTTCCATTAGATCTATGTGCCTATTTTTATGCCAATACCACACTGCTTTTTGGTACTATAGCTTTGTAGTATAGTTTTAAATCAGGAAATGTGATAACTCCAGCTTTGTTATTTTTTTTTTTTTTTGGAGAATTGCTTTGGCTATTTGTGGTCTTTTGTACCTCCCTACAAACTACAGAACTATTTTCTAATTCTGTGAAGAATGCCATTGGTATTTTGAATCTATGGATGGCTTTGGGTAATATGGGCATTATAACAATATTAGTTCTTCTAATCTATGAACATGGGATGTCTTTTTATTTGTTTGTGTCTTCTGTGATTTCTTTCCACAAAGTTTGGTAGTTTTCATTGTACAGATCTTTCACTTACTTGGGTAAATTTTTTTCCTAGACATGTTATTATTTTTGATGTTATTGTAAATGAAAGAGTTTTATTTAGTTAGTTTTCACTTGTTTTATTTTTAGTGTATAGAAATGAAACTTTCTATATTTCTGTATGTTGATTTTCTATCCTGCAACTTTACTGGAATTCACTGATTATTCACAGCTGGGTTTTTTTTATTAAGTTTTTGAGATTTTGTATATACAAAAACATCTCACCTGAAAGTAATGACAAGTTTACTTCTTCCTTTTTTATTTGAATGTCTTTTATGTTTTTGTCTTGCTTAACTGCGCTAGCCAGGATTCCAGTACTTTATTAAATGAGAGTGGTGAGATTGGTTGTCTTGTTGATGATCTTAGAAGAAAAGCTTTTAATTTTTCACCATTGAGTATAATGTTAGCTGTGTGTTAATTTCTCATTTTAAAAGAATACATATATATTATAAAACACTTAGAAAGGAAAGTTCAAAATTCTTAAAATCTTAACATTCAGACATAGCCCACTATTTGACATTTTGTTGAAAATATACACAGACATGTACACATACACACACAATAAAATTTTTTATAAAATGGATCATGTTATACATGCTTTTTAGTCTACTCCTTTTAAGTAGTAGTATATAAATTGATATATATATATTTAGTTAGTTAGTTAACCTATATGTTTTGCACATATATATACACAAAAACTTATAGATCTAAAGCACCACTGCTAATGACTACATAGTATTCCACAGGTACCACTCTTGGGAGGATATTTAGATGGCTTTTAATTTTTCAATAGTATAAACCTCATAATTAATATCTTTGTGCATAAAATACATGTTTTCTAGCTTTTGTTTATTCAACAATTTATTATTAATTGATTGCTTATAGATACTTATCATGCTAAGTAGGAAAATGGTGAATGAAACAGCCCTAATTCCCGCCATCTTGAAGCTGGCAGTCTAATAGTCTGTTTGTCTCTTTAGGTTCAGTTTCTAGAGATAGAACTGCTTTGTGAATGCAAGTTGGTACAGCGACTCTGGAAAACAGTGTGGAGGACCCTTTAAAAGTTAAAAATTGAGCTACCCTATGATCCAGTCATTGCACTTCTGGGTATTTACCCCAAAGATACAGATGTAGTGAAGAGAAGGGCCATATGCACCCCAATGTTCATAGTAGCATTGTCCACAATAGCTAAACTGTGGAAGGAGTCGAGATGCCCTTCAACAGATGACTGGATTAAGAAGATGTGGTCCATATATACAACGGAATATTACTCAGCTATCAAAAAGAACGATTTCTCAACATTTGCTGCAACATGGACGGCACTGGAGGAGATAATGCTAAGTGAAATAAGTCAAGCAGAGAAAGACAATTATCATATGGTTTCTCTCTATGGAACATAAGAACTAGGAAGATCGGTAGGAGAAGAAAGGGATGGGGAAAGGTGGGTAATCAGAAGAGGGAATGAAGCATAAGAGACTGTGAACTCTGAGAAACAAACTGAGGGCTTCAGAGGGGAGGGGTGGGGGAATGGGATAAGCTGGTGATGGGTAGTAAGGAGGGCACGTATTGCATGGTGCACTGGGTGTTATACGCAACTAATGATTCATCGAACTTTACATCAAAAACCAGGGATGTACTGTATGGTGAATAACATAATACAATAAAAATATTATTATGGAAAAAAAAGAACTGCTTTGTGAAGACTGCTTTCCAAAAATTATGTAGCAATTTACTCTTTCCAACACAATACAAGAGTGTTCATTTTTCCATAGTCTCATCAACACTAGGTTTCCTTTTGAGCTTTGGGTGGTTTAATAATTTAATCAGGAAATTGGAAGTAGTAACCATTAAAACAAGAGTTGGGAGGGCATATGGTATCTAGAATCTTACCACGATTTTCTAGTTTTTGTCTTTGGCCTCTAGCCTCTGATGTTTTTTGTTAGTTCTAAGAAATAGTTTTCTTTCTCCCTCTTGTATTCTCAAGTATGATCAACTTCATTTATTGGTTTATTCATTAGTTCATCCATTTATCATTTGTCTCTTGATAAATGCTTTTTTTGTGCCATGGCCTTACCAAATTTCAGGGATACAAAGATGGATAAAAAAAGGTGTCTCCCTTCAAAAACTCCCAGGCTATTCCTCACAGGTCCTGGGACACAGTAGTCTTTGACACTATATGATGAACTTAAGTGTTTTAGTGTTGCAGCTCCTTAGGCCTATGAGCATCCTATGTGATTGGGACATCAGTATTGTAAGCCAGAAGGGGTGTGTGTGTGTAGGGGATTTTTGCCTCCCTGTAGACAATTTAAGAAAATATCTAAGACCAATATAGAGACCATCTCAGGCAGGTTATGCCTGGAATGACTGAACGAATGCATTCATACAATATTTGGGAACAGAGCAGAGTCCTTCCAAATGATATCCTTGGTGGTTTACAACAGGGCATTCCCTCCCTGGACCTACTTTAATATCCTGCCCAATAATTTCACCAATTCCCTTGTTGAGGAACCAGAGAACATGCCAAACAAAGTCACAAATGTTAAGAAGCTGAGCAAAGGTGGAGTCAGGAGATAAGAGCCCAAAAGCACATCCTCAGCCCAAGGATGTTGTGTGTGAACTGGGACCTTGGGCCACAGCTAACAACATGCATTTATCTTATTTAAGTGCGAAGTCCTGTACCTCAGCTATGTACAAAACTTATCTGTAAAAGTCAATTAAACAGAAAACACTGACACAATGCAAACCTTTCAGGAAGCTCTAGAATTAGTGGGGGGGACAGGGAGAAAATTATAGTCCAGTGTGATAAGTGCTACCACAGGGACAAATGCAGGACACTGCATTGAGATGGGGGAAGATTACATCCAAATGGAAGGTTGAGAGAGTGTCAAGGGTATGGCAGTAAACAATAGACAAAAATCATTGCCTCCATGTAACTTACATTCCAGTAGAGGGAGACAGATAATCAACACAAACATTGTATGCATTAAATGCTATGGTGGAAAATAAAGCAGGGGAAAAGATGAGATATATGAGGATGAGAGATGTAATTTTATATAAGGTGTAATCACGGAGAAGATAATATGTGAATAAAGACCTAAAAAAAAGTTAGGGAGTGAGCCACATGAATATCTGGGTACAGAGATCTCCAGACAGAATAAGTGACAAGTACAAAGGTCCTAAAGTGGGAACACACTTTTCATGTTCAAGGAACAAGTAAGGCAACTGGTATTACCTGAAACAGAATGAGGTAGGGTAAATGGTTGGGCATGAGGTCAGAGAGATTAGGGTTATAAAGCAGGGGAGGGGGCAGAACATGTAGGGTTTTACAGATGGCCATAAGGATTTTGACTTTTACTCTGAATGAGGTGGTAAGCCACTGGACTGTTTGACTAAACCCTAGAGGGATTTAAATACTGTATTCAGAGTTGGACTTTATTCTATAGGTAATAGAAACCTCTGAAGGGTTTTGAGAAAGGGAGTGACGTGGATCTCTGTTACAAGGATCACTCTCGTGGCTGGTAGAGGATAGGTTGAAGGGGAGAAACTGGAAGTAGGAAAACTAATTAGGAGAACATGTCCTTCTCTATAAAGTGCCTGTGATGGGGAAGTGATTATCTCTCGTATCAGTTCTTTCACTGTTATACTTGCTTACTCCATTTCCCCGAGAGTGCTGGAGAACAGTTGGTTCTTCTATCAGAGTCTGGAAACCTCAAAGCCAGCAGAATGAAGGGGGTCTAGAATGTTGGCAGGGATAATGGTTAGGAGACCTTTACAATTATCTCGGTGTGAGATAATAAAGACCCAGCAAAAAGGGTAAGATTTGTTAGAGGATAAAATTACAGGTACAATTACAAGGTGGGAAGTAGAGAACCAGTAGCAGCACTTGTGAAATTGAGGCAGGGATTTTATTTTTTCTTTCTCCAAATTTTTATTTATTTATTTATTCATTCATTCATTCATTCATCACTGATGCTCTGTTCATTTTTTATTTAAAATCAATTAGTCAACATATAGTCCATCATTAGTTTCAGATGTAGTGTTCAATAATTCATCAATTGAATATAAAAATTTTTATTTAAGTTCCAGTTAGTTAACATACAGTGTAATATTAGTTTCAGGTATAGAATTTAGTGTTTCATCACTTCCATACAACACCCAGTGCTCATCCCAATGTGCCTTCCTTAATCCTCATCACCTATTTAACCCATCCCCCTGCCCACCTTCCTTCCAGCAACCCTCAGTTTGTTCTTTATAGTTTATAGAGTCTGTTTCTTGGTTTGCCGAAAATGAGGTAGGGATTTTAAGTGGGAGTGAGTTCCTTGGCTCATAGTAAAAGACTCTTAAAGAACTGAGTAGGCACTCAATATCATTTTGAACACTGGAATAAATGAATAAATGAATGAGTGAGTAACAGTAAATGCCAGCCTTTTAAATAAAGTGCTTGATGATATTTATTGCTGTCCAATATAAATATGGAAGCTTCATATATAATTTTAAATGTTCTAGTGACCTCATTTTCTTTAAGTTAAAAGAAATAAAATTAATTTGAATACTATATTTGCAATGACATGGAGGGAGCTAGAGAGTATTATGCTAAGTGAAATAAGTCAGTCAGAGAAAGACAAACAGCATATTATTTCACTCACGTGGAATTTAAGAAATAAAACAAATGAGGAAAAGGGGGAAAAAGAGACAAAAGCAAGAAACAGCCTCTTAATTATAGAGAACAAACTTTTAGTTATTGGAGGGGAGGTGAGTGGGGGTGGGTGGGTGAAATAGGTGATGGTGATTAAGGAGTACACCTGTTGGGATGAGCACAGGGTGTCCTATGTAAGTGTCATACACCTGAATCTGATATTACACTGTATGTTAAATAACTAGAATTTAAATAAAAACTTTAAAAAGTTATAATGAAAGGGAAAGTGCATGAGTTTTACAGTCACAATCTGCTACTTATCAGCTGTATGACCTTGAACAAATTACTTAATGTCTCTAAACCTCAGTTTTCTCATAAATAAAATCTAATGGCTTAAGTTTGTTGAAGGCCTTGTACATAATCTATTGCCATAATTCATCAAATCTAAGATGCTATTGGTTGAAATCACACCATTATTTTATGTAACACAGAGAGAAAAAAATGCTGTTAATTAGACAACAACACACTACTAAGACACCATTGATCTTAAGATGCCTCGCAATTTCAAAGGTGTCAAAATGTGAAAAATTTACATTGTTCTTCTCATTATTGATTTGCAGATAAATATTTGCTGAAAGAGTTTAAGTTCATTTTCTTCATTTGACTGTGAGCTACTCAATGACAAAATCTGGGTCTAAATCACTTCTTTCATCCCCAAACAAGGCCTGGCACAGAGCAGTCAATTAACCCACCTTATGTATATTGATTCGACTTCTCTTCCTTCCAACTTGCTCTGTGTCAGGTGCTGGAGAGGTGGAGATGAAGCAGATTAGGCCCCAGCCCTCTAGGAGCTCCAAGTTTGGTAATAACAACAGCAGCAACAGCAACAAAATAATCATAGCTACCATTCCTTGAGTTCTTGCTATGTGAAAGTATTTTACCATTACATTCACATACAGGCATACCTTGTTTTATTGCATTTCACTTTATTGTACTTCCAAGATAATTGCATTTTTACAAACTGAACGTTTGTGGCAACCCTGCATCAAGCAAGTCTGTCAAGTCCATTTTTCCAATGGCATTTGCTCACTTTGCGTTTCTGTGTCACATTTTGGTAATTCTGTTTTTAAAAAAATTTCCAGCTTTACTGAAGTATGATTGACAAAAATTTTATATATTTGACGTGTACAACATGATGTTTTAATGCATGTATACATTAGGTAACAATGGCCACAATCAAACTAATTAACATTTTACTTACTTCACATAGTTATCACTGCTTTTTTGGTGAGAAAATTTTTTGGCTACGTTCTAAACAAATTCAAATATACAATACATTATTATTAATTATAGTCATTATGCTGTATCTTAGGTCTCCAGAACTTGCTCATCTTATAACTGAAAGTTTGTACCCTTTGACCAATATGTTCTCTTTCTCTTTAAGCCCCCTAGCTCCTGATCAGTCAGCAGCCATCAACATGGAGGCAAAACCCTCCTCCAGCATAAAGATGGCGACTTGCTGAAAGCTCAGATGATGGTTAGCATTTTTAAGTAACAGAGTATTTTTCAAGTAAGGTATGTACATTTCTTTTTTAGACATTCATTTTTTAGACATATTGAACACTTAATAGACTACGGTATAGTGTAAACATAACTTCTATATGCACTGGGAAACAAAAAATTTATTTAACTTGCTTTATTGTGATAGTTGCTTTATTGTAGTTGTCTAGAACTAAACGTACATCATCTTCAAGGTATGCCTATATTCTTGCTCCATCCTTTACTTTTTACACCATCCCTTTAATTTTAATTTGACTCTTTATATTTAAGGTGGGTTTATTCATTTATTCATTTTACCTATTCTGACTACCTCTGTCTTTTATTTGGTGTATTTAGACCACATTTACAGTAATTATTGATATTAGTTTCAAGTGTACAAATAGTGATTCAACAATTCTATACATTACTCAGTGTTCATCAAGATAAGTGAACTCTTGATCCCCTTCACTTATTTCACCCATCCTCCCTTCTTCCCTCTAGTAACCATCAGTTTGTTCTCTATAGTTAAGAGTCTGTTTTTTGGTTTGTTTCTCTTATGTTAACTATACTGGAATTGAAATTTAATTTTTTTTCTAAAAATAATACAATAAAAAAATTAAGGTGATTATTGATATAGTTGAATTTGTATCACCAGTGTTTGTAACTGTTTTCTATTTGTTGTATTTGTTCTTTATTTCCTTTTTCTTCCTCTCTGTTTTCTGCCTTCTCTGGTTGTAATTGAATGTTTTACATTACATTTTATATGATTTAATTTTTTCTCCTCTTTCAAAACATTAATTAAACTTTAAAAAATAGTGGTTTAGATTGTAAAATTAAGTCCACTTTCAACTAATCTAAGTTGAATTAATTTACAACTAATCTAAGTCCACTTTCAGATAGAACTCTACCACTTTCATGTAGAAGTTGGTGTTCCCTTCTTCCTCCCATCCCTTATAACATTGCTGTCATTCATTTCATTTACCCATATGCTAAAATCACACAATACATTGTTACTAGTATCACTTTAAACAGTTTCTGATTAATTAATAATGATAAAATATCATTCTACTTTTATTTTTTCTACAATACTCTTCTTTCTTTTATGTGCATCCAAATTTCTGTCCTACATGGTTTTACTTCTTGAGTACCCTCTTCAAAATTTCTTGAAGGGAAGGTCTGTGGGCAGTAAATTCCTTCAGTTCTTGTGTGTCCAAGAAAGTCTTTATTTTTCCTTTACTTTTGAAAAGTAATTTTGCTAGATATAAAAAATTCTATGTTCATGGATTCTTATTTCTTTTGGCCCTCTAAATTGTTCACTTCTTCTTGCTTGCATGGTTTCTGATGACAAGTCAGCTGTAATTCTTATCCTTGTTCCTCTATAGATAAGATATCTTTCATATCACACCACCATCACCTCTGGCTTCCTTCAAGATTTTCTCTTTGTCTTTGGTTTTCTACATTTTAAGTATGATATGTTTAGATGTACATTCTTGGGATACTTATCCTGGTTAGATAACACATTTGCTCTTCTTGTATCTGTGATTCAGTGTTTGTTATTAATTTGGAAAAGTTCTCGGACATTAATACTTCAAATATTTCTTTTGCCCTGTTCTTTTTTTCTTCTTCTGTTATTCTGAGTAAGCATATCTTACACCTTTTGGCATTATCTCATAGTTCTTTGATATTCTGTTTTTCTTTTTCTTTTTGTGTTTCAATCTGGGAAATTTCTATTGACATATTTTCAAGCTCATTAATTCTTTCCTTGGCTGTGTTCATTCTACTTATTCTTAATTTCTGATGCAGAGTTTTTATTTATAACATTTCTTTTTGTTTCTTCCTTAAAGTTTCCATCTCTATACCTCTGGTACTGATCTCTTTTTGAATGTTGTTTACTTTTTTCAATACAGTCTATTACATATTAGTCATAGTTATCTTAAATATCTTCCTTAATAATTAAAGAATCTGTGTCATATCTGAGTCTGGTTCTGATGCTTTGTCTATTCAGACCATGTTTTCTTCCTCCCTTTTATTAGTGTACATTGTAATGTTTTGCTGAAAGCAGAACATGTTGTATCAGATAGCAGCAATGGAGAGAAACAGGTCTTCAGCGTGAGGTTTTATGTTTACCTGGCCAGGAGTTGGGCTGCTTTTAACATTTTCCATAGTACTGCCAGAGGCTTCAAATTCTTCTTGTCCTTGTGCTTCCCTCCCCTGTTGTCTTTAGGTGTCCCCAAGACTTAATCCTTAAGTAGGCTCTGTGTTTTGCAGCTCTTTCTGTAGTAATCCACTGTTATTATACTGGAGCCCTGTTGGTGTAGTACTAAGGTATGGAGAAGGGGAAGTGTTCAATAGTCTTCTAATTACATTTCAGTGTTTTATTGGACCTGTGTTACTGGGATATGGTCTTCACGAGCATTGTTTGTTTTACCTTTTTATTTTTTTAATTTTTTTTATTATATTATGTTAGTCACCATACAGTACATCCCCGGATACCGATGTAAAGTTCGATGATTCATTAGTTGCGTATAGCACCCAGTGCACCATGCAATACGTGCCCTCCTTACTACCCATCACCAGCTTATCCCATTCCCCCACCCCCTCCCCTCTGAAGCCCTCAGTTTGTTTCTCAGAGTCCATAGTCTCTCATGCTTCATTCCCCCTTCTGATTACCTGCCCCTTTCTTTACCCTTTCTTCCCCTACCGATCATCCTAGTTCTTATGTTCCATACATGAGAGAAATCATATGATAATTGTCTTTCTCTGCTTGACTTATTTCACTTAGCATTATCTCCTCCAGTGCCGTCCATGTTGCAGCAAATGTTGAGAACTCCTTCTTTCTGATAGTTGAGTAATATTCCGTTGTATATATGTACCACAACTTCTTAATCCAGTCATCTGTTGAAGGGCATCTCGGTTCCTTCCATGATTTGGCTATTGTGGACAATGCTACTATGAACATTGGGGTGCATATGGCCCTTCTCTTCACTATATCTGTATCTTGGGGTAAACACCCAGTAGTGCAATGGCTGGGTCATAGGGTAGCTCAATTTTTAACGTTTTAAGGACCTCCACACTGTTTTCCACAATGGCTGTACCAACATGCATTCCCACCAACAATGTAGGAGGGATCCCTTTCTCCACATCCTCTCCAACATTTGTTGGTCTTGGCTTGTCAATTTTTGCCATTCTAACTGGTGTAAGGTGGTATCTTAGGGTGGTTTTGATTTGAATTTCCCTGATGGCTAATGATTTTGAACACTNTTTGTATTTCCCTGATGGCTAATGATTTTGAACACTTTTTTCATGTGTCTGTTAGCCATTTGTATGTCTTCATTGGAAAAGTGTCTGTTCATATCTTCTGCCCATTTTATGATTTATTTGTTTCTTGGGTATTAGTTTGAGAAGTTCTTTGTAGATCTTGGACACCAGTCTTTTATCTGTAGTATCATTTGCAAATATCGTCTCCCATTCCGTGGGCTGCCTCTTACTTTTTTTGACTGTTTCTTGGCTGTGCAGAAGCTTTTTATCTTGATGAAGTCCCACAAGTTCATTTTTTCTTTTGTTTCTCTTGCCTTTGGAGATGTGTCATGAAAAAGGTTGCTTTGGCCGATGTTGTAGAGGTTGCTGCCTATGCTCTCCTCTAGGATTTTGATGGATTCCTGTCTCACATCGTGGACTTTCAACCCTTTGGAGTTTATCTTTGTGTATGGTGTGAGAGAGGGGTCAAGTTTCATTCTTTTGCATGTAGCTGTCCAATTTTCCCAGCACCATTTATTGAAGAAACTTTCTTTTTTCCACCGGATGTTTTCTCCTGTTTTATCAAAGATTAGTTGCCCAAAGAGCCGAGGGTCCATTTCTGGGTTCTCTATTCTGTTCCATTAGTTTGTGTGTCGGTTTTTGTGCCAGTACCATGCTGTCTTTGTGATCACAGCTTTGTAGCACAGCTCGAAATCTGGCATTGTGATGCCCCCAGCTTTGTTTTTCTTTTTCAACAGTTCCTTGGTGATTCGGGGCCTTTTCTGGTTTCATACAAATTTAAGGACTCTTTGTTCCAGTTCTTTGAAAAATGTCATTGGTATTTTGATCGGGATTGCTTTAAAAGTATAGATTGCTCTGGGTAGCATGGACATTTTAACTATGTTAATTCTTCCAATCCATGAGCATGGATACTTTTCCATCTTTTTGTGTCTTCTTCAATGTCTTTCAAGGGTGATTTATAGTTTCTAGAATACAGATCCTCTACATCTCTGGTTAAGTTAATTCCAAGGTAATTTATGGTTTTTGGTGCTTTGTAAATGGGATGGATTCCCTAATTTCTCTTTCATCAGTCTCATTATTCGTGTATCAAAATGGAACGTGTTTCTGAGCATTGATTTTGTATCCCGCCACATTACTGAATTGCTCTATAACTTCTAAAAGTTTGGGAGTGGATTCCTTTGGGTTTTCCATATAGAGTATCATGTCACCTGTGAAGAGAGACATTTTGACTTCTTCTTTGCCAATTTGGATACCTTTTATCCCTTTTTGTCTTCTGATTGCTGTTGCAAGGACTTCTAGTACTATGTTGAATAATAATGGCAAGAATGGGCATCCTTGTCTTGTTCCTGATCTTAAGAGAAAGGCTTCCAGCTTTTCCCCATTGTGAATGATATTTGCTGTAGGCTTTTCATAAATGGTTTTTATGAGATTGAGGAATGTACCCTCTATCCCTACACTCTGAAGAGTTTTAATCAGGAAAGAATGCTGTAATTTGTCAAATGCTTTTTCTGCATCAATTTGAGAGAATCATATGATTCCTGAGTCTTCTCTCATTGATATGATGTATCACACTGATCGATTTGCGAATGTTGAACCACGCTTGCATACCAGATATGAATCCCACTAGGTCATGATGGATAATCCTTTTAATGTACTGTTGGATTCTATTAGCCAGGATCTTGTTGAGGATTTTGGCGTCCATATTCATTAGGGAAATCAGTCTGTAATTCTCCTTTTTGATCGGGTCTTTGCCTGGTTTGGGGATCAAGGTAATATTGGCCTCATAGAATGAGTTTAGTAGCTTTCCTTCTGTTTGTATTTTTTGAAATAGCTTTAGGAGAATAGGTATTATTTCTTCTTTGAATGTTTGATAGAATTCCCCAGGAAAACCATCTGGGCCTGGAGTTTTGTTATTTGGAAGGTTGTTTATCACTGACTCAATGTCTTTATAATTAAATGGCCTGTTTAAAAAATCAATTTCTTCCTGTTTCAGTCTTGGTAGTTTATAGGTTTCCAGGAAGGCCTCCATCTCTTCCAGATTGCTTAATTTATTGGCATATAGCTGTTGATAAAAGTTTCTAATAATCCTTCCAATTTCATTGGTGTTGGTCATGACCTCTCCTTTTTCATTCATAATTTTATTAATTTGGGTCCTTTCTCTTTTCTTTTGGATAAGTCTTGCCAGTGGTCTGCCAATTTTATTGATTCTCTCAAAAAACCAGCTTCTTGTCCTGTTGATCTGCTCTACTGTACTTCTGGTTTCTAATTCATGGATTTCTGCTCTAATCTTGGTCAACTGCTTCCTCGTGCATGGATTAGGCCTGTCCCTCTGTTGCTGTTCCAGCTTCTTGAGGTGAGAATATAAAAATTGCATTTTAGATTTTTCTATTCTTTTGAGTGAGGCTTGGATGGCTATGTATTTCCCCCTTAGGACTGCCTTTGCAGTATCCCATAGGTTGTGGACCATTGTGTTTTCATTCTCGTTGGTCTCCATAAATTGTTTAAATTGATTTTTTATTTCCTGGTTTAGCGAGTCATTCCTGAGCAAAATGGTTCTTAGTCTCCAAGTGTTTAAGTTTCTTCCAAATTTTCCCTTGTGGTTGAGTTCCAATTTCAGAGTGTTGTAGTCTGGTATATGCAGGGGATAATTTCAGTCTTTTGGCATTGGTTGAGACCCGTTTTGTGTCCCAGAACATGGTCTATTCTTGAGAATGTTCCATGGGCATTAGAATAGAATGAGTATTCTTTGGTTCTGGAGTGTAGCGTTCTATATATATCTATGAGGTCCAACTCACGTATGGCATTCAACGCTCTTGTTTCTATGTTGGTTTTCTGCTCTGGTGCTCTGTCTATTTCTGATAGTGGAGTGTTGAGGTCCCCTACTATTAATGTGTTTTTATCTATATGTCTCTTTATTCTGGTTATGAGTTGGCTTGTGTATCTTGCTGATCCCCTGTTAGGGACATATATATTTATAATTGTCATATCCACTTGTTGGATACATCCTTTAAGAATAATATAGTGCCCTTCTGTGTCTCTAACTATAGTCTTTATTTTAAACTCCAATCTGTCTGATATAAGAATTGCTACCCCAGCTTTCTTTTGAGGTCCATTGGCTTGAAAGATGGTATTCCATCCCTTTACTTTCAGTCTGAATGTATCTTTAGGTTCAAAACTAGTCTCTTGTTGACAGCTAATGCATGGGTTATGTCTTTTTATCCAATCTGCAACCCTGTGGTGATTATGGGAGCATTTAGGCCATTTATATTTAGACTGACTATTGAGAGATATGATTTCAATGATGCCATGTTACCAGTACAGTCTTTGTTTCTATCGATTGTGAATTTCTATTCTGTATCACTCTTGGGGCCTTTTTACCTTTATAGAACCCCCCCTTACTATCTCCTCTACGGCTGGTTTTGTGGTTACAAAATTGGTCAATGACTGGTGATTCTGGAAGATCTTTATTTCTCCATCCATTCTGAATGACAGCCTTGCTGGATAGAGGATCCTTGGCTGCATGTTTTTCTCTGAAAGAACTTTAAAAACGCCTCCCAAACCTTTCTCTCATTCCAGGTCTGTGTAGACAGGTCTGACGTAGTTCTCATACCTTTGCCTTGGCACGTGAGAAATTTCTTTGCCCTGGCTGCTTTCAATACTGTATCCTTGGATCTAATATTTGCGAAATGCACTATGTCATGACGTGGCGTAGGTTTGTCATGGTTGAGCTTGGGAGGGGTCCTCTCTGCCTCTTGGACATGAATGTTTGTTTCCCTCGCTAGATTAGGGAAGTTTTCAGCTACAATATGTTCAAATATCTCTTCTAGACCTCTGTTTTTCTGCACCCCCTCGGGGATGCCAATGATTCTGACATTGGATTGTTTCATTGAGTCGGTAATCTCCCGTAACCTACATTCCTGTGCGTGGATTTTTTTGAGTCCGGATTCTATTTATCTTTTTGTTCTACTAACCCATCCCCCAATTCGCTGATACGTTCTTCTGCCTCATTCACCCTGGCCATCAGAGCCTCTAGTTTTGACTGCATTTGGCTCATAGAATTTTAAATTTCTTCCAGATTCGCTCTCATTTCCACCCTTAAAGATTCTGTATTCTCATTAACATTTTCATTAATATTTTTTTCAGGTCTACACATCATCTTGACCATTGTTACTCTGAATTCCATTTCTGATAATTTGGTTATACGCATATCCATTAGTTCTGTGACAGAGGCCACAGACTCATTGTCTCTTCTTTTCTGGGGGGGATTTCTCCTTCTCGTCATTCTGATGAGGAGAGGTTGCAGGGTTGTCCAGAGCCCAAATATTGACCAGGACCCAGGCAGTGCGCCCTTGTGTTATAGGGATCTTCGGGATGTTGGCTTCTTGGCTTTTCAGCCTGCCTTCTGGTGGAGGGGCCTACTGGTTTGAAACTCAGGCAACCCTATTTGGGTAGAGTCTCCATGTCCCCTGTGAGGGGGATGGGGATGGGCACGCTGTGATCCGGTATTTCTAGGCTTTTGATCTCTGGCGCCTTTCCCTGGCGGTTTGCTGTGTGTCTTCTGATAGAGCAGCAGGGGCCGAATCTCGGTCTCTGTCTCAGAACAGAAGGATCACCAACCATTCTCCACTATGTTCTGGCCACTGTAACTCTGTTTCTGTTTGTGCTGCTCAACCCTGCAGCATCCAGGGATGTGTGCCCCATACCCGGCGTCCCAGCCCTCACTTCCAGGGCCGGCGCGTGTCTGTTCTGTTTCTAATACCGCCAGCCGCCAGCCGCCAGCCATCCCGCACGCTCCAGAGCTCCCGGTCTCAGTCTGGTTCCAGTGAGCGCACCGGAGCTCCGTTTCAGTCAGGTAGCACGCATTTTCCGGCTCAGGGTCTCAGTCTGCTCTCTCGCAGGTGCCCATCAGTGAGTCCGCCCGCTCCCCCTTGCGGGTGGCTACCACTTCCCGGGGCCCAAACACAGCAGCTCCCTCCCCCTTCCTTTTATCTTCCGATATCTGTGTGCGGTTTCACAGCTCCCCGCTTCGTACCTCAATACTCAGAGCCGGAGATGTTCATTTGTAGAGATCCAAATGTATCTTCTTGTGTCTCATGCTGATTCTGTGGATGTTCAGGATGGTCTGGTACCTATCCAACTCGACTCAGGGGACCGGCTGAAAAAGGGGTCCCCTACTCCTCCACCATCTTAACTCCTATATTTCTTGTCATTCCTTGCTCTGTTTTAGCTTTTTAAAAGTACCTTATGTGAAACAAAAAAGTCTTGAGGGGACTGGAGTTGAGTAAATACTTTACCTTATAAGTGGAATAAGGCACTGGTAAAGTATTTTCCCCTGAAGAACAGTTCTTTGTTGTGAAAATGCTCTGGTTGCATCCTAAAATGTTTACTTTTCCTCTACCCTGCCAGAGCTGCAAGGGGAATTTTTATTGACTTTCCCCCATGAGAAAATGATAAAATCCTTGGAGATAAACTCTATAAAATTATGGGTTTCCTCACTAAAACTGAGGCTCCAACTCACACTATCCCACCTTCAGATTCCAGCATTTTGTCGAAATTACCATTCAAATGTTTTTACAAGTTAATGGCTCTAATGATTGCTGCTCTGGATCTAGGTGATGATTCTGTACATTTACCTGTTTTTCCAGATTTTAGTGTAGTGATTTGCCCTGAAATGTCAATTCTCTGATGGCTTCTAAGAAAAGTCGTTGATATTCAGTTTGGCTTTTTTTGTTGTTAACAGGAGATTGATGTTAGATCTGAAACTAGAAGTCTGGGAAAACATCTTAAAGTGTGTGTTTTGGCCCATAAAACATCCTTATGAGGTAAGCATTATTGCTATGGCAATTTTCTAGATGAAGAAATTGAGGCTCAGAAACGTTAAAGAATTTGTCCAAGATCATTCAGTAAGTAGTGGAGCTTGTATTATAGCCTGGTGTTGAACTGAGCTCTGACTCTGATAGCTAGGACATAGGCACACATAGCTAATAAATTAGTTAGAAAGTGATGAGAATCATAAGGGGACAGAGAAATTATTATGACACTATGGAGAATGGTGCTGTCACTTCAGGATGGGGGAAGGAAATTTTATTAGATGAGGCAGAAGTGAGGTGGGTTTTGAGATATTTAAACATAGGGGAGACCAGAACAGAAGCCTCGAACTCTGGAGGATCAAGTAAGGTCATTCAGAGCCTGACGGAAGTGAAAGCTTATTGGCCATTCTCCTTCCCTGGGCTAAAATTATATGTCAGATATCTGGGATTTGATTAGTTTTATTCTATTCAGAAGTTCCATCTTGGGAAATTATTAAGGAGAGTGGCAGACTCAATGTCAGAAGGACCCTATCCTTCCACAAGTGGCCTGTGTCCTCTCAACATGGAAAGACCAAGAAGAGAAAATGACTGCCAGTGAATCATTTCTTGAGAGGGCTAGGAACTGCAACAAGTGGCTGGCCACTTCTACTCACTCCCCTCAGGATAAACTTTCATGCCAGAACATTCTTTATTTTGCTTTCTAACCATGTTCCTGGCACTCTATAACCTGCAGAAATGCTGATGAAAATCCCATCCCACATAATCCTGGAAACAGAATTGATTCTTAATTCTTTCTTAGGATTGAAAAATTCCCTCTTCTTGTCCAAAAAAGAACCCATGAAAGACTTGTATTCCAAAAACTAAAAGACACTGATGAAAAAAAGCTGAAGATAAGTAAATAAATAAATAAATAAATTTAAATAAAATGGAAAGCTATTCCATGCCCATGAATTGGAAAATGTAATATTGTTAAAATGTTCATACTACCCGAAGCTATCTACAGATTTTATGCAAGTCCTATCAAAATTACAATGGCACTTTTCACAATAGAAAAAAGAATCTTAAAATCTGTGTGGAGCCACAAAAGACCCAAATAGCCAAAGCAAACTTGAGGGAAAAAAAAAAAACAGGAGGCATCACACTCCCTGATTTTAAACTGTATTACAAAACTATAATAATCAAAACAATATACTGTTGGCATAAAAAGAGATCAATATATCAATGGAACAGAATAGAGAGCCCAGCAATAAACCCACACATATATGGTCAATTAATTTATGACAAAGGAACCAAGAATATACAAACAGGAAAGACAATCTCTTCAATAAATGATGTTGAGAAAACTGAACAGCTATGTGCAAAAGAATGAAACTGGGCCACTGTCTTATACCACTCGCAAAAAATTAAAGACTTGAATGTAAGGTCTGAAACTATAAAACTCCTAGAAGAAAACATAGGCAGTAAGCTCATTGACATCAGTCTTTTGTTTTGTTTTGTTTTTGTTTGTTTGTTTCTATTACGTTCATCACCATACAGTACTTCATTAGTTTTTGATGTACTGTTCCATAATACATTGTTTGCATATAACACCCAGTGCTGCATGCAATATGTGCCCTCCTTAATACCCATCACTGGGCTAACCCATCCCCCCACCCCCTGCCCCTCTGAAACCCTCAGTTTTTTTCCCAGAGTCCATAGTCTTTCATGGTTCATCTCCCCCTCTGATTTCCCTCCCTTTATTTTTCCCTTCCTTCTCCTAATGTCCTCTGTGTTATTCCTTATGTTCCACAAATAAGTGAAACCATATGATAATTGTCTTTCTCTGCTTGACTTATTTCACTTAGCATAATCCTCCCCAGTTCCATACATGTCGATGCAAATGGTAGGTATCTATCCTTTCTGATGGCTGAGTGATATTCCATTGTATATATGGACCACATCTTCTTTTTCCATTTGTCTGTTGAAGGGCATCTCGACTCCTTCTACAGTTTGGCTATTGTGGACATTGCTGCTATGAACATTGGGGTGCATGTGTCCCTTCTTTTCACTGACTCCAAAAGCAAAGGCAACAAAAGGGAACATTTAAAAAATGGGACTACATCAAACTAAGAATATTCTGGATAACAAAGAAAATCATCAACAAAATGAAAAGGCAACTTACAGAAGGGGAGAAAATATTTACAAATTGTATATCTGATAAGGGGTTAATATCCAGAATATATAAAGAACCCACACACCTCAATAACAACAACAACAAAAAAGCAATCCAATGAAAAATGAGCAGACTATCTGAATAGGCATTTTTCCAAAGAAGACATACAGATGCCCAAGAAGTACCTGAAAAGAGGCTCAAGATCACTAACCATCAAGGAGTTAAAAATCAAAACCATGATGAGCTACTACCTCACACCTGTTAGAATGGCTATTATCAAAAAGGAAGTTAGAAAAGAAAAGGAAAGGAAATAAAAGGAAGGAAGGCAGAAGGAAGGAAGGAAGAAAAAATTGGTGAGGATGTGGAGAAAGGAAACCCTTGTGCACTTAAAGATTCCCTTGTGTTGGTGTTGATGTAATTTGGTTCAGCCACTATGGAAAACAGCATGAAGTTTCCTTGAAAACTTAAAAATAGAATTACCATATGATCCAGCAATTCCACTTCTGGGTATTTATCCAAAGAAAAATAAAAACACTAACTCAAAAAGATATGTTCACCCCCATGTTTGTTGCAGCATCATTTACAATAGCCAAGATATGGCAACAACCTACGTGTCCATCAACACATGAATGGAAAAGCAATACAATGGAATTTTATTCAGTCATATAAAGAGTGAAATCTTGTCATTTGCAATAACATGGATGGACCTAGAGCATTATACTAAGTAAAATAAGTCAGAGAAAGACAAATACTGTATGATCTCATTTATATGTGGAATCTAAACAAGAACAACAACAAAACAAGCTCATAGATACAGAGAACAGACTGGTGGTTGCCAGAGACTATGGAGAGGGGTGTCATGAAATGCTTGAAAGCAGTCAAAAGGTACAAACTGGGACTCCTGGGTGGCTCAGTGGGTTGAGTGACTGCCTTCAGCTCAGGTCATGATATCCAGGTCCTGGGATTGAGCCCCACATCGGGCTCCCTGCTCAGTGAGGAGGCTGCTTCTCCCTTTCCCTCTGCCCCCGCTCCCAGCACTCATTCTCTCTCTCTCTCTCTCTCTCTCTCTTTCAAATAAATAAAACCTTTAAAAAAAGGTACAAAGTCCCAGTTATTAAATAAGTCATAAGGATGTAATATGCAGTCTGATAAGTATAGTTAATATATCGCATATTTGAAAGTTGCCAAGAGAGTAGATCTTAAAAGTCCTCATAATAAGAGAAAAGTTTTCTAACTATGTTTGGTGAGGGATACTAACAAGATTTATTGTGATCATTTCACGATACATACAAATATCGAGTCATTATGTGGTACACCTGAAACTAATATAATGTCATATGTCAATTATACCTCATTTAGAAAAAAAAGAATTTATGCTCTTGGAACCAGGCAGACACAGGAAGTGCTAGAGCACCCTGTATGGTTTACTCATACTTGTCAGTGGCACACCAGGGTGAGTGGAGCCTAGAGGAAAATACTGAGGACCAAAGATGGAAGCCCCAATTTACCAATCCCAGAAGGCCTTCTTGTTCTTTTCTCCCATTAGGTATGTTTCTGCAGAAAAGACTCCCTGAAAAACCCTCTTACACTGTTGGTGGGAATGCAAACTGGTGCAGCCACTCTGGAAAATAGTATGGAGGTTCCTCAAAAAGTTAAAAATAGAGCTACCCTATGACCCAGCAACTGCACTACTAGGTATTTATCCAAAAGATACAAACATAGTGATTCCAAGGGGCAGCTTCACCCCACTGTTTATAGCAACAATGTCTACAATGGCCAAAAATATGGAAAGAACCCAGATGTCCATCAACAGATGAATGGATAAGGAAGCCATCAAAAAGAATGAAATCTTTCCATTTGCAATGACGTGGATGGAACTAGAGGGTATTATGTTAAGTGAAATAAGTCAGTCAGAAAAAGACAAATACCATATGATTTCACTCATATGTGTAATTTTTAAAAATTTTTAAAAAGATTTTATTTATTTATTTGACTGAGAGAGACAGGCAGTGAGAGAGGGAACACAAGCAGGGGGAGTGGGAAAGGAAGAAGCAGGCTCCCAGCGGAACAAGGAGCCCAATGTAGGGCTCGATCCCAGGACCCTGGGATCACACCCTGAGCCAAAGGCAGACGCTTAAGGACTGAGCCACCCAGGTGCACCCATACGTGGAATTTAAGAAGCAAAATGGATGAACATAAGGGAAGGGAAGGAAAAATAAAATTAGACAAAAACAGAAAGGGAGACAAGCCATAAGAGACTCTTAACTCTAGGAAATAAACTGGAGAAAAGGGAGGTGGGTCGAGGTGTGGGGTAGTTGAGTGATGGGCATTAAAAAAGGGCATTTGATGTAATGAGCACTTGGTGCTATATGCAACTGATGAATCAATAAACTCTAACTCTGAAACTAATAATACACAATAATTAATTTATTTTAAATAAAAAAAAACTCCCTGAATACACTCCTTGTCTTGGTGGGGAGGCTAGGACTACCTACAATGCACCAGAACTAGTATACAAATACAATAAGATTCTACAGTTAACAAAGAAGGCTGCTACCCTTATTTGAGAAGTGCTGAATCCCAAAAGGCCTCTGCCCAGAGTCGTTTCCCCTAGTGAACTACCTACAGCTTATTTCTGGCCATCTCCTCTGCTTAAGACAATGGCTTTGAACATTTTTTACCCATTGATCCATAGTAAGGAAGACGTTTTATTGTTTGAACCAGTAAATGCTTTCACTTGCATGTGTATTTGTGTGTATATTCATATATATTTTCTTGTATATATGAATTCTAGTTTTTATATATAAAATTGGTAAACATTGGCAATTTTATATTGTTAAAACAAATATAAAAACCAGTTTCACTAAACAATAAAGATCTTTAGTATGTGAAATCACTGTGATATTTCCTATTTTGTTCTTTTTAATTTTTAAGAATGTCAGTTGTTATCCACTAAATTGATTTCATAATTTGCTAGTTTGTTGTGACTCACAGTTTGAAAAACACTGATTTAATGTGTTGTCTCCTAAAGGCTCTTCTTAAAATACAGGAATTTTCCTTGGGATAGATAATGCCACAGGTTAAGCCAGAGGTTCCTCCAGAGAATGTGCAAAGGAGAGAAGGGAGAGAGGGAAAAAAGAGAAGGAAAGGTAAGAATCTAAGGCTCTTGACCTAAAGTCTCAGGCTTCTTCCTGCCAAGAGGAATCGTGGCAATATAGGGCTTATTCCCATAGGCATAGCTAACCTAGCCCCATAGGCCAGAGCTGACACTAAGTACTCACAGGATTTAACCAGCCTCTTGTTAGATTCTGTACATGAGGATCGGCTGTAGTCTGTTTGACATGCCTTGTCATCAGCAACCTATTCTGCTGCTGACAATTCCTGTCGACAGAACCAGTGTCTGGTTACGAGCTCATCCCAGCTAAGACAAGGGCAGGGAAGAGGAATGCAGCCCATGTGCATAACTGTCCCGCAAGCCAGCTCTCTGGTTTGGGCAAGGAAGAGGTGGCTTATGGGCTAATGGGACAGCTATAGACAACAGGCTCTCAGGATTTTTATTTGTTTTTTTTTAAGATTTATTTATGTATTTGAAAGGGGGGAGGGGCAGAGGGAGAGAATCTTCAAGCAGACTCCTCCAGCTGAGCAGGGAGGCCAAAGTGGGCCTTGATCCCACGACCCATGACATCATGACCTAAGCAGAAACCAAGAGTCAGATGCTCAACCTACTGTGCCATCCAGGGGACCCTCAGGATTTTTCTTATTCAACCCTACCTGGATTCCAGTTTCTGCCTCCCTTCTCTAAGAATGGTTAGGACCCTCTGACCTGACCAATAAGCTCAGACTGTTTTGAACTGAGGCTTTAGTACCTGCCCAAAATAAGTGCTACTTGTCATCCTTTTGTTACTGCTATGATGCTATCTTGGGGCCTGTAATCTGGCATTTAAATTCCTATCTGGGTCTCCCACCTTGTGCCTCCAGCCTACGATCAGGGATCATTCAGTGATTATGAACCCGACCAGGTAACAGGTTGCTCAGTGATTATGACTTTGATTAGGCAGCATGTTTGAAAGGGTGGGATCAGGGGATCTGAACTCATCTCAGAGTAGTTGGGCTCCTTGGCTGCTATGAAGATCCCTTACCCAGCCACAAAAGGTTGAGTGAAACAAGAGCAACAAATCAATCAAGGCTCTTCTGGTGGGTAGTCCTTAGAACAATACCCAAACACCAATAGTTTCTGTTTAACTATTCTATAATTGCCTCAGGAAAATTTCCCCGTTGAAATACTTCAAATGCCAAAGCCTGTGGCCTTTAGATAAGAACCATGAGGTTCTGAGGAAATCTTCCATTTTTCTTCCAGCCAAAGCCAAAGACTTGAAGCCTTATTCCTTGTGTGAGAGTCTAGGTAGCTCTCCTCCAGGAAAGGCTAGACTGGCCCCTGATTAACTTCTCCACCTATACCCATCTTCTTGGTGGTGATACTTAAGGCCACATTGTAGGGTTGTACTACTTAAGCCTCACAACTGTCCTGCTTATCAAATGGCTGCTCATAGTGCTGCACTCACCCAGAAGGCACACCATCGTGTACTGGGTCCACCCTAAGAAGTTTTTGTTTGGTTTTTTTTTTCTAATTCATACTGTATACACTAGGGCAGCACTGATGAGACTCCAGAACTCCTCTTGAAATAAATATTTAAGAAGCTTCTCTGGACTGGTCAGAGTTACAAAAAGAGGCCTCTGTGAACTAGGTCTTCCCTTCCCACTCACCTTAACCATCCGGCACCCTCTACTTCAAGGCTCCAAGTCTTACATATATGATGATCTGTCCTTAATTCAGTTCTTCAGCCCTAACGTCACTCCTGAAATTCAGACAGCTGTGATCCAACTATCTACCTACCATCTTCACCTGGAGAATACACAGTCACCTCAGAGTACATTCCAAACAACCTCTCTGTCAATATTCTCTATATGCACTGGACATTTTCTGCTTGCTTGTCCACATGCACTCTCCACTCTTCTCCCACACTGCTCTGTTTCCTGCAACTCTGACATATACCTCCTTATTGCCTTCCCTGATTCTCCTTTCTTTTCATATGCAGATCAGAATCCATGATCATTTTCTCTCAGCTTCCATAGCACTCTGGATATGAGATGAGCAGGTTGTGTATGTGAATGTCTCCTTTGCTAGAAAGTGATCCCTTTGGCAGTAGGGATCATGCTTTGTTCATTCTGTAGCTCCAGTACCTATCAGAGGGTCTCCTACATAGTAAGTACCCAAATAATTGATTAAAGTTGATTGTTTCCTATTTTTTCTTGGTGTGTATATGTGAGCACGTGAGTGCTAATAAAGGTGGAGGAGTGGGGAATCAGTGTACTGAGGAGCACAACAAATGAGGAGAAAGAGTTTAAAGCTAAGAGTAGAGAATGGAAGAAAGTGCTAAAGAAAGAGGGAAAGGGCAGAAAGGAATTGAAATTTAAGGAGAACTTATTGTATGTCAGGCTTCTTAGTCTCTGAGAAGTTGATCCAACTTTCCCAGAATCATGGGACTAATAAGCCCCTGGAGGAAAGTTGAAGAAAGCAGTAAAAGACACAGAAGATTTGGGTGAATTATGAAAATACAGAAAGGAAGGACAGGAGTCAGTGGTTGGAATGGCAAACGGTGCAGGTTTGGGGTTACAAATAAGCCCAACAGTGGGTAGG
Source organism: Ailuropoda melanoleuca (assembly GCF_002007445.2). Lineage (NCBI taxonomy): Eukaryota > Metazoa > Chordata > Mammalia > Carnivora > Ursidae > Ailuropoda > Ailuropoda melanoleuca. The sequence goes on along the minus strand of NC_048238.1, from coordinate 49,530,297 downwards.
AGCAAGCTGGAGTAACCAGGTAATTTATTAAAATCGATTCAATAGCAAAGAGTGGAGCTGGGAACATAATATTTAATAGGTGCCTCATGTTATGCTAATTCAAAGGATTCACAAACCACACTTTGAGAGACACTGAGGTAGGCAGCAGGGTCCACTGAATATTGAGTTTTTTAAACTTACCAAATCATTAAATCTCAGAGATGAAAGTGACAAGAATCACTTCTTCAACATCCCTGCCAGAAGGCCTTCTAGTCCCTGCTCCTACACCATAATGTGACATAATCCCCACATTACAAGGCAGTCTACCCAGTCTATTGCTAGACTGACAACCCAGATTGTAAGAAAATTCTTTCTTAAAAAAAAAAGAAAATTCTTTCTTAAATTGAACATAAATTGGCATCTCCAAAGCTGTCACTCATTGGCACTGTCTCTGCTTTGCTGAAGTAGCGCAGGTCAACTCTCTCTGTCATGGGCTAGAGAGGCAGGTAGCCCCAACGGATAGGTAAAGAGGGTACATTCGGAATAGCTGCTGTGGGACTACAAAATTAAACTAAATTTTTCTGTGTGAGGTTCCATCCAAAAAGTGGAAATATCTCAAGATAGCTCAACCATTCTGTAGATTTCACATGGTAGAAAGAGCTCAGCAGATTTCACATGGTGGAAAAAGTTCAGGGGTCATGGATACATATGTCTGGCCCAGTGACTACTATATGGAAGATAGTCTTCCAGGAAAGTGTGTGATTTTCTGCTCTCGCTTCTAATACCCTGGGCAAACCTGTAAGATCTGCTTTATAGGGTTTCCTGGGGGTTGGGTGGGCAGAGATGCTTGAAAAGGAATATGTGAAGGAGGTTCTCAGAAGGAACTGTTTTTATTTTTCTTTCTAAGTTTTTATTTAGATTCCTGTGAGTTAACATACAATGCAATATAAGTTTCAGGTGTAGAATCACTTACATATAACACCCAGTGCTCAGTAAGTGCCCTCCTTAATCCCCGTCACCTATTTAACCCATTCCCCCTCACCCACCTCCCCTCTGGTAACCATCAGTTTGTCTTCTATAGTTAGAAATACGTTTCTTGGTTTGCCTCTCTTTCCCATTCACCATGTCCATTTGTTTCTTAAATTCTACATGTGAGTCTCAGAAGGAACTCCTGAGCAGAGCTCCTTCCTGATTTTGACCTTCTAATGTCTCCCAATTTCCCCAAAGAGCTCTTTTAATCAGCTGTGATCACAGCATATTGAGTTTAGCAGTTTTATTTAAGATGAATTTTAACAATATAACTATATAATATATATGTACATATATATGTACATATATATTATATTGAATGAAAGCAATATAATAATAGCCAACATTTATTAAGTATCTACTTGATAAACATGGATAAACCCGTTTAATTTTCACATTTATCCAGTGAGTCAGGTATTATTAAAGTCCTCATTTACATATGAAGAAACAGGAACAGAGAAAAGACCAAATTACCACAGTTAGGAAGCAGTAGAATGAGCTCTTGTCTGAGAATTTACAGAATTAGAATTAAACCCTAGTTCTTCCCCTAAGTCACTGTGTAATCTTCCCTTTTCCTGATCTCAGTTTCCATATTTGTAATACAATATGTAATGAGATATAAACCAGGGGCTTCAGCTAGATCGACTCTAAGTTTCTTCCAGGTCATTCATTCAGCCAATTCAAATATGGTCACTCAATTATCACCTCAATGCCAGGCCCTACATAATCAAGACACCATCTCTCTCGCACAGAGCCCCCACTTTATCAAGGGCAGAAAGAACACACTACCCTTTCCTAGGTCTCAGGCAGGTGGAGAATAATCACTTGGTGTCTGCAAGCCATAAGTGTTCCTCAATCAAGGCTCTTAAAGGGAAGATGGACTGGAGACACCCCCTGATGACACAGCACAGACAAAGCTGGGGGTTTGGGCAGGAAACAGAATAAAAGAGGTCAGAGAGACAACTGGGGACAGGAAGGAAGAGGTGAGAAAGGAGGATAGGAGGGAAGAAAAGAAGGAGGGAAAAGGAGGAGTAGGGGAGAGAGGGAAGGAGTCTTCCTAGCTAGTATGTAGGAACTGAGCCATCTATATATTGTTCTCCATAGTCATTTTGTTCTTGACACACACAGGCATGGGGTGACTTGCCTTAGAACATGACACAATTTAAAGGACCAAGGTGAGAATCAACTCCAAATCTATCACCTCTCTGTAGTAACTTCTAAAGAGTATGGGGACCCAAGAAGGCCCAGAAAAGCAATGAGCATGACCTACAGATAGGAAACTTCAGATCGGAAGCTATACCCTGAACTTTCAGCAACCAGTATGATCCTATGTACCACTATCATCAGGTTCGGGATGCCTACTAATCAGCTCTTGCTATCAGTCTAGGCCTACTAACAAGCCTTAGGCTGTTCCCTTGGCCCCTCCCAGAGGTATAAAACACCAATGGTGGAATTCCAGGCTTTGGGTCAGCTGGTGGAAAGACAAGATCTTGAATAATAATCATGCAGTAAAAATGCCACCATTCTTCCATTCTGTGCTTGAGCACAAATCACCAATTGATCATACCATTGTCTTCTGTACAACTTAAATACTGCCTCAGAACCATCCTCTGTCAATGGATAAGCATTGGAATAAAAAATTACATCTATTTGTAACCCTGCTTAGCCTTATCAGATTATACTAAGTAGGCAACGGTCTGCTCCATGCACACAAAAGCCCATGACTGAAAGCTGCATGCAGTCTATAGGCTCTCTTTCAGTGTATACTCTTCTGTTTATACCAAACACTATCATGGAAAGAACCAGAAACTATAGCCTTGAAAGGGTCCTTAAATATCATCTAGTGTAACTGAAGCACTTATACTGCTTGCACTGAGAAGTTTAGTGCTTGAGCTTCCTCCACGCTAGAACAACAAAAAAGGGGAAATATGGTGAGCTGTGTAATTTCTATATTTGAGAAAAGAAATTGAGTTGTTCTGGAGAAACAAAGGTTCCCCTGGATTAAATGGGAAGGGAATTTATGCAGGAAAATGTTTACTGCAAACTTCCTCTGTTTTGACATAATGGTAAGACTTTTGATATGAATTATGTCCTTTCAACTTTATGACAATCCTATAATAATTACTAATTTTATTTTGAAGATGATGAAATTAAACATTAGAGCAGTAAAGAATCCTGCCTGAGGTCAATAGCTGGTAAGTGATAGAGTCAAGATTTGGCCAGGATTTGATCAATTTGATTTTAAAGAACCTTTCCAACATACTATGTTGCTTTCAAAAGTAACACAGAATGACAAAATGGAATTGTATTCCATTTATCCCACAAAAATATTGTGTCTTATGTGCCAGGCACTGTTCTGGCGCTGTAAGGAACAGGTAGAAGGGGTTCTTGTACTCATAGAATTTATGGTCTGGAGGTCAAGGGGTTAAGGGGGACACTGACAGTAGTCAAATTATTACTCAAAATATGTTATTGTAAATTATGAAAGTGCTAATAAAGGAAAATATGGGGATCTTAGCACATCAGTAAAGGGGTTTGATGTAGTCTGATAGATTTGAGTTGAATCTGTAGTTGAAGAATGGCAGGATGAGTGCTAAATCATCCCAAGATAACAGAAGAGCTTGTGTAAAAATCCTATAATGAGAAGACCTGAAAAAAGTCCAATATGTCAGTAGTACAGAACAGGACAAGGGGAACAATTGATGAAGAAGACCCTATGACCTCAAGGAGTTTGGATTTTATATTGTGAACGAAGGAAAACAGCAATTGGAGAATTTTAAGCAAAGGGGGAAAATGTATATTTTGAAAATATATTTTTTCATTATGATATATGTCATATATAGAGAAAACTGCATAAAACTTACTTGTACAATTCAATGAATATTTATGAAGTGAAATGCATATAACCATCACCCAAGTCAATAAATTACACATTACCAAAACCACAAAAATACTTCCATGTAACCTTCCTTGATTATAATCCATTCCCTTCCCCCAGAGGTAATTTACTAACCCAACTTTTGTGATACCCATGTCTTTTTTTTTTTGTAGAATTAAACTTCTTATTTTATGGTAATTGTAAATTCAGATGCAGTTGTAAGAAATAATATAGAGATACCCTTGCACCAAGTTTCCCTCAATAACAGCAATTTGAAAACCACAGTGTCACAACCAGGATATTCAAATTGATACAGGCAAGATCCAGAACAGTTCCGTCACTACAAGGGTCCCTTCTGGTGCCCTTTTACAACCACAGTTACCTCCTTGTCTCCCTGACCTACCCATTCCTGTACCCTCGTAACCACTAATCTGTTCTCTATATTCTCCATTTCTATAATTTTTTTCCATTTCAAGAATGTTATATAAATGGAATCATACAGTATTTGACCTTTTTGGAATAGCTATTTTCACTCAGCATAATTCCCTGGAGATTCATCCAAATTGCTGAGTGTATCAGTAGTTTGTTCCTTTTTATTGGATTCCATGGTATGGATATAGCACAGTTTGCTTAACCATTCATTCATTGAAATATATGTGGCTTGTTTCCAGTTGGGGATTATTAATAATAAGTTGATATACATAGTAGTATACACGTTTTTGTGTGAATATAGTTTTCATTTCTTTGGGATAAATGGCCACAAGCGCAATTTCTGGGATGTATGGTAAATACATGTTTAATTTTTTAAGATATTGCTGAATAACTTTCTGGAGTAGTTGTTATCATTTTCATTCTCACCAGAAATGCATGAATTATCCAGTTTGTTCATATCCTGACCAGAATTTGGTGTTGCCACTGTTTAGTTTAGCCATTCTGATATGTGTGTAGTGATGTTTCATTGTGGTTTTAGTTTGCATTTTTCAAATGTCTGATTATATTGAACATCTTTCCATGTGCTTATTTGCCGTCTGTATATCCTCTTCAGTGAAATGCCACCTCATGTCTTTTGCCCATTTTCTAGTTGGGTTGTTTGTTTACTGTTGAGCTTTGAGAATTTGTTATAGATACTATTCTTTTTCATATGCATATATAATCATTTGGGTTGATTGTATTGTTTAGTTTCTTTTCTGTTTAGTGGTTCTATAAAACTCTGAGAGTAGGGTGTTGAAGTCATCTACTACGGTAGTAAATTTGTCTATTCTTTAAGCTCTTTCATTTTTTTTGCATCTCGTGTTCTGATGCACGCTGTTTGATGCCTATGTATTTAGGAGTGTATGCCTTCCTAGTGAACTGATCTTTTTATCATTATGTAATGAGCTTTTTTGTTTCTAGTCATTTTTTTCTATTCTGAACTATATTTTATCTTATATTGATATACATATTCCTGTTTTCTAAACTAATATTTGCATGGCATTTCTTATCCATCCTTCGACTTTCAACTTTGCAATGTCATTATATTTAAAATGAGTGTCTTATAGAAAGCATTTTGTTGGATCAGTTATTTTTTTTCCTACTCTGTGAATCTCTTTTAGTTATATTGGGAGCATTTACATTTAAGGTAATTATTGTTATGTTAGTTTGTCATTTTTTTTTTCCTGTTTGATTTTTCTGTCTCCTATCCTTCTTCTGTTCTTTTCTTAGATTCTTCTGGGTGATTCAAACGGTTTTTAGGATTCTATCTTGATCTATTTGTAGTGTTTTTTAGTATATTTCTTTGTATAATTTTCTTAGTGTTTGCTCTAGATATTACAATACACCTACATAACTTATCTCAGTTTTCTGGTATTGCCATTTAAATATTTTGATTTAAGTGCAGAAACCTTACTTTCTTTATGTTCCCTTAACCTCCCCACTTAAAAATATAATTTGTTAAATATTTCTTCTACATATATTAGGCACTATATCAGATTCTATAACTTTTAGTTCACTTATCAAATACTGATTTAAGAAACCAATGAGAAATAAGTCTATTATACTCATCCATATTTCCCCCATTCCAATGTTCTTCTTTCTTTTCTATGGTTTCAACCTTTCTTCCATTAGCATTTACTCTTTATTAACATAACTTTTTTCAGCTATTCTTTTAGGGTAGGTCTGCTGGTGACAAATTCTCTCAGTTTTCCTCTACTTGAGAATTTCTTTATTTTTCCCGCATTATGAAATATAATTTAGGTAGATATAGAAATCTAAGTTGATAGTTCTTTAAGTATTCAAAAAATGAATCACTTTCTTTTATTCTCTGTTTCTTGGACTCTAATGATAGAAATGTTTGATCTTTTGGTAGTGTGCCACAGGTCTCCAATGTTCTGTTAATTTTACTTTTAGTCTATTTTCTTTCTGTTATTCATATGGTGTGAATTCTATTCTTTTGTCCTCAAGTTTATTGATTCTATCCTCTGTCATCTCCCCTCTACTACTAAGCTCAACTAATGGGATTTTTTCCCTTGTTATTGTATTTTTTAATTCTATAATTTCCAGTTAGTGTTTTTTATAGCTTATTTTTCTTTGCTGAGATTTTCCATTTTTTCAATTGATCCATGGGAAGCTTTAATTGATTACTTAAACATTTTTTGATGGCCACTTTAAAATCCTTGCTAGATAATTACAACATCTGAGTCATATCCACGTTGGTGTAATCTGATCATTTTTCTCATTCAATTGTGATTTTTCTTGGTTGTTATGGTATGTGACTTTTTATTGGATTCTGAATGTTTTGGACATTATACAATGACATTCTGAGTCCTATTTAAATATTTTTTTCATTTCACCTCTTTTTCAAGTGGACACTCCCCTCACTGAGGTATAGTACAAAGACCAAGAAGGTGTGTATGTTCAGCTTCTCCCTGGGCCCTGATGACACTGCCTCTGCAAAAGTGATGCACTGACTTATATTGCTTCATTGCTGATGGATGGAGTAGAGGTTTACCTCTTTGACACCTTCCCAGTGAAAGCAGAGCACATTACTGTTGCCTCCAAATGAAGTGTAACATCAACCCCCGACTGGTTCACTAACCTTGTAGAAGGTTGATCCAAATTTCTCTGTTGCTACAGGTTGGAGGTGGAAGCTCAGTTCCCACTAGAACCTGCTGACACAGAGGAGGTGCAGGAATGGGGCAGGAGTGCAGCCCAGTTCTGCTTTGTATTGCTTCTTTAAGAGTCATTGTTGCTAGGTGTGTGTGGAGGCTCAGTCTCAGCCCCACTGAGGCTAGTCTACTTTGGCAGAACCATAATTAGGTCTTTTTAAACAGTTTAACCAGCTACATGTACATCCATTAAAATATAGCTAGATTTCCCTTTTGACAAATTATATAAACAGAATCATACAGTGTATATTCTTCTTTGGTTTCTTTCACTCCATCAATATTCAGATTGGTTCAAAATTGGTTATTAGTTATTACAAACTACACTATCATGACCATATATGTATCGTGGTATATGTATATGTATCATGGTGCACAGAAACACTAGTTTTCAAGTCATACCAGTTGTTGTGGAATATCTGGGACATAGAGTATGTATATGTCCATCCTCAGTAAATAATTAAGAACATTTTCACAAAGTGATTGTACCAATTTACACTACCACCAGCAATATGTGAGAGTTCCCATTATTCTAATAATCACCACTGCTTGCTATTGGCAGGCTTCTAAATGCTTTCCAATCTGATGGGGATATCAGATACACTTCTTTAAAAAGATTTCTCCATACTGTTTTGATTACTACTGTTACCAAGGATGAGATGGAAAAGGAAAGAAGCCTTGTTTCTTTTTGCTGTCACTGTAAAGAATTACAGGACAGCAAAATGAAAGTAAAGCAGAGAAAAGTTGTATTAAAGTACACTCCAAGGGAGGAGTGGGCCAGTCAAGAGACCCAAGGCCCTGGAAACTCCAGGGTGTGGTCTTAAATCATTTTTTTCTTTTAGGTGGGTTCTAAGGTTGCAACATTTGAGTGACAGTTCTGAATTATATAATAATTAGCCAACTATCCATGTCCTTTCCAAATATGTATTCAAAATACTTGCATGGGGTAGGAAACCAACATTGTTTCTGTTCTAGAGACAAATAAATTCTAGAGTTAAATAAGGACAAGTGGCTGTTTTCTGCCTGAGTGCAACAAGCACAACAAACTTAACTCTTCCTCTGCTGGGATGTTGTAACCATAGACAGACTGCTAGATGGGTGCAATGGGGTTGTCCCTGGGTGGTCCTCGGTTGGGGCTCTCCATCAGGATGTCTAAGGTCCATCCTTCTATTGCTTATGCCTAGCTTCCTGCTTAATATTGCTACTTTGTAGTGTATCTTGAAATCTGGGATTGTGATACCTCCAGCTTTGTTCTTTCTCAAGATTGCTTTGGCCCTTTGGGATCTTTTGTGGTTCCATACAAATTTCAGTATTATTTGTTCTAGTTCTATGAACAAATGTTGTTGGTATTGTGACAGGCATTGTATTAAGCATATAGATTGCTTTGGGTTGTATGGACATTTAAACAATATTTGTTCTTCCAATCTATAGGAGCATGGGGTATCTTTCCATTTGTTTCATCTTCAATTTCTTTCATCAGTGTCTCATAGTTTTCAGAGTACAGATCTTTCACCACCTTGGTTAAGTTTATTTCTAAGTATTTTATTATTTTGGTGCAGTTGTAAATGGGAATTTTTTCTTAATTTCTCTTTCTGCCACTTCATTATTAGTGTAAAGAAATGCAACCAATTTCTTTTTTATTTTTTAAAATATTATATTTATTTGAGAGAGAGAGAAAGAGTATGATTTGGGGGAGGAGCAGAGGGTGAAGGAGACTTCCTGCTGAGCAGGGAGCTTGATGCAGGGCTCAATTCCAGGACCCCAAGATCATGACCTGAGCCCAAGGCAGCTGCTTAACTGACTGCGCCACCTAGAAGCCCCAGAAATGCAACTAATTTCTGTATATTATTTTTGTATCTTATGAGTTTACTGAATTCATTTATCAAGGAACCCTTGCGCATTGTTAATGGGAATGTAAATTGGTGCAGCCACTGTAGAAACAAGATGGAGTTTTCTCAAAAGGTTAAAAATAGAGTAACCATATGATCCAGTAATTCCACTACTAGAATATTTACCCAAAGAAAGCAAAAACACTAATTCAGGAAGATATAAGCTTCGGTATGTTTATTGCAACATTATTTACAATAGCCAAGATATGGAAGCAACCGAAGTGTCCAATCATAAAGGAATGGATAAAGAAGTTGTGTGTGTGTGTGTGTGTGTATATAGTGAAATATTAGTCTTAAAAAAGAATGCGCTCTTTTTTTGCAACAACATGGATGGACCTAGAGGGTATAATAGTAAGTGAAATAAGTCAGAGAAAGACAAATACTATATGATTTTACTCATATTTGGAATTTAAAAAACAAAACAAATGAACAAATAAAAAAGAGACAGAAAAAAAACCAGACTCTTAAATAGAAAGAACTACCTGGTGGTTGCCAGAGGGGAGGTGGGGGGTCATGGTGAAATAGATAATGGGGTTCAAAAGTACACTTACCCTGATGAGCACTGAGTAATGTACAGAGTTGTTGAACTAATGAAACACTGTATGTTAATTATATGTCAACAAAAATAAATAAATAAATAAATAAATAAGGCAAAAAGAAAAAAAGAAAAATCTTCCCAGCTACAAAGTTAAGCATGCTTTGGAAGTAGTGAGTAGAACATATTTTCAATGGCAATTTTATGGATGATGTAGACATACCCATCTTATTTTAGATTGCTATTACAAGAAAGGATGTGTTGAGGAAATAAAAGTAAGGAAAGACATTTCAACAAGTGAAGGAGAAGGTGAAAGTTGTGACTAAGAGTGTCCAGGAATTTGTGGCCCTGGTGTCATAAATTATGAGCTGAGCTTCTTTAGCATACCACAGTGAACAGGGACATTGTGGCATGTTTTAATTTGTTTGAGTGAAACATCAAGTAGTACTTGATACCTATCAGACATCCTGCAAGCTACTAGTTTCAGGCAGTTTTCAGTTTCAACATTAGATTGCTCTATATTCCTTTTGATGGTTTCCATGATAAAAATCCTGTGCGAAAATCTATATGGAAGAGGAAATGAGGACAGTGATGTCCAATCTGATTCAAAGATCTAAGAAGTTATGCACTCCTGAAGTGTGGCTATTTAAGATAAATTAAAATGATGTTTTACTGTTTATTAATATGTATATTGATATTTTTCTTTATTTCTGTGTATTATTTTGTAAGCGGCTACTAAATTAAGGCATAAGTACTTACTGAGTTGTTTGAACTTAACAGCTTAGTAAATGGAACTGTTAGATATTTCTTTTGGATTAGAGTTGCTTTTAAAAATTAATAAAAAAATTAATAACTTTTTTCAGCAAGCTAAGGGCATTGGTAACCAAGAAAGCTTGGGAACTTTTGGTATAACTTGATAAACCAAAAGAAGAGATGGGAAGGTAACCTAAATGCTTCCTCTCTTTCCCATCTCACTGTTCTATGATATAAGCTGCAAGAGAGCCTAGAGATACATTCCACTTTCTCCTTCCAGTATCAAATTCCTTACTGCTTGGGGGTGCAGGAGGGAGCTTGAACAAGCATTTCTGTACCTGACCTATCGGCAGTGAAAATACTGCTTTTAACTGGATCTCCAAGAATCTTTTATAATCTATTATAATCTCTCAATTGGGGGTGAATTTTTCATGGGCCATAATAAAATAGCTTTATCTACTCTATATTATAATAGTTTCTCATTTGAATGAGATGTTATTTATATGTTCCTATTACCAATGGACAAAATGAACTCATTAACTTACATTTTGAGCTCATTTTCAAAGAAAACAGTCTCACAAAAAAGAGATTACAATCAGAAGAGGAATTGCTATGTAGTTAGTTGATCTTACTCTTCACTGGCATAAGGAATTCTAAACACTATGCTTAACACAGACAGGTAGGTAGGTAGATAAGCAGATATACGGGTAGGTACATAGATAGAGATAAATATATATTCATAATTTTCCACAGATGAAAATATAAAACTTTCAGGTATTCTCATTAAGAAGGGCAGAGAAAAAACTCAGAAGCTAGATAATAGAATGTTGGGGTGGTACGGCATCCAGAGACCCTTTAGCCACATTACAGATGGGAACAGCAAAAAGTCAGATTCTGACAGAGTGGGCACAGCATAGTGCCAAGTCCTTGTTTGCTAAGGGAGCAAGCATATAACAAAAGTTTTAGAATTACCTTTCCTTTGTCATATGGTCTGGCTTTACATTGCTACCTTTAAGATCTCTTTATCAAAATCTTAGAAAACAAAATGTTAACATATTATCTATTTTTAAAAATTAGAAAGTTTCCACTTAAGAAGAATATTTTCAGGAGGGGTTGCTATGTTCCTGGGAGATTCTGAGACCAAAAGAATAAACAGACTTTTCCAGGACACACAAGACAAGAACCTATGACTCCTGACCAAAAGGCCAAGGCTCTGTCCTGCCAATCTTAGTGTCCTGTCCTTATGTCCCAGAATTCTGGGTCAGGAAAGCTATGATCTGAACTTGTTTTCTGAATTTCTGTAGCCTGGGGCTCTCCTTCAGATGGGGCAGTTTGGCTCCTGCATCTGGTTTCAGGCCCAATGCTGAGCTTGCTGTGTTGGGAAATTTCCCAGACCTGTCTGTGGCTCTTGGCTTCCGTACCTAAAAGCTCAAGGGAAGGGAAGGGTGAATCCCTTGAGATGGCTGGGATTTGCAGCCCATCTGGGACACCTGTTGGAATGCTTGCTCCTAGATGGCCCTGGAAGGAAATAAAAAAGGAAAGAGGAAGAAATGGGGGAGGGAGATAAGGAGGCAGAGAGGCAAGGAGGTGGTTTCTCCAACTATCCGTCCCAGCAGGCCCTGGCCAGGACCATTAGGCCCAGCAGTTGTGGCCTCAAGGAGGCAGGAATTTGAGGATTGTTTGCTGGCTGGGTTTTCTTTTTCTCTCCTTTTTCCCCTCCTTCTGCTCCTTGGGTTATGGTGACCCGAAATGTGTTTCACAGTGAATTCTGAGGCGGCAGTGTCTGAGAATAGCTCACAGAGCAGCAGCAGTCTTCCCCCACCCTCTGAAAAGACAAGCAGGAGGAAAACTATGGCACATTCTGCCTGCCCCTCCCCTAAGTGATTTGGGGGGCTGAGCACTGGAGGTTGGGGGAATCATGACCTTGTGTTCCTTGATGTTATTTGATGTTGGTTTTGGCTGCATTCAGAGAGTTAAAAAGCACATAAAAATGAAGCTAATAAAACTGCAGGGTTAGAGAATGGGCCAGGCACAGGTTGTGGGCTCCCAGAGCAGCTGTGGCCAAGCTTTCAGGCCTGGCTGGCTCACCATATTTTCAAGGTGCAGATTTGGGCCAAGCCACGGCCAAATAGCAGAAATTAGTCGACTTTGGTGGCCTATCTTATTACAAATCCTTACTAACTTTATACAGGGAAAATAATGAGGGGCATGAGATGTGCATCTTTAGGCTCACTTTCTGGTATCCATGGGTATAGGACCGAGGTTGATTTACTTCCAGGCAGCATTTACCCTACCCAGGCTGTAAAAATCAGGGTGCTTCTGCCAGTCCTCCTACCAGAACACTCTATGCTAAGAATAGGGTAAAAACTGGTCCTACCAGGGAGTAGTGGCATCAGGATGTGAATAAGAAAGAAGCGGTTCTGGTTTAGGCCGGGAAGGTACTGTATTCAGGAAGATGCTGAGAGGCTGAGAGAGCCATAGAGTGGCAATGAAAACAGGAGTCATCAGTGCATACCAGTCATCCCTGATTACCTGGTGTGAGGCATGATAACTAAAAAAATGCCCAGTATGCGTGTGAGTGGAAGTAACTTATAAATTGTTCGCTCATCTCTACCACACATGGTGGCCTACATATATATAAAAGAAGAAGAGGAATCTTTGCCACATAGACTTGATTGAAGTGGAGGCAGTGTTAGGCTTTCCTAGAGGTGCTCATAGTGGCAAGGGCATTGGATTTGGAGATAGAAAGCCAAAGTCTTAACTCTGTTGCTTCTTAACTATGTGATTTTGCATGAGTATATTACCTTCCTCTCAGCCTTAGTTTTCTCATCTGTAAAGTGGCTGTAAGACCTTTGTGCTGATTAAATGAGATAACAAATGTAATGTATTTGGCAGTGCATCTAACATATGCTTAGCACTCAACAAATTCTAGTCCCTGCTGCTCCCCTTCATTTACTAAAATCTAAGATAGAAAGACAAGTGAGGAGGTTTGAAGCTATGTATCCTCCCTAACATAACCATGATGTTTGTACAAAGAATGGAAATCTGGAGGTCTGGCAGAACCCCAAAGAGGATTGTTCTCATAGCTATTCCAATGAGTGGGAGTAGAAGCAGGGAAGTGGAAGGGAGGGAGAAAGGAACAGTGGAGGGATTTGAGCCAAGTGTTAGGAAACTCAAATGATTCAGAGAGGGACAGCTCTCACCTGATTGAGATCAAGGACACTTTCTACTTCAGTGTAGGAAATTATAAAGATGGGGAGTTGGTAATAGGTGACCTCTCAGCTACATTGGGCATTCTTGTAGCTGCCATCTCCTCTCCACTTCCACTTGAGAATAGTCTACCTTTGGTAGTTTTTATATTACCTGGTCATCCATCCTGTCCTCAGACTGGAAGGGGTCACCAGACCCTTGCACCACTTGTCTAACAGAAGAGCCAGCTGGCCCATGGCCCAGACCATCCAGCAGCAAAGGGTAAGTGGTACTATAATCTTGAGATTTACTATGTCTGCCCTCTCGTGGCCAGCAGAAGAGAGTCAGAGCTGCATTAAATTCACTTAACACATGGAGAAACCTCAATAATAAAATTGTGAAATTATGTTCAGTTTGCAGAAGGGGAAACTGAGGGTCATAGAGATAATGTGACACATCCATAGTCCTCTGGTGATAACTCGGGAATGTCTGATTATGATGCAAATTTCTAGGGGAGTCTTAAAATAGAAGGCTCCATATGGAAATAAAAAGTTAGAAAATTTTCCCCAGCCCTTTTCTTTTCAACACTTGGCTCCCAAAGCCCTTATTCACAAACTTCCATTTGATCTGAGTTTTGGTAGGTAAAGTCTTGTACCAAGAAGGACAAACTTTCAGGGGGGAGAGCACCTGGGTGGCTCAATCAGTAAAGCATCCAGTTCTTGATTTCGGCTCAGGTCATGAGCGCAGGGTTGTGAGATCAAGTCCCGTGGCAGGCTCTGCATTGAATGTGGAGCCTGCTTAAGATTCTCTCTCTGCCCCTCCTCCACTCTCCCCTTCTCAAAGTAAAAAGAGAGAGAGAGAGAGAGAGAGAGAGAGAGAGAGAATACAGGGAAGGGTTTAAAAAAAAAAAAGATTCTCTCCTTGTGGTGATCCACATGTATTCACTCTGAAAGAGAATTCAAACCAAAGTTCTGGTTTGAATAAAGACACTAAAGTCTGCTTTCTCCTTTTCTCTGTCTTTAGTTCATTGTTGAGGACAGCTCACTCTTCCCCTTTCATCTTCAAAGAAACTTGCTTCTTTCTGGGATGCTTGGATGCCAGCAATGGAGTTCTGACTACAACTGTCCTCCACTTGCTCACTCCAAGGCAGCTCTTCCACCTCTGATTTGTACACTATTCTCTCTAGTCCCCATGACCAGTGTTTCTCCCAACTCATGTCTTTCTCAGACACCTGCCCCACTCTACTTCATATTCTGTTCTCATCTCACTTCTGCTTTAACCAACATTGTCTTTTCCCCTAAGTTCACTTTTCAGCCTTTCTCACTGGAGTTCTCTGTCCAGTTTCCCTCTTGGGATCCCCAGTTGTCTACCCTCAGCTCTGTTGGTATCAAAATGTGTGTGCCACTCTGCTTGTTGGTTTCTCTTCCTTCTTTTCCTTCTAGGCAACATTTACTGCTTATAGGCTGGTATGATCAGGGTGCTTCTGTCAGCCTGCCCAGCAGGGGACTCTTGGCTGAAAATAAGGTTCAATACCTACATTATATTTGTAAGATACTTCTGTGTTTACACTGAATATACTGAAATACTAAACTTGCATCCAAAAGGGCTCATTGTGCAAACCATCATGGGGGAAAAGGATGCCTACTTTTGCTGTCCTGGGACACTGAAAACAGACATAGCAGGGAGCTGGGTCCTCCTGTGACTGACTCTCAGATCTTGATGCAAGTGGGTAGGTGGCAATTACTGCAATAAGAGGTGTGTGTTGGAATTACTATGCTTCAAAATGAAATATTTGTATGACATTTTTATCTCATTTCCAATAAAATTAAGAGCTTTTGGGTCTAAATGCTATAACCTTCAAAAGATACAGTCTGAGCACTGCAGTGTTTGTCTATGCACCAGAATAAAGCTTATAAATTAGAATCTGTCAGTCAGAGTTCCCCATGGAAAGGTTATGCTGTACCTGAAAAATGTGTACTACCTAATTAATTCCAGTCTAGATTGTGGCTGTAGAAGCAAGATAATGTGATGGGGGAGGAGACCAGGCTCAGGCCTTCATTTTAAGGTTAAACTCTGATTTCTTCATGACTCAGTTACAAGAATTCCAGGGGCCCTAAAACCTTAGTAAGATGGGACTAGTGGAGAGAAAATAGCCTAGGGGAAGACTATCCTGACTGCAATGTTGAAGCCCTGTAGATATAGGTAGCCCATCCAGGGCAGGACAAGGCAGGGAAGAAATGTAGCTACTTTACCACTCACTTGGTTAGTGATGTGAGATTTGGTTATGGGAGGAATGAGAGGCACAGGAATGGAACCTGCCCCTAGAGGAGGAAAGCTGAAGTGGAAGGTGGCTGTGAGCCCCAGGACTAGAGCTACATGAAACAGGATAACCAAGCAGAAAGCTAAGCTTATGCACCTGACAAGCATGAGGTGAGGGAACAGAATACTGATGCTTAAGGCTACATAGATGCTTATGTCTCACTCCTAACTCACCAAGTGCCATTCAATTAGCAACAAAGAAGACTGTGGGAGGCAGTAGACACAATATAGCAACCCAATGCCAGGTACCAGGTCTGAGGAGTATAACTCCTTTCCAGACTGCATTGACCGAAAGGTATAAAAATTCTAAGATTCTCTCCACCTTAATCAGTACAGGCTCAAGATCTGTGGCAGGAAGAGGTCTAAGAAAGAGGTCAAGAGTGTGGCAAATTTGGGTTGGAAAATTGGGCATTGGGAAAGCTTGGACTTATAACCACCTGAATATTTTTCTCCCTACCAACTCCTTTCACAACTACCCTCCACTTCTACTCTGTATTTTAAGCTCTAGAGATAGGTGTTAATCATTCCCAGCCTGGACTTTGGAACCAGAAACAAATCTTAATTCCACATCTTCCTAGTAAGCAATTTTAGTCCTGCCTCCTTTCCTTTCCTGAACCTCAATTTTCTGTTCAATTTCCTCATCTGTAAAATGGGAATAATAGTCCCCTCTTTCTTTGCAAAGTTGTTGTGAAGAGTCAATAAAATTATGCATAATGAAATGAGGCATGATGTCAGATACAATTTGTTGCTCTATAAATACTTGTTGAATTGGAATATTTGAGGCAAATGTTGGATCTATTTGATGTACATATTGGCCTAATACATTTCAAAACTAATTGCATTCTCTGACTGACTTATTTCACTTAGAATTATACTCTCCAGCTCCAACCATGTTTTTGTAAATGGCAAGATTTCTTCTTTTTTATGGTTGAATAATATTCCATTCTGTATATGTACCACATCTTTTTTATTCATCCATCAGTTGATGACACTTGGGCTGCCTCCATAATTTGAATATTGCAAATAATGCTGCTATATTATGGAAGTATGGAATGACTATATTGTCCCCCTGAAAATAATATTACACTGTATGTTAACTAACTGGAATTTAATAAAAACTTAAAAAAATAAATAATGCTGCTAAACACAGGAGTGCATGTATCCCTTTGATTTTGTGTTTTCGTATTTTGGGGGTAAATACCCAGTAGTGGGATTACTGGATTATAGGGTAGTTCTACTTTTAGCTTTTTCCATAGGATATAACTCATATGTGGAATTTAAGAGACAAAAAAAGAAAATGAACAAAGGGGAAAAAAAGAGAGAGAAAAACCAAGAAACAGAATTTCAGCTATAGAGAACAAACTGGTTACCAGAGTGGAGGTGGTGAGGGGATGGGTAAAATAGGCAATGGAGATTAAGGAGGGCACTTGTCATGATGAGCACTGAGTTGTTGAATCACGATATTGTGTACCTGAAACTAATATCACACTGTATGTTAACTGTACTGGGATTTAATATGAAGTAAAATATCAATAATAAGAAAACTTAACTGCATTCTTTGGATTGTTTTGCACTGGCACCTAGCAGAAATTAGCCAGAGCTTAAAAGACAAGACCTAGGAGAGCTCAGAACTTAAGATTAGGGGAAGGGAGAGAGAGAAATATTGAGATTTGAGAGAATGAAAGGAACTAAACTGGGAGAAAGGAATGGGGCAGTAGAAATGAGAAAGGACGAGAGCATCAAGAGAAGGGAAAGCAATAGAGAGAGAAAGAAAAGATAGATAGAAAGAATAAAGGAAGAAAGAGAAGGGTACGAGGCAGAAAGAGCAACAGAGAGAGGGCACAGAGATAGGAAGAAGAGAAAGACAAAGAGAAAAAATGAGAAAGAAAAAGAAAATGAATGAGGGCTTGGAATCAACCAAATTAAGTTACCATTTGGGCACAGTTGCCATGTGACTCAGAAATTCCACTCTGAGATATCCACCCAAAAGAAATGAAAACAGATGTCCAGGCAAAACCTTGTGCATGGATGTTGATAGCAGTATTATTCATAATAGCTAAAACATGTAAACAACCCAATTGTTCATCAACTGATGAATGGATAAACAAAATATAGTATGTCCATGCAATGGAATATTATTTAGCAATAAAAATAATGACATGCTGACACAGGCTACAACATGGATGAACCCTGAAGACATTAGGCTAAGTGAAAGAAGTCAGTCACAAAGGACAAATACTTTATAATTCCATTTATATGGAATGTCTGGAATAGGAAAATCTGTGAAGACAGAAAGTAAATTTATGGTTGCCTAGGGCTGAAAGAAGTGGGTATGGAGAGATTGGAGGGTGATAGCTAAGAGAGGGGTTTCCTTTTGGAGTAATTAAAGTGCTTTATAGTTGACTGTTAATGGATGTACAACTCAGTAAATATTATAAAAGCTATGAAATTGTACTCTTTAAATGAATGAAATGTGTGGTATGTGAATTATATCTTGATAAAGCTATTTAAAAGGGAAAACAAAAATCAGGCAGCAGGCTGGATTTTGCCCAAGGGCTATAATTTTTCTGGCTCCTGGCCTAGCACATGGACCATTTTAAATAATGTTCAATATGTACTCGAAAAGAATATGCATTCTCCACTATTGGGTCTAAAGTTGCTCAATTTTTCTGTTCAATTTTATACCCTTACCATTTTTTGTTTTCTTAATCTATCAATTCCTGAGTGAAATATGTTAAAATCTCCCCCTGTAATGTTGTCTGTTAACTTTTTCCTTAAACAACATGGGCTTGAACTGCACAGGTCCACTTATATGTGGATTTTTTTACTTATATGTGAATTATAGTTCTGTAAATATATTTTCCCTTCCTTATGATTTTCTTAGTATTTTCCTTTCTCTAGCTTACTTTATTGCAAGAATACAGCATATAATACATATTACATACAAAATATGTGTTAATCAACTGTTCATGTTTATCAGTAAGTCTTCTGGTCAAGAGTAGGCTCTTAGTGGGTAAGTTTTGGGAGAGTCAAAAGTTATATGTGCATATTCAGCAACATAGAGGATCAGTACCCCTATTTCCTGCATTGTTCAGGAGTCACTTGTAGTTTCACATTTTCCATTATATATTTTGAGACCTTGTTATGAGAGGCATATGCATTTAAAATAATGTTATCTTCCTGCTAAACTGGACATTTTATCATTGCAGATTTATTATCTATTTACAGTAATGCTTTTGTCATAGGTTTATTTTGTCTGTTATTAATATAAATAAAGAAGCTTTCTTTAGTTGGTATTTGCCTAGCATATATTTTTCCATTCTTTGACCTTCAAACTTTCCTGTTATTTTAATACTATTATGTAGACACTTAACTTAATAAAGTCTAAAGTTAATGAGCAAAAGTCAACATCCATTCATGACAAAAACTCTTAACAAATTATGTAAAAGTATATAGAAGCTATAGAAGGAATGTACCTGAACGAAAAAAAGCCTAAATGACAAGTCCACAACTTACAACATACTCAATGCTGAAAGGTTAGAAGTTTTCCTCTAAGATCAGGAACAAGACAAGGGTACCCATTATCACCACTTTTATTCAACATAGTACTAGAAATCCTAGCCAGAGCAATCAGGCAAGAAAAAGGAATAAAGTCATCTGAATTAGAAACAAAGAAGTAAAATTATCTCTATTTGCAGATGATATGATTTTATATACAGAAAATTCTAAAGACTCCACCAAAAATCTGTTACATCTAATCAGTGAATTCATTTAAGTTGCAGGGTAGAAAATTAGCATACAAAAATGTGTGTTTCTATATGCTAACAATGAATTATATGAAAAAGAAATAAAGAAAATGATCCCATTTACAATAGCATCAAAAACAATAAAATCCTTAGCAATAAATTTAACCAAGGGGGTGAAAGATTTCTACATTAAAAACTACAAGACATTAGTGGAAGAAATTTAAGAAGATGAAAGTAAATGGAAAGGTATCTCATATTCATGGGTTGGAGGAATTAATGTTGTTAAAATGTCCATACTACCCAAAGCCATCTATAGATTCAGTTCAATGCAATCCCTATAAAGATTTCAATAGCATTTATTTTACAAAAGTAGAAAAAATGATCCTAAAAGTTATATGAAATCACAAAAGACCAAAAACAACCAAAACAATCCTGAGAAAGAACAATGCACACTTCTTGGTTTCAAAGTACACTATGAAGCTATAGTAATCAAAACAGTCAGTATTGTACTGACATAAAAACAGACACATAGACCAATGGAACAGAATTGAGAGTGCAGAAATAAACCCATGCATATACAGTCAACTAATATTTGATAAAGGACCCAAGAATACTTAACTGAGATAAGACATTCTTTTCAATAAATGGTGCTGGAATAATTGGATATTTGCATGTAAAAGAATGAAACTAGACCACTATTTTACACCACTCAAAAAATTAACTTGAAATGGATTAAAAATTTAGACATAAGCTGAGGGCTTTAGAGGGGAGGGGGTGCAGGATTGGGATAGGCTGGTGATGGGTATTAAGGAGGGCATGTATTGCATGGTGCGCTGGGTGTTATACACAAATAATGAATCATGGAACATTACATCAAAAACTAAGTATATACTGTATGGTGACTAACAACATAATAAAAAATTATTATAAAAAAATAAACATAAGACTAAAAACCATAAAACTCCTAGAAGAAAGCATAAGGAAAAAGCTCCTTGACATTGGTTATGACAATGATATTTTAGATATGACACCTGAGACACAAGCAACAAAATAAAAAAAAAAAGCAAATGGGACTACATCAACCTAAAAAGGTTTTGCACTACAAAAGAAATGAGGAACAAAATGAAAAGGCAACTTATGGAATGAAAAAAATATTTTCAAACCATATATTTGGTAAGGGGTTAATATTCAAAACGTAAAAAGAACTCATACAACTCCATAGCACCAAATAAACAAAAAACAACACCCTCCCCCAAATAATCCGTTAAAAATGGGCAAATGACCCGAATAGACATTTTTTCCAAAGAAAATGTACAAATGTCCAACAGGTACATGAAAAGGTGCTGAACACCATTAATTATTAGTATTATAAAAATAAATGCAAGTCAAAACCACAATGAAATATCACCTCATTTTAACATCTGTTAGAATAGCCATCATCAAAGACAAGAGAAAACAAATGCTGACAAGAATGCAGTGATAAGGGAACCCTTGTGTACTGTTGGTAGAGTTGTAAATTGATACAGCCACTATGGAAAACAGTATGGGGGTTCTTCAAAAAATTCAAAATAGAACTAACATGTGATCTAGCAATTGCACTTCTGGAACTATATCTGAAAGAAATAAAAATGTTATGTTGAAGAGATATCTGCACCCCCATGTTCATAGCAGCATTATTTACAGTATGTAAGACATGGAGACAAACTAAGTGTCCACTAACAGATTAATGGATAAAATGATGTTGTATACTTACGTGTCTGTATTAGAATATTACCCAACCATAAAAAAGAAAGAGATCCTGCCATGTGTGGCAATGGACATTATGTTAAGTGAAATAAATCAGACCGAGAAAGACAAATACTGTATGACCTCACTTATATGTGGAAACTAAAAACATAACAAAACAAAACTCATTAAAAAAAGATCAGATTTTGGTTACCAGAGGTGGTGGGCAAGAGGTGGGGGAATAAGTTGCAGGCATTCAAAAGGTACAAAATTCCAATTATAAGATAAATAAGTACTGGGGATGTAATGTACAACATAATAATTCTAGTTAACACTGTGGTATGGCATATTTGAAAGTTGTTGAGAGTAGACATTTAGAGTTCTCATCACAAAGAAGAAAACATTTTTTTCCTTTTTTTGTGATATGTATGAGATGATGGATGTTAACTAAATTTACTGTGGAAATCATTTCATGGTATTTTAAAGTTGAGTCATTATACTGTACATCATAAACTTATACAATGCTGTATGCTGATTATATCTCAATAAAACTTGGAAAAATAAAACAACTGGATAAAAATAAAGTTAATGAACATCTTTATCTTCTTCTTCAACAACTTAAGGACTTTACTTTTTTTTAACTCTAATGACCCTTTATCAATATATAAGCTGTTGTCAAATTCTTTAATTCTTTTTTCTTATATTCCCACACGTTACACATTATTTTTAAATCAGTACAGTCAATGTATTTTTAGATTTATTCACGTTTATTGATATCTTTGCTAATTACTGCCTCATGCATCTCAGACATACCATCCAATGTCCTTTACCATCTATCTGAACTTTATCACTTAGAATTTCCTTCATTAAGGATCTGCTTAAAAATATCTTTATTTTAACTTGAGAGATAGTTCTGCCAGGAGAAAATTCTCTCAGTACATCAAGATTAATATTTAACTGTCTTCTACTGCTGTTATTATTAGTATCAACAGGTGTAATTGCTTACCTTTGTAGATGATCTGCTTTGGTCCTGTTTTCCCCTCCTGCTCACTTTTATCATATATTTTCTTTGGTGTTCTGAAAAATTATTACAATGTGTCTAGAGTGGATTTACTTGTCTAGCTTGGGACTTTCTAAGACCTAGGTTTCTAGGTCTAGAAACAAGTGTTTTTGAACAATGTTGAAAAGATTCTCAGCTACAGTGTTTTTTGAATAATGCTTCTTTCCTAGTGCTCTGGAAGTCTAGTTAGGTATCTGTTAGATCTGTTCTAACTTCATATCTCTTAACCTCTCATATTTTACATTTTGTAGTCTTTCTGTTCTACATTATGGATTATTTGTTTGCATATATCTTGTTTTCCTAATTCTCTCTTCAGTTATAATTAATTCTACTATCTATGTTTGAGTTCTAGAGATTCTATTTTATTCTTTTTCACATTTTGAAAAATTTGGTTTGGTTGTTCTGTATAGTCTCTTGTTCCTTGTTTATATTTCAAGAATTTTATAAATATCTTTAATCACTTTACATAAAATTAACTTTATATTTTATGTGTGATGGTTCTACATTCTTTAGTTTGTGAGCCTGGTTCTGATGTTTGCTGTTTCTGTGGGCTTTTACTCAGAGTATCTTGTTTTGTGTGTGTGTGTGTGTGTGTGTGTGTATTTAACTTTTGACTGTGAGATGCTCATTTTCTTTGGACCATTATATATAGGAATTTTTGAGGCCTGGATGCATTCTTCCATAGAGAATTTGCCTTTGCCATCACCTGAGGGAACTGCTGATCTGAGATCTCAGCTTTTAGTTTTTTAGAACTCATATGTATGTTGAATTAGGACTACAAAACTCTATGAAGACTATCTATGGCTATAAATTCTCATGAGAGGTTTACTTTTCTTCTTCACCCAGTGCCAAGATCAAGTGAGGCAGGTTTTCTTGCTATCTCCTTCTGTAAGACAGATTAATTCCTTACTATTACATTGAGGGTATAGCCCTTTAGAGTACCAGCCTTATGTGGAAGTTTCCCGTAAGATTTCTCATCTTGGGCAAGTCCTAGTGTTTATCTCCTTATCTTAATTGTTTTCATTAGGTGGGTAGTGCAGGATAGCTAGTAAGACATATTGCTATAAATAGAAGTCTCCAGGTAATTTTAATTTATTATTTTTAAAATATTTTATTCATTTATTTATTTGAGAAAGAGAGCACAGGGGAAGGAGCAGAGGGAGAGGAAGAGGCAGAGAATCTCAAGCAGACTTCCTGTTGAGTGCAGAGCCAGACATGGGGCTCCATCTCACAACCCTGAGATCATGACCTGAGCCGAAAGAAATAGTCGAGCACTAATAGACTGAGCAACCTAGGTGTCCCTAAAATAGCAATGCTTTCTTCCTGTCACATACTTAACTGGGATATTAAGAACTCCTGCTCTGCTTTTGTTATAGGTTTCCTGTGTGTCTCCAATGAGATAGTGGATATCAAAGTGCTATAAAATACAAAGAACTATTTAAATGGCATTGGGCTGTTATTATAACTAACTGCAAGCCAAACTAGTGGCTTGGGCTTCAGGGAAGGAAATTCAAAGTTTAAAGGAGAGAGAGCTCATTTCTAGTTGAGAGAATCAGAGAAAACATTCTGGAGTTGGCTTCTGAGCTGAGCCTTAATTGGTAGAAAGATTCATCTAGGCAGGAATGGAGGAGACCATTTTATCAGAAGGGCACCACATGAAAAAAGGCTAATAGAATATATTGCTCTATTCTCAAAGGGAGGCTTTAGGTCTCATCTCTTGCCTATTAGTGCTTATGTAATGGCATTGCTTATATTTTGGTTCCTGATCTACATTAATCAAGTCCATACACCCCCACTTCAGAGACTCCCCAAGCAGCCACAGTTGCCCACATTCATTCTAGATAGGAGATATGTCTTTGGCTCATATCAAAATTGTCTAGGTACAGAATGACCCAAGAAGCATTAGTAGAAACATACCCCCACCAAGACCGACAGATGTGTGTGAATGGTAGGCAAGATGGCTTGCTGTAGGCTGGGGACTGTTGTGGGACAACAAACAATGTTGTCAAGGAGGCTGGTGAGTGGAAATGTGCAAATATAGAAAACTCTATCATTGGATACAGATCTTAAAATGTCAAAATAAGATTATAGGCATTAGAGTGAGCTAAAGCTGGGATTTCCAAGATTGACAAAACTCTGGTTTTACCCAAAAGTTTCACAGAATCTAAGAAGGCATGTTAGAGCTGGAAGAAACTAGCCCAGTCCTTATCTCCCTTGCTGTATAGATGGGGAGAGGGGAAGGGGAAAGGGCCTGCTAGAGCTTGCCTGTTCATTAGTGGCAAAAGCTGGTATTCTCATTCCTCACCCAATGATCTTTTCCCCTGCCTGGCTTTACAAATATGCTCATAGATTCTCTGAACACTCAGTAAATTGCTGTAGCCCAGGTACCTCTAAGTAGAGATAGGGAGGGAGACCAAGAGACTTGGCAAGGTGCTTGGGAGATGTAGGCCTGGAGAAGGCCATTTTTTCTCACAACAGGACGATTTGAAGATTTGAGAGGAGGCAGTTTTCCGTAGAAATCATGGGCTCGTGTATACCAGAGGTCACTGTCACTCCAGGAGTAGTTGCTTGTAAAGACGATCCCATTGTGATGTAGTACCTTCTTTATTCCTATGTATAATGCTGTGTGGTGATTTTGAGTTCCTTGAGCCTCTTTGCAAAGACCTAGAAAATAAACCAACCTTTCAAAAAAGAAAATATAGTGCAGAAATAAAAATCTTGGGCTTTGGCAACAAGCACACCTTAGCTTGAGTTCAGGCTTTATTACTTAGAAGTAACCTTGGGTCTGAGCCAGAAATAATGTTGATTTAGAGCCTCAGGTTCTTCATCTATATAATGGGAGTAACTATGCTCAACTGATAGGGTTGATTTGAGGATTATGTAAGACACAGTATAGGAAGTTTATCTTTAGTATTTTTTGGCACATGGTAAGTGCTCAATATATACTATTATTATTATTCCCTTGAGTCAATCTCTGTGTCACCCTCTATTATATTCTTATACAATATGTTTTAGTATAGCTTCCATCTCCCAAAACTAATTATATTATATTTTTGTTTAAAAAAATCCTTAATTACCTCAAGTGGTGCTCTATAATCTGTTGTGAGTTGTGGCAAAAAAGAAATTGTTGATACTACCTTAAACATTAAAGTTGGTGGGTAATATTCTTAAAAATATACTCTAGGAGGTTCACATTTTTCTTTTCAATACTGTCAGTCTACCTGTATTTGCTTTTGTAAGTGGGAGGGAAAGGCTAAGGAATAACTGTGTGTCCACAATTGCATGGGACACTGGAAGCTCCCTTGAGAGTATGCCACACACGGCCATTATCTTTCACATGTGGCAGCGGAGAATGACTGGCTTACAGAAAAAGTTCCACTTCTAATCAGAACACACAGGCTTTTTATAGTGGGCTCTAGCCCAGACTCATCTCTAGCACTTACTCCCACTAGTTCTTTTTTTCCTTTTTTTAGATTTTACTTAAAATTTAGTTAACATATAGTGTTTTATTAGTTTCAGAGGTAGAACTCATCGGTTACATATGACACCCAGTGCTCATTATATCAAGTGCCTTCCTTAATGCCCACTACCTGAATCTCCCATTCCCCCACCCTTCCTCCCCTCTGTCACCTCTCAGTTTGCTTCCTATAGTTAAGAGTCTCCTATGGTTTGCCTCTCTCTCTGTTTTTGTCTTATTTTATTTTTCCTTGCTAGTTCCTATTTGCTTTGTCTCAAAGAGAAAGCCATACTCTTTCCTACCACTTAGATATTTATCTATGCTCTTCCCTCTGATTTGGTTGCCTGCTCAGCTACCTTTCCCTCCTGTGAAATTTCCTTTCATTGTTCAAGGTCTGAGTCTGGATATATTATCTTCTCTAGAAAGGTGGAATGTTGTCTCTTCTTCTTCAGCATTTTTTTTCTGAATTCCTCTTTTGATGAATCAGTGATGCCCCTGCTCATAGAGCACCAATTTGGCTGACTTCCCACAGCCTGCGTTACTCTTTAAAATGCTGCCATCACTCTCTGGGATGCCCTTTCTGCTATCTAGGAACCCCATGCCAGTGAGTGTCACTTGAGGAAGACAATGGTAGGTACAGGTGGGATAGTAGACAACACATACTGTCACCATAGAGACACTTAAACACATTCTGAGAACTGTATCAGGTCCTGAAGTCTTTGATAGATTGGTCTGATGTGAGAAGCCTGAGACTGGAAATCAGGAGATTCAGTTCTTTCAGTTTATATGTAGGGTTCTTAATTATTCAGGAGTAGCCTTGCCAATTATTTACCACGTAGAGCCTCAGTTTCCTTATCTGCAAAATGGGTTTGATCCCTGACTTGCCTGCCTCCACAGGCTGTTGTAAGGTTCAGATGAGATCATATATTCTGGGAATTGAAATGCTGGCAAGGATTTCTATGGTTCCCCTTTAAACTTGGGGTAAAAGCACAAACTCCTTAGTGTGCCACATACCCTCATTGGCTTTGCTTGTGCCTCCTCTCTACTCTCACAGCCACACCCTTCTTCCAACTTTTCCCTCAGGCTAAACTATTTGTAGCTTCCCTAACTAGGCTGCTGTCTCTTGCTTGAGGAGGAATGCCTTTTTCTCTACGTTCAGCCCAATCTTCATTCGACATGGGTCGCAGCCTAGACTGCTTTAAGAAGGCTTCCGCTTAGACCTTCCCACTAAGCTATGAGAGGCATTCTTCTTCTGTACCCCAACAGAACCTTGAATTTTCCTCACCATAGTACCCATTACATTACAATTGTCTGTGTTTTTGTCTGTCTCTCCTACTAACACTGGAATCTCCATGAGGACAGAGAACATGTCTGTCTTGTTCCTGTGTGGGGTACATAATGGTTGCACTGATAGTTTGTGAATAAGTGAAATAACAAATGAATGAGGGAATAATTGGATATTGTGCCCTTGTGAAGAATCCTTGCAGTCTTTTGAGGTGGTGGGGCTCTTTCACGAGTTTCATATCCACTCTTATCACTATGTATAAGCATCAAAAAGTCTTACTTCCTTTGGGGACAAGTGTCATTGCCCACGTGGCAGGTGATGTGCCTCTCACAGTTATCTGCTGCTCTGCTGGCCTATTTTCTGATCTGAGATTTGAAGTACCCAATGGGGATTGGGAGGGGCGGGGCTTTTTGCAGAGTCTGGCATATGTCCGCTTTCTTGGCACAGTCTACCTGGTTGGCAGCGAGTCCAAGTTCCCCAAATGGCCTTCTCCTTGCTTGAAGTAGCCTGGGGCAGTAGTTGAGGGAAGAAGGGAAGTGCGGTCTGAAGAAATGGTGGCAGGAGAATCTGAGAATTTGAATCATCTGCATCTTCCTGTTAACTAAGAAACCTGCATTTTCATACTTCAGTGTGTTTTTAAATGTTTCTCATTGCCTCTGCAGTTCCTTCTCCAACTTTCCCAATAATTCTCTCCTTCTCTCATCCCACCCCCTGCAGTGGCATGAAGAAAACTTCTTGGAATGGATGGTAGGTGAAGTACACGCTGTGGTTGGAATAGAGATCCTTAAACTGTATACATGGGAAAAACAGATGAGAAGCGGAGGCTCTCTCACCAGGGTTCTGTGCTAGTGTGCAAAGGGATAGTAAAGATTTTCAGGTGCCCTGCCACCCTAGCATCCTGCCTGCAGGCATATGAAGGGACCATAAGCTCGATGTTCTAGGGCTAGTCCCTTGCCACAAGTCCTAATTCACAATAACATTCAATGATTTTTTTTTTGGCTTGGTTTCCTCTTGCGAAGAATGTTTGGGCTAGATGCTAAGACCCCCTCTAGCTCTAAAAGGCAGCAATTATTGATCAAAGGTTAGCCTAATCTTGTCTGAGGGAT
Organism: Ailuropoda melanoleuca; assembly: GCF_002007445.2. Lineage (NCBI taxonomy): Eukaryota > Metazoa > Chordata > Mammalia > Carnivora > Ursidae > Ailuropoda > Ailuropoda melanoleuca. The sequence goes on along the minus strand of NC_048238.1, from coordinate 49,502,207 downwards.
GGATGTGAGAAGGTTGGGGGTGGATGTGATAAAGTCCCAGATTGGCCTGGCCTAAGGCATTTAATAGGCTATAAACTCACTGAAAGCATGGACTGTGGCTTACTTAAGTCCTAAGTATCTCTGCTATTTATGGGATCATCCAAATGGTGAACGGATTATTTCATTTTTGAGCTCTTTCCCCATCAATCAAGAGGTTGGCAGCATCAATAACAAAGGACTCAATTGTTGTTTTGATCCTGTGCTCTCCAGGTATTCACTGAGTTTTTGTTGAGTACAAATATGGGAATTTTAGTTCCAAAACTATGTGTTCTAAGTTTGCAATAAGCATGGTTTCCGTATTGGAAGGGGCTTCCCATTTCATCTAGTCTTATTCCACATCTTCAGATTCACTCATTTTATTTATTATTTATTATTTTTTTTAAAGATTTTATTTATTTATTTGACAGAGACAGAGAGGGAACACAAGCAGGGGGAGTGGGAGAGGAAGAAGCAGGCTCACTGCAGAGGAGCCTGATGTGGGGCTCGGTCCCAGAACGCCGGGATCACGCCCTGAGCCGAAGGCAGACACGCTTAACCACTGTGCCACCCAGGCGCCCCTATTATTTTTAAAAGATTTTTTTTTATTTATTTGAGAGAGAGCGCATGAGAGAGATTGAGAAAATGAGTGGGGGAAGGGGCAGATGGAGAAGCAGACTCTCTGCGGAGCAAGGAGTCCGACATGGGACTCAATCCCAGGGTCCTGGGATCATGACCTGAGTCGAAGGCAGACACTTAACCGACTGAGCCACCCAGGTGCCCCAGATACACTCATTTTATAAATGAGAAAACTAATATCTAAAAAAGCGCAGAGAGTTGCCCAGTACCATATAGCAAGTGAATCAGTAGGTCTGAATCCTAGCTATACAGTAGCTGTATGACTATGAGCAAGTCACATGTCGGACTCCGGCCTCCAGGCTCTATTATTTATTTATTAATTTATTTATTTTAAGATTTTATTTATTTATTTGACAGAGAGAGAGACAGCCAGTAAGAGAGGGAACACAAGCAGGGGGAGTGGGAGAGGAAGAAGCAGGCTCCCAGCGGAGGAGCCTGATGTGGGGCTCCATCCCAGAACACAGGGATCACTCACGCCCTGAGCTAAAGGCAGATGCTTAACGACTGAGCCACCCAGGCGCCCCTCCAGGCTCTTTTTAATCCACCAAATGTCCTTGTCTCCCTGATCTCTGTGTTTTGCTACACCTTGGAAAATTTATGGTGGGTGTTAACTACCTTGTTACTTTAGGCAGGGACTCTCTGAGGGAGTCAATGACAAATACATTTCAACTTGGGATCCTTCTCAGGGATTCTCACATTTTAACAGGGAACAAAGCAAGAGCAATTGTCTCACTGATCAGGTCACATACATTCTTATTTAATTTCTAGCCTGGCCCAGTAGAGAGACATTGTGACACTGAGTGAGGACACTGAGGCACAGAGAACTTTCATATTATTCCTTAATGCATCTGTCACACGTCATTGATGGTCTGTATCTTAAGCTCAAAAATTCAACTTGGGATCTCATTTTGGTATCCAAACTGGGAAGATGCAAGAGGCCACTGTGCCTAAACCTTTAAAAACCTCAAAGAAAGCTGGTTCAGATTTTACTTGGGTGGTCAAGGACAATGTGGCCCTTGAAAAACAGTGAGAATGTGAACATGCCCATTCCTTATCTGAAGCTTGGCAAGAACTGGGCAGTGAAGCTCCCAATCATTTTATGTTCCCATAAGGGTGAAGATGAGGGTGAACAGCTGGGTTTTGTGTGCCTTTCCCCTGTTTGACAAGCTCAGGGTTTTTGATGAGAGGTTGTAATGGGTCATCAGGGTCCATCTGTGCTTTCTTAGCCCAGACTCTTTGATATTTTGGTGGTCCCAGTTCAACCTATGCTAGGGCCAACACAGGGCAAATTTATAACCCCTGTGCAAAGATTTTTAAAAAATATGTGAAAATCAACATAGCATAAAAGGCCACTGGGCATGATACCAACTCTTGACTTCAATAAAGACAGCCAATAAAAAAGAGCTAATTAAAAAACTCTGAATACATTCCCCTGAAATTTTAGATGGTTTTACGTTTTAACAAATTAACAATGGTGATAAGAGGACATTTAGCAGCTTTTCTCGAGTCTCTTTGTTAACGATAACTTGAGCCTGCAGCCACAACAGAGGCCGTGGCCAAGTTTTAACTGGCAGACCAGCAAGCCAGTATTTTACACAATGGATGACGTTTCTGAAAGCAGAGACAGAGACAAACCCAGAGTCACACATGTATTCCAACAAACAAGTTTCTGCCATTTTTAATTGTATTTAGAGCAACAAAAGATTCCAAGATTACAAAAAAAGAACAGAGCACTAGCGTTTGGGGCTGGTCCTGCTACCCAGTGGAGGCCAAGTGCCGCTGTAAGAACTGAAGCCCTGTCAAAAGAACTTTTAAGCAAAATTAATGTTTTTTAAAAAAATCTTTTATGATGCTTTCTTTTTTTTCTTAATTTTTTCCTCAACATTGAAAATTAATTCTTACATCTGGTTACATTGTCTGCTGCCTCTTGCTGCCAAATTAATCTCAAGGACAGCACAAGAATGTCGCATCTGAAGCACTCCCTAATCAATGTTCCAGTCTAGGGGAAAGCAGAAAAGTGTCACTGAATGGTGAGGGGACTCTTTTTTTAGCTTGGGTTATCCCAATGGTGGCTACTCTCAGCACCTGAGTGGCTTATGGGATAGGACAATCCCCCAGGCACTTCACTGCAGGACAGTTAGCACCAAGGGCTCAAACTGGGAAAGACTGCAGGCCTGGCCGGCCTGCAGTGCAGGGAACAGAGTCCCCAAATGTAAAGCAGCAGCCAGGGAGGGCACGACCAGAGAAGCAGCAACACTTTAGGAATTTCTTTTCTTCAGGGTACATGTGTCTTTCAGGTTTTGGTGGCCAGTGGAATCTGCAGCCATATGGCAGACAGCCTTATAGAATTAGTGCATGTGGGGACTGTTTTAGGCTACAAGGGCTACTCAGTCCATAGCTTCTCATTTAATTCCATAAAAGGCTAAGAGACAGGTGAAGTAAGGAAAGGGCTCATCCCCCCTGCTATACTGAATTGGGGTTGGTAACCAATCAATGCATATTACCTACTTTCTGGCTAAATCAAATGGGGATAAATCAAAACTGTGTCAAAGGCTGTGTTTCCCTTTAAAAACCTACCTACTAAATTTAAATACTTATCACTAATTTCTGGGGGCAGGAATATTCCAAATGGTTTGTTCCCTCAGCCTAAGAATCTACAAAGGAGGAGTGACTAATGTGGAATTTTCTGCTTTCACCTAGAAATGGTTTAAGGTTGGGAGGCTCTGGGCAGCAGACCCCAGTGTCAATTTCTTAACTGAAGGAAAACATCCCTACCCAAGGGCAGAGATGGACCTGCATCTACAGAGATATAACTTCTAGTACACTGACAATTTTTTGACAGATAAAAACACATTTACATTGTCAAAATCTTTACAGAACATATCCAAAACCAAAATTAGAGCACACAGACACCCAGTAGCAAGAGCACCTCAATCGTAGGTGAGTGGATTGTGTAAAATATGGAGCACTTGCTCCAGGTTCCCAAGTGCAGGAAACTGCCCTTTTCTCACAAGGATGGTGAAGAACAAAGAATGTTTCTCCTTCTTCCAACACTCAGGTCCCATTAGGGATCCATCGGTTAAACATTTGGATGGGCCTGTGGCCCCAAGTCTGGAACTTCCCTACGGGAAATCCCAGTTGATTCCAATGAGTCTTCACCATCCTTTAAACATTCATCTGTCTTGGGCTAGTAAAGTGCAATACATCATGTACCCCATTCTTTTCCCCCTCTGCTCTTTTGTTAGGCCTGTGGGTAAGGCCCCAATAGAGGCAGAGATCTTTTAGTTATCTGATCAACCCAGGTATCTTTTCCATTCTGAGAGAGCTTCCAAAATGTAACTGTAGCCTCTCTCACAAGTACATGGTATCAGTTATGACCTGGAACCAAATATAAAGGTGCAGAGAAAGATAAAGCTATCAGAACACATTATATCTATACATATATAATTCAATTTTGAAACATGGATACAAATACTCATTTACAGTATATTTCAACCTTCTGCCTTAAACCCAAAAGAACTTTTTGTGCCATCCAAAGTGGGCAGAAATGAGGATTTCTGCCTGCTGTCCCTTTAGTGCAAAATCTAGTCCTTTAAATGCTCCCCTTCTCATCAAGGGCTTCACATCTTCAGATACACTAACATGGGCACTAGCAAACACAGTGGCCAAGACAGCTCCATTTCCAACCATGCAATAATGGAGCTTTAAGAATTTGTTCAGCAACTACTAGAGAAAAGGAAAACTAGTTCTGCTTATAAAATCACTTAGTGAAGGACCTATAAACCCAGTTTTTTCAAAATTATCTTCCACTTTTCTAAGCATGTATATTGTTGGGGGAAAAACCCACAAAACTCTTATAAGTCAGTCAACAATAAAGTCCTTTAGTCTGTCTTTGGATAGTTTACCAAAGAGGCACTAATGCTTGTTCCCTCCCTGCTCTTAAATTTTGGTATCTTAGCAGATACAGTGTAATCTTTGGTTACATAATATGATGCTTTCATCTCTTTGTCTTTTTTTTTTAACTGCTTTCAAAGATTTTCAAAGAGATTAGTGGTGAGAAACAGAGCTGCCTATAAAAGGCAGCAGGGATAGAAACTTTCTTTTACAAGAAAATGCACATGCTAAATGGCTTGACTTTAAGTTTGGGATTTGATCCTGTGCTTCAAGCATTCCTGGTTCCCATGAACCCTTAGAGGGGGTTGAGCACAAGGGTCACTCTTTTGGCCCAGTGCCCTCTCACCTGGGCAACTGGCACAAGATAATTAGTAGTCAGCCTCTTGTTTCCCCAGAGCCATGCAGGGATAGTGACAGGGCTATCTGGAGAGAGTCTCATGAAGTGCAACTCTGGCACAGGGATGGAAAGGGGTAGAGGGGAGAGGGCTTTTGAGCCCTGCAGAATATCAGAAGAGAAAAGAGAGCAAGGCCATATCTGTGCTGTGGCTAATGAAACAAACACTTAGAAGCTACCTGAAGCTCAAAGTTAGGTCATTCATGTAGTGTCACTATCATGTGGATGATGAAACTACTTTCTCTTAAAGTGCCAACAGAATACTTCTTGCTATACAGGCCTATATGTATTTAGAAGTAGAGTATGGACAGAGAGGGACTCTAGCATCAACATGTTATTTCTCAACCTGGAATCACCTCAGCAACTATCCAAAGGACAGAGCAAAGCTTCTTTCTTTCTTTTTTAGTGCCAGTGAATATACATAAAAATATGTGTATTACTGATTTTCTTTTTCAAAGATATATGCCAGAATCCTTGAAAAAATTCCACTCTCATTAGAAAAATAATGAACTCCCCAAGAACAATGATACTGTCTGTGGCACAGAAAAGCTTTGGAACAAAGAACCCAACCCCTGTTTCAGCTCAGAGGCCAGGCCTGGGAGAGCTGCCTAATGAACAAGAGCTGAAACTGCCACACAACTCTCTCCTTTGACCACAGAGTTTGTGACTCTGGTGACTTACTGCCGTCTAGCACAGATGGGGCCTTCTCCCTGGTGCCCCTTCTTTTTCTCTCCCTCACTCCATCCCCATCGAGCACTGCAAACCTCTTTAGAGATAGTTACCATGACTTGCCTGGTGAGTGATCCTCATCTTTCAGGTTACCAGGTGAGTGGATCTAGGTGGCCAATCCTTCATGGGTGAGTACGGTGTACCAACCACATCAACTGTTTGTACAGCAGAGTGCATGCAAAATGAGACTTCTGTCAATTACACTGGCGAGAACATCAATGGTGAAAAGAGAAAAAAAATCCCCCATTTATCTGTGGGAGAACAAAGCCAAGCTAGAATCTCCTTCACTCACTGAAACCCCAGTGCAAAAACACTAGGCCTAAAGCCTTGTTTAGGCCTTTTTTCCCCTAGTCTTGCCATTCAGAAATTCAGGGTAGTTTAGTTGTTGCTGTTTTTAATTACACTGCTGTTTCACTGATTTTTGGCTTTCACAAATGCAAAACATATATATTCATAAAGACAAGAGTCACAATTGGGAAATCCATAAAGGTGAAAAATTTGGTAGTCAGAGAAAAAAAAGGAGAGCATCTAGTATTTACAAGGAGAGATATTAGAATGATATAATCAAATCCATGTACCATAAAAGACAAAAATAATTTTAAAACAGATGTAAAGGAACTATTAAACTATAACCTAATGTAACTGAAAAGAGTTATGGATTTTTTTTTCTGTTTAAAACAGCCAGGAGTAATCTCGTAAGCTTATATAAGCCAAATGATGTCTTAAAAAAGAAAACCAGAATTTGTCTATCCTACCCCAGAAAGAGAACCTGTCAGTTTTAGTTTTGTCCAGCAGTCTTGGATTGGTATATCACCCATCTTAGGTTCCCCTGTCCCCTGTTATTTAAAGAAGCTGTTTTGCAAGTTCATTTGGCTATTAATATCAACACAGAAATCAGGGGAGGAAACCCATGCAGATAATAGCATGTCACTCAGAAACTATCTTCTCAATAAGTAGAGTGAACCAACTGAAATGGGCAGCTTGGGCCCCTAATTTCTTGAACTTAGCAGATGAATTTAAGAGCTAAGTGAGGAGACAGTTGCCAAGATGAAAAAGTAGGTGGACATTCCCCCTGAACTCAGGATTGGGGGACAAAGTCAGCAAAAGAGAGGTGTGCCAAAGGACCATATGAAACCAGTGTCCTAGGAGCACACCCTGAGTTCATGGATGGCAGCCCATTGGAGCCACGCAAACCAGACCTTTCCAAAGGAGGTCATGGTTCTGTAGTATAAATGGTTCAGCCTCCCTCTGGCTGAGAGGCAGCAACAAAGGTGGGGGGTCTGAGTGAGTATGGCCGATGTCAGAGCCCAGAATCAGCAGCAGAGGAGGACGATGAGTAAACCGACCAGATGGTGCCCATCTGGCTTTAGATTTTGCCTTTGAAGACTTTAATTTAGTAGTCAGTCTCCTCTTAGTTTCTTCTCTCTTCTTCCCATGACTTCTGCAGGTGCATATGCTGGGTGGCAAGGACAGCATTTACAGGGTTTCTGGTTCTAGTGCCTTCATTCTTCTTACCCTGGTAATTGAGTTTTCTCTTTAACCCTGACCTGCATAGCCCCTTGAGCTGCTCTGAAGGAAGAAGTAGGTATTTCTCTACTTGGTGGGAAGGTATCATCTCTAGGGGACAAGGGCAAGATGCCCAGCTTGTCCAGTCCCATTGATGCCTTCTTTCCAGTTTGTCTAAGGGCTTCAGAGACCTGATAGTTGATGAAAGACATTTGGTAAGAAGTCTTTGAGCCTACTGGCATCTAGAGATAGATGTCAAGACTGCTGGCTTGCTAGCCTTCTTGGTGGTAGCAGCTCTTAGCAGAGAGTCTTTGAACATGCCCAAATTAAGGGACAAACATCCCTACCATGGCTGTAATACAGTCTGGTTAAGTCCAGGCTCACAAAACACTGAAGGGAGAGTAACAGGGAGCTTGCAGCTTCATGGAGTCAGGCAGAAAACATTCAGGTCTTTTAAAGGTAAGGGCAAAGAGTGATCAAATCTTCAGTGTCCTAAGCAGGAAAAGAACCAACCCATCGATTCTTTTTCCTCTGACTCCAGCCCCAACCTCTTCCCTGACCCACATGCAGGAAAGCAGACCTGGCTCTGGATAGGGCCTTCCAAAGGGTCAGATTGCTCCTTTCGTTCTTACTGGTCTGACTCTTCAGTGGAAGTGGCCAAGTTTTGGCTAGAGAGAACATTCAGTTCAAAGCTCTTAGAAAAGCTTATTGAAAGTCAATTTGAGGGTGGAGGCAGAGGGTGAGAGAGAAAAAGGATTGGTTGGAGGGGAGGCGTTCACATGCAGACACGTTTTCAAACAAGAAGCACATTTTCAGTACAATGAATTGCACTGCAGTTAAGCAGTCTAGCAGTCAGGGGCCAAGGCTGTGGGCAGGTACTGGTGATCCATCTGTCCTCTCTTAAATCTGTCTCCCCCATCCTAACTCATCTCTGGGGTCATCCTGCCCTCTAATGGCAATAGCCATTGGCAGAAAATAAAGTCTCCCAGGGAGCTTGAGCTTGGGGAAAAAAAAAAAAAGCAGTTGACTCCCCATGGGCTTGAAATTTTCACCTTATTCTAGTCACTGTTGGCCTCTTTGGGGGAATTCTGTTTGTTTTTATATTTTTTAAGAGGAAAAAACCCTACAGGATTTTTGGTTTAAGGGGGTTGTTTGTTTTTGTTTTTGTTTTCCGGATACTCAGCTCTCTAAACTTCCCGTGGCATTAGGTGAGTAAACGTTTGTGTGGCTGGCACACAGTGCAATGCTATAAACAAGCACAACTTGACACTGGGCCACATGAGGATCATCACAGATTTAAAGAAATACAACACCACTCAAAACACAGATAAGAGCCATGGCAGGGAGCAGAGTCTGAAAGTGCCATGGGAGAGTCAGATAGGAAGGGAAAAAAAGAGAAATAGGAAAAGAGGGCGGAAAGTGCAGCAAATAGAGCTCAGGAACATCTTCACGACAGACTGTACATCAAAAGAGGAAATTCCCCAAGGCACTGCAGAGAAGTAGTGCAGAGTTATAACAGGCAGAAGATATCTGAAAAGGGGAGTGGCGTGGGGTGAGAAAATGGGGGCTTCCAAAAGCTTCACTGTGTGTGGAAATAGATGGGCTTGACTTTCCCAGAAAGAATCTTGGGCACTTGCACAGAGATGATTTCTGCCATCATTTCTGGAAAGTCCACGCTCACCATGTGGGACTTGATTAGCAGGTCAAAAGTGAACTGATGCAGCTCTCTTGCAATCTGTAAGGGGAGCAATAAGAGGGAGAAAACAGGCTTGACAAGGAGTTGGCTTCTGTCAGGCTCTTCCCCCCAACTTTGATTTTTTCCTCCTTCCCTGCCCTTGGTCCTCCCTGTGGATGTGTGTGTGTGTGTGTTCGCACACATGTACACTAAATAGTCTCCAGGAAGTTACCAAGGGCTCCTAAGAGATCTCTTACACCACTGCAAGCTCTCTGACGCAGGACCACGTGCTCCTCTTCCCCAGCACATGCACGTGGATGTACACATGAGCATGCGCGCACCCACCCACACACACATTCTCTTCCTCCCTCTCTCTCTCTCACACACACACATGCACATGCACACATGCACAAACACACAGACATGATTCAAGGGAGAGGGGGAAAACATTCAGGCATGTTTTGTCTGCTTGGAGAACTTATCTACTCTAAGCCCTTTCCTTGAGTCCCAACTGCTCTGTTCTTAACTCCTCCACCTCTTTCACAACATCCAGGGGCAATGTGACCTGTGTTCCTTTCTTCTCCATTGTATTTTCTTCCTGGACCACACTCAAAGTCAGAGGAGAACGGAAGCACCTCCCAACAGGTGGTGCCAGATCCTAGAGGAGCATATTATCACTTAGCCCTAGCAAGCTGCTTCTCCCTGACGAAGCACCCTCTATCATTTGCTTACAGGTTGCACAGAGTCCAGGAGCTTGGTGAGCTGGTAGAAGCGCCTTGAGCAGGATGTGGGATTTTTTCTCTTGCAAGCAATGATACGATCAAGTTCCTTGATGTAGTTCATTCGAAGTTCATCAAAGAATTTTTGATTTTTCAGCCCATCCACTGGAACTGATGTGGGATGAAGACAGAATGGGGAGGGGAACCATGCCCACAAAGGAGCATTAGACAAAGCACCAAGTTATCTGACCACAAACTTGACCCCCACCCCCACAGGAAGGGAATCATCTACTTGGTTTCCTGTCAGATTCATCTGTTTGCTTGGGTCCTTCAGTCTGCCAGGAAGTTCTAGACAAAAAGTTAGCTGGACCCAATCTGAAGGGCATTGAGTAAATAAAATTTATGGAGCCTTTCCTTTTTCTAGTCTTCTCATCTACACATTTCTCAGGACCTGTGGTTTTATGTTGTCACAGTCCAGCTCTGATTAAGACAATTAAAATATACAGCTTCAAATATCAAATCTGGCCTCCCTTTTCCCTCACAGGGGCTAAGACAGCAGTCTACTTAGAAGAGTCAGTAAAGAAAGATTACTTGGCTGCCTAATAAACCCTATCGGAGTTGCTTACGCAGACCTCCTACTATTGGCAGAAGAGGAAATTCCTTCCAGGAGGCAATGCCTTCTGCTCTGCAATAAATATAAGGTGGTCTTTGACTGTTTCTGTAGTAGAAGCTATGGAAAAATTCAGAGACCTGCTACAGCCAGCCCCAAAATCCTTGTTCCAAGGAAAGACTGGAGGTAACTGGGGATCTAACAGAAGTTGAGTTATAGCAAAGAAAATAGTCTGTAGCCATGAAATTCATACCTGGTAGAAAAAAGGATGGTAAGGGAGAGTGGAGGAGGGAAGGTGAACGAAGAAGGGAAGTGCCTAGGAGCTGGCTTCTGCCTGAGAAATCTTTAATGGAAAAAGTAGCTCCCCTCTGAACCCCTGTAACCCCAGGGGCATTTTTGTCTCTCCAGGCACTTACTAATGCTGAATAGCAGCAGTGCCTTCATGCACAGAAATTCCTGGGGGGTGATCTGGAGCCATCCAAATTCTTGAGAGAGGTGCCTCATTCGGACACATTGGCTGTACATCCGGGACTTGTGCATGCGGTACCTGCACAGTAGATAGACGGAAAAAGGAAAGAAGTAAGGGAAGGCTTGACAATAAGCTCAGAGAGAATGTCTTCTATTGCCACCCCCACCACCACCCAGGATCTCCAAGAAGAGCTCCTTGTTTCTCTTGCTGGTGCTTCATTGACAAGGAATAAGGTTGTTCTTTTTTTTCCAAAATCCTGACATCCTGGTAACTACTCATCTTCCCTGGTCAGGATACGGGTTAGCACATGGAATTTCCAGGTCCCCGTGCCCCTCCTGTTTCCTGAGACAGAGACAGGAAAGCCTAGCCAAATGAACACAATGGGCCAGGCACATGGTCTCCCTAACTACAGTTCTAATATCCCAGCTACAGCCAAAGTCAGAACCTGCCTCCCAGGCATCCCAGCACGGAGTATTTCTAGGAGATAAGCTTTAGAAATCAACTTCCAACATAAGGACATCAGGATTCCCAAGTGACCACAGTAATTTATCCTGTCAATTCCCCTGCTTCTTAGCATAAATCCCATTTCACTTGCTAGAAATTTTGTCACTTAAAAAAACAAAAAAAACACACAAAAAACAAAAAAAAATGAAGATTCCCCACTGTCCCTTCACAAAGTGAGTTCCAATGCTTATCAAATCAGCCAGGAAGTGTTTCTGAATGCCCAATCTAAGTGTACCCTGAAGGGGAGACTATTCCCTCAAATAATGATGGTTCCTTATCACAGTTCGGGAGTTGTAAACACATGTGAGCTGTTTTTACTATAGTGACTTGTCAACAGAACATCACACTATCACCTATACATTATATAGGGAAGTGGCCAAGGCTTGAACAGTTTCTCAGGGGAGAACAATCTCTGTTTTATGACTGGTCATGGCAAGCCTCTAGGAAGATACAACATCTTCCTGCTAGCTGGTTTTCCTGGTTTTCAGCACTTCAGAAATCGTGTGTGTGTGTGTGTGTGTGAGAGAGAGAGAGAGAGAGAGAGAGAGAGAGAGAGAAAGAAAGGAGATATAGAAACTGATTTTGTATCTTGTGGAGAAAGGAAAGGGAATTTAACACCCATTTAAGTGGTGAGGAAAAAGACCTAGATTAGGCTTGAAGGCTGTGGCTTAACATTTTGGTCACCAAACCACTAGCCTTGTCCACAGGCTAAGCAGGCCTGGTACTGGTTTGGTGGAAGCACAGCGTCCTATCTCAGAGAGATCTTGGCTGCCCTGGAGAAAAAGGGAAGGGGGGCAGATGGTATTCAATTCAGGCTGGAAACCAGCTAGAAAGAGGAAGTGTTTAGATAGTATCACAAGTCAACTTACCAAGGCAGTGTTGCTCCAAGGCCTTTCACCCTCGAGAATTTTTGAATAAGATCTGCTGACCCTCGGACCTGATCCAGCTGCAGTCTCTACTGTATTTCTAAGCCTCTGTTGATGATAACACTGCGGTCTTTTTACCACTGAAATCACGGTCCTAACGTGGAGGACTGATGTAACACTGCTGCAAGTCCCAGAGACAGAGAAATGTGGGGGAGGAGAGAGAAGAAAAAGGGAAAAGCAAGGGAAGGAATTCAGAGGGGGAAGGGAACAAGAAGGAGAAAGGACAAAAAAGAGTAGGGAAAGAGTTAATGGAAAGGAAAGGGAGAAGAGAGTAGAAGGCAGAAGACAAGGGCCAGGAATGGAATTCAGGAAGAGAGCAGAGGTAGGTGAGAATAAAAGAGAGGAGTAACAGAAGAGATGAAAATTGGAAAACACTGAACACACAGTAAGTATTCAATAAATGACATGTAGGAAGGTACCATTATAATACTATTTGTCATTCTACAGATGAGAAGACAGAGGTTCAGAGAAGTAAGGTAATTTATTCAAGGTCATACATCTGGGGTCCAAGCCCTAATCCTCATAACATGTGTTCTCCACAAAGAGGGGACAAGGAAAGAAGAAAGCAGGGCTGATGACAGGGCTTGGTATCAGAGAGATCAGGAAATGGGTTGGCTCAGAGTCCCTCTCTTTTTGGGCTTCAGTCTCCATATTGAGGAGGCTGGCAACAATTAGTGGCTGGTACTGGAAGGTACTACCTCCCTAGTGGGTGCTAGATATATGTGGGGGAAGTTTGGCCTGTTACAGTGACAGAGATCCTACTGGTATTTACTGGGCAGGTGCCAGGAATGTTTAACATAAACATATTCCAGTATGCAAGAACATCCTACACAATGGAAAATCATTCCTCTGAAAATGTCACCAGCATCCCTGTTGAGAAACATTGGTTTAGATGTTTCTAGAGACTTGAAGAGCTCTAACATAGTGGTTCCTACAAGAGGAAGAGGGGAGCAGTGTTGTTTCAGGAGCTCTGAGGCTTGATGGGTCTAGGACCCTGCCCATGTTGGGAGTCCCATGGTGCCTTCTGAAGAGATAAATAGAAGTGGCCCAGAAAGTTGGGAAGGAGTGCCACATTACTTACATGGAGACAGAAAAGGGAATGAGCATTTTTAGAAAACAATAATTATCACCTTGCAAAGATTCAAGGGTCTTAGGGCTCTGGATGGGGAGGGTGGTGCAGGTGCCCAGAGTGTTAATTCAATCACTGGAGGGCAGAAGGAGGCCAGTGGGGATGAGAGTTACACAAGAAGCGGGCTTTTAAAGGCTTTCCCCAGAAGATGGCATCATAGGTAACTCTTTGGAGGTCTGGAAACCATAAAGCAGGTTGTGCCAAAAGCCCAATGGTTATTCTTAGCTCCAAGCTACCAGGGTTAGCTGGGTTGGAAGAGGGCAGCCGGGGATACTCATTTTCCCCCATATAGCCCTGCTGTACTGGAAGGAACCAGTAGCCTGTACATTTTATTTTAAGGCTCTTCTGGGTTAGAGGGCTGGAGGGGAAGGAAGGTCAATTCCTGCCCTGACCAAAAAGATTCTCCATGGTGAGACTAGCTCAAGGTCCTTGGGGAGATTTTTTTGGCCAGCTCCACTCACAATGCTATCAGAGGTCCTCAAACAGCAGATATAGAGAAGATTATCACTATTAGGGAAAGAGGATCAGAAAGATACTTAATTTCTTGCCTATCATGGACCAGGCATTTCACATCTATTAGCTCCCATTTTAGTAATCATAACAAACCATTTAAGGAAGTTATATTTTATTAACAGACAAAGAAATTGAAGGTCACAGAAGTCAAGTCTTGCCCAAAGACAGTGATGCAGGAAATTATAGAACAGAGATTTTAGTTGAGATAAGTGTAATTCCAAAATCTGAGCCTTTGGCCAAATTCATGAAGAATAAATTGAGCTGGTGGGCATGGCAAGCATAAATTAAACTTGGTTTTAATTTTTATTTTTTTAATATATTTTTACAAATTTTATTTTATTTAAATTCAATTAATTAACATATAGTGTATTATTAGTTTTAAAGCTAGAGTTCAGTGATTCATCAGTTGCATATAACACCCAGTGCTCATTACATCATGTGCCCTCCTTAATGCCCATCGCCCAGTTACCCCATCCCCCACCCACCTCCCCTCCAGCAAGCCTCAGTTTGTTTCTGTAGTTAAAAGTCTCTTATGGTTTGGGGCGCCTGGGTGGCACGGAGGTTAAGCATCTGCCTTCGGCTCAGGGCGTGATCCCAGCGTTATGGGCTCCTCCGCTTTGAGCCTGCTTCCTCTCCCACTCCCCCTGCTTGTATGTCCTCTCTCGCTGGCTGTCTCTATCTCTGTCTCTATCTCTGTCAAATAAATAAATAAAATCTTTTAAAAAAAGTCTCTTATGGTTTGTCTCCCTCTCTGACTTCATCTTATTTTATTTTTCCCTCCCTTCCCCTATGATCCTCTGTTTTGTTTATTCAATTCCACGTATGAGTGAAATCATATATTTGTCTTTCTCTAACTGACTTATTTCGTTAGCATAATACCCTCCAGTTCCATCCATGCACATCCTTGCAAATGGTAAGATTTCATTCCTTTTGATGGCCGAGTAATATTCCATTCACACACACACTCTCTCTCTCTCTCTCTCTATATATATATATATATATATCTTTTTTATCTATTCATCTGTCAGTAGACGTCTCAACTATTTCTTTTAAGATGTATTCATTTATTTGAGAGAGAGACAGAGAGCACAAGCAGGGGAAGGGGCAGAGGGAGAGGGGAAACAGACTCCCTGCTGAGTGTGAAGCCTGATGCAGGGCTAGGTCTCACAACCCTGAGATCATTACCTGATCTAAAACCAAGAGTTGGATGCTTACCCAACTGAGCCACTCAGGCACCACTTAAACCTGTTTTTAAAGAGAAGGGAAGTGGCTGGGCCAATGCTGCTACTCCCTGTCATTTACCACCATGAGGCAGTATAAATGCTGAGAGTTATACAGACATACTTTGAATTCTGTCACCAACATGCCTTGGGTGAGCCACTTTATTTTGTTGAGCCTAATTTTCTCCATCCATTAAAAAATATTATCTATATAAAGGGGAAATCGGGTTATCATGGGGGCTCAATGAGAAAGGATTTAGAAAGTATCTAGCTTTCAACAACAGAGCTGCTCAACAAAAGGTGATTGGCAGCAGCCCTCAGTGGTAGCAAAGGGACCACAGGAACTTCAGCTTTCACAACTAGTCTTTTTGCCCATTCCCTATGTTGCTCTGAGTGAAGGAGAGGGGGCTTGACATGAGGTTGAGATACTCTACAAGGCAGGTCAGAAACATGGCCAAAATAGTAGGCCTTGGGTGGGAAAAGAATGCCTCAGCACCAACCCCCCTCCCCATTGCTTTCCACCAGGTGGCCTTTCAGCAGGGCAAAGCCACCTCAGATTGGGCAGGCTGGCTGGAGCCTCTACTGCCTCACCTACAGGTCATATGGGCTACCCCGACTGTTATTCCCATTACCATCATCACCACCAACAAGGTCTGGCCAGGATGTTATGTTTATGTGAGTTCTGGGCCCACGAGCACTTACTCATTGAAAACCAGGTCAGGGGCGAAGTAGAGCATCCTGGAGTTGACATTGGTGAAGGACCGCCAGCCCATGGCAAACACCATAAGGCCCATCCAGGAGTACTGAATGACTGCCATCTGGTCATCCACGTGCAAGTTGCGGAAGCCTGAAGATGGGGCAGAGGCAGGGGTCAGACTGAGCACTGATGGGCTGAATGAAGACCCAGCCCTCTACTGGGCTGAGAACCACTGGCACTCAGGCAGCTCCTGAGAAGCCCCAGGGACCATTAATGCTGAGGAGCAGGGAAGGAACAAACTATATGGTGGGGATAATATGCCTTGCTCTCCTTACTTCACTAGCTACTCAATTGAGACGATGATGGAGGCAAAAAATGGTACTGTCATTTGGAAGAAAATAATAATTTAACATGGCTGTTTACAATGTATGAACTCTTTCATAAGTATGTTACTTATATTAACTCATTTAATCTTCACAGCAATCCAATGAAGTAGGTACTATTAGTAAACCCATTCTGTGATTTAGTAAAAGTGAATTTCAGAAAGGTTAAGAAACTTGTCCAAGATCATAAGGCTAGTAATCGGCAGACCACATTCCAAAGCCAAGCAGTCTGACTCCAAAGCCTGTGCTCTTGATTACTATGCCTTCCTGAAGACGAAGTGTAATAATCAGTGCTCCTACGTGAACAGCACTTTTCACTTTACAGAGATCTTTTCTAGCTACAATCTTATTTGTCCCTGGGAAATGGATATTATTACATATCAGCATGCGTTGGAATGCCTTTGGTAGCCACTGCCTTCTCTACACCACCTTCAGGCTCTCTTTTCTCTGATCCTCTCTCTGGCTTTCACTTCCTGTCCATTATTTTCTATTTAACAAGTAACTTGGCTCTGCTAGTTTCCTACTCTGCCATTCCTGCCCTACTGCTATTATTATACACAAACAAGTTCTTTATGACCTGCTTCCTTAGACTAATTTCTTGCCCCTTCTCATAATTTAGGTTCTAATTATTCTGAAATATTTAGTTTGCTGAACACACCATACTTTCTCCTGCCTCTCTACCTCTGCTATCTCTGCTGAGGCCGTTGCCTTGCCTAGAATACATTCCTCCATCCCCAGGCTTTCCATCTGATAAATGCCTACTCATCTTTCAAGTCTTCACTGAAAAGCTACTTCCTCTGTAAAGCCTTTTCCAACTCATCTAAGCAGAAGACTTAATGATTCTTCTTTTACCTTCTTACTGAACTTTGTGTAGCCCTACCCAATTACAGCACTCATTATACAGCATTGGAATTTACTTATGTACACATCTGTCTCCTCCACAAGACTTGTCGATTCCTGAAGACAGGAACTATCCCTTCTTTCATCTTTTCCTCCCTGGTACACAGCACAGTTCAGATATTTGAGTACACATCTTTGAAATATTAATTTAATATTTATTATATTTATTAATTTGATAGTAATTAAATGGAATAAGGACTCCCATTTTTTTCATTTTATAAAATGGGAATTAGATGATCTCCAAATAATCTCCCTTAGTCTCACAGAATGGAGGCTCCTAGATGCTACTTCCACAATACCACACAGAACAGATGTAGCTATATTCTTCTGGAAGTTTCGAGACGGTTGGATGTTTAGAGAATCACCTCAGAGCTCATCTCTTACCAGTCCCCTATTTCCCTTTTCCCCAAAAGATCCAGAATTGTCTGTTTGTTTTGCTATACTTAGTAGGAATGCTTCCATGAATTTAGATAAAGCTTCTAGTTTTCCTGTTGATGACCTAATTTAACTCTCACAATAACCCTAGAGGGTAGAAAATGTGACACTTATTTTGCCAACAAAGAATCCAAGGGCCAGACAAGTTAACTGACTTCCCCAAGGTCATACAGTCTATACATAGCTGAATTGGGACTAGAACCTAGGTGTTCTAATTCTCTACTTCAGTGCTTTTTCCACTCTACTGCCTAAGGACATAGCTTAAGAACTACCAAGGTCATGAATGTTTCTTAGCCATAGGCCCAGGTCTGAAGTCTACACTACTTAGACACATTGTTCTGCTTTGTTTGTCCTTGCCCACCCAAAAACCCCATTTCCCTTTTTTTCTCTTTTAGGTCCCAAGCCTACCAGACATCAGGGACTATAAAGTCCCTATATTACCACCATTGCAGTTCAATGGATTGGCTGCAATCTTAGCTCCCAGGCCTGGGCCTCCCATCTTCACTGTAGTGATATGCTGACAGACCAGGTGAAATCTCAGACCCCAGAGTATTTCTTGCCAGAAGTCATTCTGTAGCACAGAACTCCTGGTACTGACTCTTCCTAGTAGGACACAAAAAGCAGGGACCAAACATGGAACATCTCTTGCAGAAAGGGCCTGGGAGCTTGAAACCTGAACCTCTGCAGCAGACACAAGGAAAGACTTGGCTGCTTAGTGTGTGAATATGAGGGTGTCTAGGGGGAATGAGGATTAAGCTATATAAGTACCAAGGAAGCAGTCAATACTGATGCTTTCTTCCCTCCTCGAGATGCCAGAGAACTAACAAAGAAAAGAAAAAGGGAAAGCTTAGTTTGGCTGTAATACTAATTGTAATAATACTAATAGTCCATAGTGAGACCTGCTTAGCACTCAATCGTAATTACTACGTACACATCAGCAACATAGCAGGCTAATCTTTCTATAGGTCTAATCTGATCATAATAGCTAACTCTGTTTTTTAATGCCAAGCCTTTGAAGTTGCCTGCTCAGATAGCATGACTATTAAATAAGGGATGACTTGAGGAAACAGAAGCTCCAGCCTACAGGTTTCCTTCAGCACACCTTCACTTAACACCTATTTGCTACTGTGTTAGGCTACTCTGGAGAAATAGAGAGGAGTCACTGTCAGGTTCTGAAACACACCAAACAGGTTAGGGAGCAGAGAAAGTTTCACTGAGATTCTGTTTTCTCAATAAAATTCAGCCAGTTATAATTTCTTAGCAATCTGCAGTAAAAACCTGTAGTCCCATGTCTAGTCTGCGAAAACATGTCCGAAGAAAGGTGGAAAATCTTTAATGTTATAGTGCATCTGACAGCTAAGGTCTTCAAATAACATAAAGCATCCTTGGGACCCATGCATGAGCTTCTAGGCAAGGCTGGTGGCAGCTTAAATTGATTTTAGTGAAAGCAGTGGCTTAGCATTCAAGCCTCATAATAATGACGGATCATTTACACAGGATCTACTATTGTTTCAGCTACTGGGGTCGGTCCTCTTTCTACATAATCTCAATGTTACTAACAATTAACAAGTTAGTGGTTGTTCTACCCTCTCTACAAATGAAAAAAACAAAAGCACATGTAGACACATGACTTGCTCAAGGTCACGCAACTAGCATATAGCTAAGATTACAAACCAGAAGCATCTGATTATAAATATACTGTATGCAATCTACTCACTCACCCTTAATTGAGTTATTATTTATTAATGTCCAGGTGCTATACTAGGTGATTTACATATATCATCACCATCACAGAAATCTTACAACAAAATTTATTTGAGTAGATGCCTAGCACAGTGGCTTGCATAGGATAGGAACTCAATCTGTTGAATGAGCGAATAACTTGAACTAGTAGGTAATTATTGATTATATGAATAACAGTTCTTATGAATGTGGCATTTGGCCTTCTTTTGAAGCTACCATTTTAAATGACTCAGGGTCAGAGATCATCTTCTTGAATGAGCTAGATGGTGAACTGATACTGACCTGCAGACTTGTCAACGTAAAGAGAGGGTTTCCCATTCTGGAGGTTGAGCTGAGGAAAGCCAGTAGCTCCTGATCATGCAAATTCTGCCATGATTTGCACTAGGTTATTGTTAAGACCACTAAATTAGAAATCAGACAATGTAAGCCCAAATTCTGGCTCCATTTGTTAAGTGACAAAACGGAACAAGTTAGTTAACCTCTCCAAGCCTTGTCATTTGAAATGGAAATAATAGCTCCTTTGATTAACAGGACTGCTGTGAGGATTAAGAGGAATCGCATCTATGAAAAGGTTCTCTATCCCATAAAATAGGATAATTTAAGTGGTTGGCGACAGCTAGGAAAGATTAAACTGATTTTCGGTTACACACACGACACCAAGACATCCAGCTAAATAAGTCATAAGAATTAAAGCAACTTTCTCTTTTATTCTTTTTTGTATTTTTTTTCTTGCTTTGTGAGCCTTCTGTTTTGTCATAGTGCATATACAACCAGAGATCTTGGGCCTTCTTCTCAGGGATCTTATTGGCTAGTCGACCTCAGCTTCTCAAATGAGAAGGTGTTAGGTTGGTCTGGTGGCTATGAGCGGGCCTTGTGAGTAAGAAAGATAAAATAGAGGCTTGATAGCTAACATGCAATGTCTTTGAAGGCAACAAGATCATATTATGACCCAAGTGGGCTTGGATGAGGCTTTGGCCTCTCACTGTAAATCCCAGGGCTCCAGAACTACAGGAGTACTACACAGATTAGGGGTAGAGTGGGATGAGGAGGGGATTTGGAATCAGGAGGGGGCCTGGACTCAAGTTCCAGCCCTGCTACTTTCAGACTGTGTAGGCCAAGCACATGACTTCTTAGAGCTTTAGAGCTTTAGTGTTTTTATCTCTTAAATAGGAAAAAGAACACCTACTTTATAGGACTGTTAAGATCAAATCAGGTAATACAAATGAAACTGCTCTGTTCACTATAAATTTCCATCTGAATGGCAGTTATTCTTAGAGGGCAGGTTAATTTTTGACTCCGTAACAGGTTTAGATTGTTGATGTTTCAAAAGAATCTTTGAGTCATAGAATTTTAGGATTAAGACAACCCTTAAAGAGTTTATGCTTCACTTGTTTCCAAACTGTGATCCTTAGAGCCCTAAGATTCTTCAAGAGTGACCCGAGGCTTTTGTCAGGGTAGTGAGGGAGAGGCACTGGCTTTAAAACAACCAGCTCCACTTGGATCTGTATACAATGTTTTTAAGAAGTAAAGAGTTGGGCTGCTAAAGGAAAGATTGCGAATCCTTGGGTAGAGGAGCTCTGAGGCTTCTTCAAGCTCTAATATGCTAATAATTAGACCTGTTCAAACATCAGATGGCCTAGGGAAAGAGTGAGTTCCCCATGATTGGCGGTAACCAAGCAGAAGTTAGACAAACACTTTGTATTTCTTTCATTATCACCTAATATTACCTCCTATTATAATTCCTAAGGCAGTTTAAAGAACACTAAGAGTTACTTGAAGCAAAATTTGACAACCATCAATTTAGTCCATCTACTCTTCACACAGTATAGATGAAGAAACTGAGACCCAGAAAGGGAAGGGATCACACAACAAGTTACCAGCAGAGCTAAGACTAAAATCTGAGTGTTCTGACTCCCAACTCTTTTTTTCTACCACACTGTATTATGAGTTCCCATGGTATGACTCCTGTCGGTAATACTGAAGACAGAGTATCAGTCAGGCTCAAGACTATCTCTGCAGGGAAGCCTGTGTGTGCCTATGTAGAAGAGTATCTTAAGGCATATAAGGGTATGTCCATGTGATCTCTGATTATGGGGAAATTTGCTGACTATGTCTGTAGGTTGAACATGCAAACATGATCACTGTGTGCTGATGTGAGGAACAAGGGATACTCTATAATTCTGCTCTTCTCATTGATAAAGCAGTTTCCTTATTTTTCAAGGGGGAATTATACCAATCTCTTCCCTCCATAGGGTTATGGTGAGGACTGCATGAGTTAAGATATGGTGCTGGCCCATAGGAGAATTCACTAAATATGATCTCCCTTATCACACACTCCCATTTCTTATTTCCTTACCAGGCAAGGCCTTGGCCCACTTGACCACATGTACAAGCTGTCTTTCACCCAATTCATTAAGGCTAGAGAGCAAGGCTGCAAAGGAGTCAGGCTGGTTGTTGTCATGTCCAGCACACACCACTCCTGGCTCAATGGCTTCAAGGACATTCAAAAAGATGGGCTGACACTCATAGCCTTCAATGTGTGACACCGTCAGCTTCTGGGTTGGCTCCTCAGTGGGGCTGGTGGCACTGGAAGCCTCCCCTTCCTCTTGTAGCTTCAGATTACCAAGTTTCTTCAGCTTCCGGGCTATGGGGAAGGAAAGGAAAACTTGAATTTATTATCAACAGCCAAGCACACAATTCAGCTACCCCTTTAGAAAAGTTGCCTAAGCTAAGAAAATAAGGATATTCATTCTTCCTGGTCACAGAATCTAAACTCCTTAAGGATAAGTGCTCAGTTTAAACACTGGTTGAATGAATGATTTATCATTCCAAATCCCTACTAAACCCAAACTTTCATATCTTGCTTTATCCTCAAACCAACTCTGGATTTAACAAATGGGAATTTTCTGGTGTTACAGCATTTTCTACTGACCACTATACGGCCTCAGACATTGTCAGACATTATGCCCACAGTTGAACATGCACTGTAACACACATACTGATTTTCTTCTTTAGCAAAGGGGAATTTGAGAAGCTAAATGGCTGAAATCCCCAATATTATCAAAGGAGTAACAGAATATCCCTGACTCTGTCTGTAAAATGGGACCCATACTAAGAGGCAGCCATCAGAAAGGATGATAGAAATTACTTCTTTTAAACAACAATAATCCCCAACTTAAACCTTGAGAACCACCTTCCCCCCATGTTTGCACAGACACGATTTAGAGGTATTTGAGCATCCTTATGTTTACTTTGTGTTATTTTCCCTAGCAATTATATTGGAAGAAATAGAAATAATTGGGGAGGTCATAACTTTGAGGCCTAGCATAGGCAGTTGCACTGGGGAGAACCACAAACCACTTAATCTCTAATCCCTTTAAAATAATAATAAATAAAAAATAAAACAAAGAGATAAGTTGATTGCTCAATTTAAGTGGATAAATATAACAAAACCTGTTGCTGGTATGTTTCTGGATCCTATAGAAAAAGATACTTATCTGGAACTGACTTTCAGCTCTATTAGAAAAGTAACTCCTGCAAACTCCAGTCATAGTGCAAATCAGTAAGTCAATGCAAGAATGGATTACATGATTAAATCAACAACCAGGATAGAGAAGGAGAAATTGTTGGGGTTGGTGGTGTAAGAGGAGCCAGAGTAGTCACGGTAAAATAACAGGGGAGCCTGGAAAATCGACCCAGAGTTCAAGATGACATTGTCCAGCTGCCATTTCTGCAGGGCCTGCATAGTCAGTAACAAGGAGATATGCACACACACTGTCAACTCCCACCTCCCACCTCCCACCTCCCACCAAGAGCACAGGATGGAAGGTATGGGCCCATCTTCTTCCAGATTTAGAGGCTTAGCCCCCAAAATATCTTGTCATTTGGTGAACCCATTGCTGACATGTGTTCCTGTAGGCAGCTCCACAGACTGGCAGTGCCTACTGGCTCTGTTCCTTTGGTACAGTTTCTAAAGGTAGACCCCATTTTTCTCACCACTAGCAGCTTCTGGCCTTGAGCTCAGGAGCTGACAGACCATATAGTCCCCCATTCCAACCTGAAAGAGGACAAAGATGTGATTTGCCCTCTGCCTGAGGTAACTAAGAAAAATGAGGGTAACTATTTTTTTCAGGGTCTTCTATGTGCCTCACTCTATGAATACATTACATCATTTAATTCCACAATTATTTTAAGAAATTAGGAATATTTCCTATTCCTGTTTTACAAGTGAATAAAATTAAGAAACACAGCTATTAAGAAAGAGAACCCTGGGGCGCCTGGGTGGCTTAGTCAGTTGAAAGTCAGCCTTCAACTCAGGTCATGATCCCAGGGTCCTGGGATTGAG
Organism: Ailuropoda melanoleuca; assembly: GCF_002007445.2. Taxonomy (NCBI): domain Eukaryota; kingdom Metazoa; phylum Chordata; class Mammalia; order Carnivora; family Ursidae; genus Ailuropoda; species Ailuropoda melanoleuca. Next base: position 49,478,762 of record NC_048238.1, on the reverse strand, counting down.
TCCAGCATCAGGCTCCCTGCTCAGCGAGGAGCCTGCTTCTCCCTCTGCTGGCTACTCCCCTTGCTTGTGCCCTCTCTCTCATTCTCTGTCAAATAAGTAAATAAAATCTTGAAAGAAAGAAAGAAAGAAAGAAAGAAAGAAAGAAAGAAAGAAAGAGAACCCAATAATCTGAACCTGGTCTGCTGACTACAAAGGCTATGTTCTTTCTACTGTATCATGCTGCCTTCTCAAGGTCTCCGAATTCCTGAACCCTACTTCTAGCCAAACAGTGGAGTTGAGGAGTGGGGAGGAAGGGGTTATATCCTCCCTGATTTCCATCCTCACCCTTGACTCCAAACTTCAATAACTAGCATCAAGTCCAGAAGAGAAGAGGCAGGAAACTATGAAAATACTCTAGTCATGTGCCCAAAGTAAAGACAGGTTTGGAGCACTATAGTGGCCTAAAACTTCATAGCATGACAAAATAGGAAGTGTCTTGTCAATTTTGCCATTCTAACTGGCATAAGGTGGTATCACAATGTGGTTTTGATTTGAATTTCCCTGATGGCTAATGATTTTGAACATTTTTTCATGTGTCTGTTAGCCATTTGTATGTCTTCATTGGAAAAGTGTTTGTTCATATCTTCTGCCAATTTTTTGATTTGATTATTTGTTTCCCGTGTATTGAGTTTGAGAAGTTCTTTGTAGATCCTGGACACTAATCTTTTACCTGTCATGTCATTTGCAAATATCTTCTCCCATTCCGTGGGCTGCCTCTTAGTTTTTTTGACTGTTTCCTTGGCTGTGCAGAAGCTTTTTATCTTGATGAAGTCCCACAAGTTCATTTTTTCTTTTGTTTCTATTGCCTTTGGAGATGTGTCATGAAAAAAGTTGCTGTGGCCGATGTTGTAGAGGTTGCTGCCTATGTTCTCCTCTAGGATTTTGATGGGTTCCTGTCTCACATTGAGGTCTTTCATCCATTTGGAGTTTATCTTTGAGTATGGTGTGAGAGAGTGGTTAAGTTTCATTCTTTTGCATGTAGCTGTCCAATTTTCCCAGCACCACTTATTGAAGAGACTGTCTTTTTTCCTCTGGATGTTTTTTCCTGCTTTGTCAAAGATTAGTTGACCATAGATCCGAGGGTCCATTTCTGGGTTCTCTATTCCGTTCCATTGGTCTATGTGTCTGTTTTTGTGCCAGTACCATGCTGTCTTTGTGATTCACAGCTTTATAGTATAGCTTGAAATCCGGCAACGTGATGCCCCCAGCTTGGCAAAAATTGACAAGGCAGGAAATAGCAAATGTTGGAGAGGATGTGGAGAAAGGGGATCCCTCTTACACTATTAGTGGGAATGCAAGTTGGTACAGCCACTGTGGAAAAGAGTGTGGAGGTTCCTTATAAAGTTAAAAATTGAGCTACTCTATGATCCAGCAATTGCACTACTGGGTATTTACCCCAAAGATACAGACATAGTGAAGAGAAGGGCCATATGCACCCCAATGTTCATAGCAGCATTGTCCGCAATAGCTAAACTGTGGAAGGAGCCGAGATGCCCTTCAACAGATGACTGGATTAAGAAGATGTGGTCCATATATACAATGGAATATTACTCAGCCATCAAAAAGAACAATTTCTCAACATTTGCAGCAACATGGACAGGACTGGAGGAGATAATGCTAAGCGAAATAATTCAAACAGAGAAAGACAATTATCATATGGTTTCACTCATTTGTTGAACATAAGAAGTAGGAAGATCAGTAGGAGAAGAAAGGGAAGAAGAAAGGGGGGGTAAACAGAAAGGGGAATGAACCATGAGAGACAACGGACTCTGGGAAACAAAGTGAGGGCTTCAGAGGGGAGGGGGTGGGGGAATGGGATAGGCCGGTGATGGGTACTAAGGTGGGCACGTATTGCATGGTGCACTGGGTCTTATACTCAAGTAATGAATCATGGAACCTTACCTCAAAAACTAGAGATGTACTGTATGGTGACTAACATAATATAATAAAAAATAGTATTTAAAAAAAAGTAGGGAGTGTCTTTAGAAATCATTTCATCCAACGGTCGCATATTCAATATGCCTTCAGCGTCTACATAGGTAATGTGGTGGTGTGTGCGTGCGTGTGTGTGTGTGTGTGAGTGTGTGTGTAGGAGAATGGTAGGAGCTCTGGTGAACTGGAGTAAATGACTACTGGCCGTCCTGCCCTTGCCATGCACATACATGTGCACACACACATACACACAACCCTAGAAGGCACTCATGTAATATATAAATTTTTTCCTGGAACTCGTCTGTATTCCAAAGTGAAATTCAGTCCTTAGCTGCCATTTTGGGACTTCTGACATTAATCCAACCTTTCAAGTCAAAGTTGGGGAGAAGAGGCCAGAAAGAGTGAGGTCACCCAGTGGCAGAACTAAGACTAAAACCAGGGCTTTTATTCCTAATGCAGAGTTCCCTGTGCCACATCAGCTCTCTTTTTGACTAACTCGTTTCTACTCTATCACAGTCCTTACCTCTCTAAGCTTCTTCTAGATATGCACTGTTCAACACAGTAGCTATTGGCCACACGTGGCTACTTAAATTGAAATTAATTAAAATTAAAGAAAATGAAAATATAATTCCTTAGTCTCACTAGCCACATCGCAAGTGCTCAACAATACAGACAGAACATTTCCATCATCTCAGGAAGTTATATGGAATAATGCTGTGAATCTAGACTGTTCTCTGGGGCAGCTGTCTCATTTGTCATGCCCTACTCATGCTATTGATAAAGAAGAAAAGAATCTAAATAAATTTTATACAGATGAATGCTTGGGCTTTTCTAAAAGGTATGGGGACAAAGCAATTGGTGCTGGTCCAATCAGTGAAGTATACTTTGTCACCTCGACTCTCACCAGTGACTCAGATCTCAGTGGGGTGATGACTCGTGGACCTAAGCAAACTCATTACAAGCAAGATCAATATGTGCAGAGACTGTGGGGAGAGTCCGTCAACATGAAATAATTCCCCTTTTTTGCATAGTGCTAATGAGAACTTGGCTGGTATTTTCACATCCTCCTCCTCTAGACTTATATGGTATCTGCTTGAGGAAAAGAAGCCTCATTCCCACTTGCCTCTAGGACCTGGGTAATGTGATGTCCCTGCAGCCACTGTGGCCCAAGCTGCACCAGGTGTTCTGGCCTCTCTGCCTGAAGAGGGTGACTGTGCTGGACGTAATTGAAATCAGATTCCATTCATTCTGCCAGGGGATCCTCTGTTCTTTTTCTGCAGCAGAGGCCAGCATGTTGCTAGACGACTTGGAATGCTGGACAATGAGGCTTGCTAGTCTCAGCTGTTACTCAATGCCCAAGGCCTTGTTTTCTTCCATGAAGGCCATCCCCACACCCCTCCTTCCTCCTGCACCTGAGCCCCAGAGTCAGCTCTAACTCTTTCATGTGAGGTACAGGCCTGCCAGCTCCTGTTATAGGAGAGACCCATTTGGTTTACTTAAATTGAGAAGCCAGGAGAAAAGGGATAGTAAAGGTGGATAATGTAACAGTGTTGGAGTTGCTTTGCATCTCTTCCCTTTCAGTGTCAGATCAGTGACAACAAAAGGTCACTGGCAAGTTACTTTCTTGTCCTTACCAGCTCTTTAGGGGATTGAAGCACCTGACATGATGTCTGGATCCTATGGAGAATTCACTTTTCGGCCTGGTGGCATAAGACCCCTGCGAGGGCTGTCTCTATAGCACCAGAGAAAGATTTTTCAATTCAGGTTCCGTGGTGCATCCCCAAGGAGAGGTAGATGTGATTTATATGTAGCTTCCATAGCTACTGTGACCTTTAGGTACTGTTCCAGCCTCATTCCTTGCCACCTCAAGATAGAGGCTTTCTCATCCATGGGCAGGGAAGAGGCAAGGTGAGGTGAAGTTCCCAAAGTTTTAGAAAACTTGAATCACTCTCCCTAAGGTCAAGGATATTTCTCTTCTCCATGCCTCATCATAAAATTTGGAGCATAAAAGAATCACTTTCTGTGGTAGGTGGACTTCTGAGATGGCACCCAAGAGCCCCAATCCCTGGTTGTTCACATGTCTTCTTCCAGTTATTTAGTCTAATCTACTTGTGGTTGTGAATGGATTGGATAGATGTAAGTAAGGTCATAATTCAACTGAGTTTTAAAGTTGGTTATCCTCGATGGGCTTGGCCTAATCAGATGAACCCTTAAAAGGACTGGGGTCTTTCTGGAAAGACATTTGTGGAGTCAGGGGGATTCAACATAAGGAAGATTCTCTGTTGCTGGCTTTGAAGGTGGAGGGATCAACACGCTAAGGAATGAGAACAGCCTCTAGGAGCTGAGAGCAGCCTCTGGATGGCAGCCAGAAAGGAAATGGGAACCTTAATCCTACAACTGCAAGGAACTGAATCCTGTCATAATCACATGAACTTGGATGAGAACCCTGAGCTCCAGATTAAAATGCAGGCTGACCAATACCTTGATTTCATACTTGTGAAACCCTGGGCTGAGAAACCAGTCAGGCTGTGTCAGACTTTTGACTTATAGAACTGTGAACTGGTAAGTAGGTTCTGTTTAAAGTTGCTAAATTTGTGGTAATTTGTTATGTAGCAATAAAACACAAATACACTTTCCTTCCAGAAGTGTGGTATAGGTCAAGATAATAGGCTTCAGAGTCAGAGGATCTTGAGTTCAAATCCCAGTTCTGTCACTTACTAGCTTACTAAGTTTGAACTCTTTGTTCTCTCAGCTTTTCTGAGATTCAGTTTCCTCATTTGTAAAATGGGGGTACCACCACCTAGTTCTTTGGACACTTATGAGAACTAAATGAGAGAGAATGCCTGGCACATAATGAGCCCTCCAAAATGACTCCTTCACTCTCCATCCATTTCTGAAAAGTAGGAAGTGAGTGGTTTGCAGGTGACCTAACTCAGGCACGGGGAAGACAGAACAGCAGAATTAAGAGAACCAGATATAGCAGTGAAGGGAAGAGTAACACATTATAAAATGAGGAACAACAACTGAGTTTCTTCTGCACAGACTGCCTAGAAAACTGAAGTCAAAACATAAAGATATGTTTGGAGCAGGGCTTCAAATTCTTTGTGAAACCAGACTAGGCCATACTTACATGCATGTATTTGAGTATGTGTGTGTGTAGCTGCTTGTATATTACAGTGCTTAAATAAAGGGGTCATGAACTCAAAGATCTCCAGTAGTCAGGCAGATATGTATGTAAACGAGTAAAACAGCCTAGTGCTATTACTTACCAAAAATAGGGTAGGCTGGGGAAAGTGAAAGTAATCGATGCCCTGACTAGCGGCCGTCTACGTCAATTTTCTAAACAAAGACTGTGCGGGGCAAACAGAATTTTGTAAGTGAATATTGGCCTGGGGAAAGCCAGTTTGTGGCCTCTGGCTTACATCATGCCAGCCATCTTTTCATCCACTGGGACTGCAGTCAGGATATCTCACTGTACAGCTTTAGGCTTAGAAGATCAGATGAACACTGGATTAGGATTCAGGGGAGCTCACTATATGACCTTGGGAACATCCTTTTCCTTCTTTTGCACTTGGTTTTCTCATATATGTATAAAAGGCAACAGTTAAGAGCAAAGAATTTGGAGCTAGACCATCTGTTGTAAGCCTGGCTCTATGCTTACTACATGTGTGACCTTGGATAAGACCTAGCCTCTCTGTGCCTCAATTTCGTCATCTGTAAAGTAGGGGATATTATTAATACCTAAAAAATAAAGTTTTTAATGAGGAATATATAGTTACTGTGGTAGCACCTGTGAGTAGAGGGACACTTCTACACCACCAGAAGGACTCTCCAAGACTGAAGCATGATGAAAAAAATGCACTAAACCTAAGGAAGCACGACACAATGATGACATTAAAGTTCTGAAATGTTATTTACAATAAAGGGCTTTTTATTACTGTGGTGGTTAATTCAGAGTCTTATGGGAAATGTGACCTTGAATGTATTCCTTGACTTCTCCTGCACCTCAATTTTCTCATCTATATATTGGCTCCAATCTGGCCTGACTACTGCATAGGACTATTATTAGGAGAGAATGAAATGATCTGAGTGAAAGAGCTGTGAATCTGGTAAAAGTGTATGCCAATGGGCAGGCTACGATGTTTTCCAATAATGGATCTTTAGTCAGAAAACATTCTGAAAAACTGCTTAGGGCAGCAACCTCTAAGAAGTATTGCCTTCCACCTTGGGCATCTGGTATCAAGCCAAAGTCTGAGGGCCAAACTGACAGGTTTCAAAATCCTAAGATAATAATAGGATCATCTCACAGAGTTGTTGTAATTTTCCCTAGAGGAAAGCATGCTAAGGCAAAGGTGCTTAGAACAGAGTAAATTCCATAAGTCAATAAATTATGCCTTTTACTTTTGCTAGCTGCTAGGCCCCACATTGCTCTGCTTCGTCCCATTTATCTTAAGCAGGTAAACATCTTTTTGAATAAACTAACTGATGAAACATACAGAGTTTCCACAGGGACTGAAATCAATTAGGAGAGAAAATCAGTGTTATAAGAGCCCCAGACAACAAATCTACTATGATAGAAGAGCCTCAAGAGGTCTACAAGTTCCATTAAGGGCCCCTGAGAAGAGGCAAAATGGGCCTGAGGATGTGGCTCCTTCTTTCAAACCAGAACAGCAGTGCTTTATTCCACACCTACATTTGGGACTCTTCGTCAGATTTTGTTTGAAGAAAAGGTTACATTGCCAAGAAAATGTTTGAAGGCTCCAGATCTTGTCTATCCCTTCCTCTGCCATTCAACCAATCCCTGTTTAAAAGAGGAGTAGACTGAAGGCCAAAGCTGTTTTGCCCCAGGTCACAGAGCTAGATAGTAGCAGATAACAAAATAGACTCAGGTATCCTGACTTCTTGGGCAGTACTCTTTCCATTTCATCTGGTTGAATAGCATGTTAATGGGGAGCACAGTCCATTGGAGATGAGTGGGGAAGAAGTAGGACAGGGACAAGAGGCAGGGAACAGAGCCGGCCCTTGGCAAGCATGGAATGAAAGATTAGTAAGGGGTGCATCCAAATATAAGTGTACACTAATAAGTGTAGGCCAAATTTTCTCAGGCAAGAAGGCTCCTTGGTCCTCTCCTCCATGCCTCCATTCTCCTCCCAGTCCCAATTCTGAGTCAGAGAAATAGCCTGCAAAAGGAATATCAAATTTTATCTTTCAAGGTTTATGTTGGACTATTTAGTCTAATGGTTTTTAGTTCATGGAGGAGTAAACGTAATTAATAATAGAATGATATGCAATGCTGCATAACCTTGCCAAAGCACAGGATCTGGCAGAAACTATTTCCAAGTCTCTCCGACTAGTGAGCCAGAAGAAAGGGGGTCACTGTCCAGATGCCACCCTGGGTGAGGGGCACAGAGTCATTACCAAAAATCCGCTCATGTGAAATTGCGGAGCCTGGAAATGCTTTCACATACCAGGCTTTTCCACTGGAAAAAGTAACTACATGAATTTAGAGCATACATGCTTTTACAATTACATTTAAACTGACATTAAAAACAAATGTGAAACAGCCCAAGCCGAACAGGTCAGCATGACCTGGAAAGCAAACGAGAGAAAAAAAAAAAAAACAAAGAAATAAAAAAAAAGGAAAAAAAAAGAGTAAAAAAGGCCCAAAGTTAACAGCATTAATTCTGTCAGTCTGTTGTAAATAAGAAAATCCCACTGATGTATTAATGGCTTTATTAAGGAAAATTCACTAGCAGAAATATGCAACGTTCAAACAAATAGAAAGCAGTTAAAAAATAAACTACATTAGCCTTTCAATCCACATTAGGGAACCTCTCCTTGGCCTGGAGATTAAAATTCTGTCCCAAGGAGTGGGAAACTCCCCTCCCTCCTAAAGTCCTTCTTTGGCTTTTCTCCAGACTATTGCTGAGTCAGGGGAAGGAGAAAGGAGGGGAAGGGAGGGAGAGAAGAGGAGGGGAGGGAGAGGAAGAGGGGAGAGAGAGGGATTGAGGGGGGTGGAGGGAGGGAGAGAGGAGGGGGAGGGAGAGGGAGGGATTGAGAGAGACAGAGAGAGACACAGAGAGAGAGAGAGAGAGAGAGAGAGAGAGAGAGAGAGAGAGTGTGTGTGTGTGTGTGTGTGTGTGTGTGTAGGTGGAGACTGGAGAAGGAAAAGGGTGGACAATGCAGGCCCCAGGCAAGGCAGAGTGGTCTGACTCTCATATTTGTCTGCCCCTAGTCTCACAGACTCTACATTCACCAGAAGGAAACTGGTTTCAATATGGAGCCTCTGGGGCAGAGACAAAGAATAGCAAGATATTATGAACTTTTAAGTGCCTCTCTTCTTAGAATAATGCAAAATTTGAGGCTGGCTTGAGAAAAGAACAAGACCTCACACCTGATGGAGAGGCAAGTGGATGATGTGAATGAGTACTGGGTATTGTGGGGGCACTAAGGCTAGAAAGGGGTAGAGTTTGATCCACTTTCCTCCTTCATTGTAACTTCAATAGGAAATAAGAGAAGTAGGCACTGGTTTTTAGATTTTGCCTTCTTCCTTCTTTATGAAATGGTTAAGTGTATGTGCTTCTGAAAACAGAATCACCTTGACTTTGGGAATAAGGAGAATATAACTGACTCTGGTCTCCTGGTCTGTTTGGAGAGTGGGACCAGCTGGCTTCTTAGGGCTGCTCCTCCAAGAGAGGCAGAAATCTGCTCCTTGTTTGCTAAACTTATGTGGATCAGCTACTGCCTTCATCTCTGTGATGGGGCCTGAGGTTAAAATCCAAGTCCTTGGCAGTGGTCCAGCAGAATGGAGGCAAGGTGAAACTCACGAGTTGAATAATGACCAAGTAAAAATGGCCAGAGGAGCCTCAGATAGGCACTGTGGCTTCTTGTTCTAGGTAATAGCTTGAGTCCCCAGCAGCAAAGCTTCTTCCTGGCAGCACGCTGTGGAAAGCGAGCAACCAAGCCAGAGCTTCACTCTATCCAAACACCTGAGTGCCATCACATATGATCAAGAATAATCAAAAAGCACTCTGCTAATGCCAAGTCATATTATAGGAATCAAACAATCACGATACTACTACATGAATGCTAATTGATACTATTCCTAGAGCTGGTCCTCACAACATCCCTGTGAGGTAGGGAAGCCATCAGTCCCTTTGCGGGGAGCCATTAACCAAGAGAGTAGCCCCCAGCCCCAATGCTGGAGTCTGTTGAGGAGCAAGGGCTTGAGGCCCTAAACTTCAGATTCCAGGTGTTTCCAAGTTATCCATTAGAGCCCTCCAGAACCCTCATTCTGAATGCCTTTCTTCAGTGTTTGGTTGTTTTGAGATGCTTGCAATTGCCAGCCCGGAATTTTTCTAATATGAAAATAGAGAGACACTGTTGAATGTAGCAACTTAAAGATGGGCTTGCGCCTAGCAGTCCCCATAATCAGATGTCTGAGCGAGGTCCTCTGATTTAAGAGGCAGCATGCAAAATTGGGGAAAGGGGGTGGCTGCCATTTTAGATCTGGGTTCTTTTCTCTTTTCCTACCTACCTGTTAAATCAGGCAAGATGGAAAAAATGGAAAATTCTTTACTTAGATTTGTTTTCTCCCCCCGTTCTTTTCTGCCTTATTAACAAATATACTAAGAAGCTTATATATATGTTTGTGTGTGCCTCTTTGTACACAGTGGGCAATAATTAGTCAGTGGGGGTGGAGGATCTGGAGGAAAAAAGGAGGCAGAATTTAACAGTCTCATAACAGCTACTCAGAGCTCAACAAAGCCTCCCTATTTGGTCTTCTGAATTTCTTGCAGCAGCCAAACAATCCCATAATATTAAAAGCATTATTACTCAGCCTGGAGATGGGAATGCTTCGAAATTAATGTCTCTGTGCCTAACAGCTCACTAATCAAAGCTTCTATGCCTCATTTTCCACCCTGGGGAGAGTCCTCAATCTCTTTCAGTTTCATTGTGGCCAACATGACACACCACCCTGTGCAGCCCTGGGCTGGTGACCTTTTTATCCTGGTCAAGATCCAGATTTTCTTCTTAGTTCTAAATGCCAGTCCAAGTTTTCTGCAGGTGATTTCTTCAGGATTTGTGCTTACATTTTTTAAATTGCTAACTGCTAGAAGGCTGAAATGACCCTCAACAATCAATTTTCACTTCAGCCACAGAACCATTGTTCCAATGGAGTATTAAGCAGGGGAAAGAAACCCATTTCTATGCCTGGTTTAAGAGATCTAAAAAGTGTAGCCAGGATTTACTAGACTGAGGAAAGTGGAACTTGAATTTAGAAAAGGTGACCCAGGGTAGTGATGCCATTTTGTTTACTTCCTAGATACCTGTTGTCATGGAAATATTATCAATAAAAGACTATCTGAAGGCTCTACCGATTTCTGGGGGGCCATGTACTTTTCCCCTTAGTTCTACATCATACAAACATGATCCCAAAGGATGGGCAAAATTCTCTAAAGAAGCATCTTGCTCAGGTAAATTGTCTATGTATAAGTTCAGTTCAGTAAGAAAATATTTTAAATGCTTTTGTGATCTTAAGGACTATATCCTACAATTTATAAAAACAAGTGGCTATCTTTTTTAAATCAAAAGTTAAATGTTTTCAAACAAGCAGTTGTGTTATTTCAAATAATTTGTTTCTGAATTGTTATATTTAGAAAATACTTGCTGTTGTATATATGACCTATTGTGCTCTGTGTACTCTCAGCTTTCTGCTTACCGCCTTCAAAAATATTGCCTATGACATCATTTTACTCTCAAGAGCAACTGAGGGATTTTAGAGCACTTACAGCAAAATAAACAACAATAAAATCTTTCTGCTCCTATTACACTTTAAAAACTCAAGGATTTTAAGTGGAAATTTTACAAGTAAGATACTCATTCAAGTACCAGATATGGGGTGACATCAATTCTGATGACTTGAAAAAACTATTTACTTTTAACCATAGTTCTCTAAAAGCAAAGACTCAAAGACAGACTACAGCGTATATGTGCTGTCCCAAATAATGTAGTTTGAAGGAATTATGAGACACAGTCTCTGGTTTCTTCACACACAAGTTTGCTTGAGAACTATAATTAGAGAGAAGTATACCCTTTTCCCTCCAATGTGTCACCAAATGTGCATGTAATCAACTGAAGTATGGTGATCTAGACCATGGAGAACAGATTTCAAGAGTTGATTCAAAAGTGATACAGAGACCAGAGAACCAAGGAACAAGTACCAAAAGCTACACTGTAATAGCAATGGTGACTTGGAGCACACGGGCCAATTCTCATCCAAAAAAGCAGTGGAGAATACAGTGATACACATTGTGTGCCCACTAGGTACCAGTACCTTTACACACTTACATCATTTCTGTAAGGAAGATTTTATTATTCCCATAGTATAGTTGGAGAACCTTAGGCTCAATATCGAATGATTTGTCCAAGGTCATTAAGATAGTAAGTGGCAGAGCCAGGACTAGAAATGAGGCCTGTCTGTATCTCAGTGCCTTACACTATTTCCATTATATCTCAGGACCTCTTAAAACAAAAACACACAAAAGAAAGAAAAACAAAAGTTGTAAGTGCTGAGCCACATGCTGTGCATATTGATATCAAAGTTCATAGGACAATTCTGCTCCTCAGTTACGCAGATCTGTAGGAGCACTCAGGTATCTGAGAATAGTGTATGGGAGTAGCATACTTCTCAGAATTGAGACTTACCACTTTTATCTCCAACCTGAAGACTTTTAGGGCTCTAATTAGAGTCAAAGGAGAAGGGAGAATATCCCAATGTGAGTTCCACATTCTTAATTCTTTATGATACTCTGCTACCTGCTGAACAGGAGGTAGAGGGGATTCAGTCACTGGATAGGAAGTGGGACCCAAATTCTACAAATCTGTGCTTTCTAGGCCTCCTTCTTTAGCAGAGAGGTTATGTGGTAGCACCAAAATGAAGGTCAGGGTAGATGTTGAAATGCTGGTTAGAAAGCGTGATTATTATTAAACTTTTAGGGAATAGTATCTGGATATCCAAAATATTTAGTGATCATTCTATGCAATGCTGGAAGTCATTATACTTGTCAGAAATAACTGGTCTAGCATCTTTCTTGAGTCAGGAATCTGTACCTGCGGCCATTAGATGACTTTGACAATAATGCTACTTTGGCCTGGATTACATCCTGACCTTTGTGTATCACAATACTATTACAGACCCCACATGGTTACAGACCCCACTTTAGAGTTTTAATGGCCTCCAGTGCATCCTCTTGAGATGTGGTGAGGATGGTTTATTTTTGGTCACAAAGCCACTCTTGATTGATTCTTCTGGTAGGCAATGGCATACACATCTACAAAATGGAAGAACTGGGCTAGGAGTATTGTCTGCCTATAGGACAGAGTCTTTATCTGCACCCAAGTTTTCCAAAGTGTATTCCAGAAAACAGTGGTTCTGTAGGATATTAACAGGTGTTATATGAAAAAAAGTGTTTCTGTGGTTGAATTAAATCTAGGAATCCTGGGTTACCAAGCTCCTCAGTTTACTTTATTGCAGTACTTGCCAAGGTCTGTGTTATGCTAACATGTACTGTAAATCTTCCTGAGCAGGACCATAATATGCAGCTTTTCATAAATTATTTGACCATAAGAATCATTTTTCATGGACCATGTCATGGAACTAGTTTTCTCAGAACCCATGGCAGGAAACGCTAGCTTAGAACAAGACAAGAAGTCTGTATAAGGAGGGAACTTATGTACACGGTCAGTACTTGTAGGTATCAACCCAAATGGAGGCAGCTAACCTCAGGAGCTGAGGCTGCAATCCTAGGTGTGAGGCAAAATTTGGTGCTAGACTTTTTTTCTCTCTCTATCCCTGCCCTTCTATGTATTTTTTTAAAGTTTAGGTCCTCACCTATACCACACTCATGCTGCCAGTAGTTGTCTTAAAACACCAAATGTAGAAACACACAACATGATATGTGAATATGTTTATCCCATGCCACAGATCTTCAGCTGCCTGAAATCTAAAGCTTTTAGCATAATAACTAAGCCCATTTTCATTGTGGTCTTACCTTACCTTCCCCCTTTCCCCAGATCTGGTGATATTAAACTACTTGCTATTCCTCAAACCCTCAATACATTTTTCTTATGTCTCTGTGCCTTTATTCAAACTGTGCCATTTGCCTTGAATACCCCTTCCCTTCTATCTCATTCAACTTCTTCCCAGTCATTTCCTCTTCATCCTTTAAGGCTAAGATGTATTCATTATCACTGTCTGTCTCCTCTTTAACTTTCTGAGGTCAGGGATTTTATCTTAATCATCTCTGCTCCCCCAACATGCCTACCATAGTGTCTGGCACAGAGTTGGCACTCAGAAATTTTTTACCAAATGGATAAATAGATGAGTGAATGGATGGAAAGATAAAAGGACTAGCTAGTTGGTTGGCTGGAAGGATGAACAGATAAATAGATGAGTGGATAAATGCTGTGAAACTTGTCTCCTGAAGAACCATGCTGTGAAAAGTGTTTCAGTGTTGGAATCACTCTCTTGCATCTGGACATGTGTGGACATGTGATCCAGAAGTACCAATGCAGGGCTGCTCTTGAGCATGGAGAATGATGAAAGAGCTGGCATCAAGACTGTCTTCAACAGTGGAAACCACAAGGATGTTCATAGCGTCCATGATGACATCAGATCATGGTCATGGGCTGCCCGAGCCATCCTCCCAACTAGAGAAACCTGGAGGTTATTAAAAGCTGCAGATCTGTTAAGAGTTTTGAGTCTCAGATGTAAAGTTCAGTCTTCTAGTAGGAAAGAGACTTCTCAAGTATGCGAAATTAACCTCTGAAGAAACACTGAACACGTTAGATTCTCACATGTTCCAGGTTTCTTTTCCTCTTCTGGGGTTTGGCTGCTACATGAAATTCCTGAAACACCTACCATCTTCCAGGGTCCAGGAGAGGAAGAACTAAAAGCAGGGGCTAATGCCATTTATTAAAAGCTGAAAACTCAAGAGTTACAAAATGCAAAAAAGAAAAAAAAGGTTTGGGGAGGAGTAGGGGGGAAAGTAAGAAAGAGGGAAGGGTTAGGAGAAAAGATGGCAGAGCAGGGCAATTCTTTTTCTCATTACATCCTGGAAACTGGAAATATATCCTTGGGAAGTACAGAGAAAACTGAGAGAGTGTTGTGAACTTATTCTAATTATGGGCTGTGAAAAAGCCACAGTTAATTCACCAGAGGGAAGGTCCTTTTCTGGGCAGTTATATTTGTAAATATTGTCTTACATTAAAAGTAGGCAGCACCTGAGAGAGGCCCAAAAGTACAGCGGGCTCACCTCGAGTGCCGGTGTGAGCAGGGGTATGTGGTTGTAGGGCGCTCAGAGCTGCAAGATTGGCATTCGTGTTCACGTGGTAGCACTGTGTTACTAACAGCTGGGAAATCTTGGGATACTCTGTTTTCACTACAATTCTTTAAGAAATTCTGAAAGTATTCCATAGTTCTCTGAGTGCATCAACCTTATTTATGCTTATTTTAAATCTTTTGCCCAAAAAAAGTGCTAAATAAAGTTCTCTTTCATTTCCTAAAAAAAAAAAAAAAAAAAAAACAGTAGGCAAGAGATTTAGATTCTTGAAGCAGTTAGCAATGTGTAGCTTTTCAAAAGCAGCCAGAAATGAAACAGGTACAAAGAAAGGCCTATCCTTGCTGTGATTGGGCAGTTAATAGCCTGAAGGTAGTCTTTAAGGGATCCACCCTGAGAACCCAACCACCCTTGGAAACACCAAGAGCTGCTAAGAAAAGAAGCAATGAACATGTAGACAGGCCTAGAAATAGAAAGGAAAAAGCTATGTGTTTTAAATATCTCTGACTTAAGGAGATCCCATCACCAAACAGTAGACAGACCATTACAGAGAGAGCCAGTCAGAAACCTTGAAGCCTCAACACTAAGCAAGTATCAGCTGTAGAGTGCCAGCTTCTTTAAGATACAAGGATAACCCTTCTGCCCTCCACTCCCTCAATAATCTGTACATCCAGTCTACTTTGAGACACATAATGTATCTTACTTAGGTGTAACCTGAAGTAGCTAAAATTATTATTCAAGTCAAAACACTCAAGTCTAGACTGTCTATACTTCTCAGGGCAATGGATACATAATCCAAAAAAAAGACTGATAGGCTTTTTCTGTGACTTTAGACCCAGAATCACAAAATGATAGTGCCAAAAAGGTCCTTGGTAAATCTCATTATCCAAATTTTATGGTGGGAAAACTAAGCCTCAGAGGGGAGAGGGGATTTGCTCAAGGCCACATTCCTAGATACCATTTTAGAATATATTATACCATTTTGAGTTGAGTGATGGGGAAGAATAAAACCAAATTATATGAATTCTCCTTCAGTGTGATCAGAATGTTTATGCTAAAACCAAATGTGATGAAAAGGGAAGTCTATTGCTGAAATATTTAGAAAGGCCACTCTACATTTATGTTTTCTTTCTTTCTCCCATTGTTTTGAGTAAAGGTGTGGTGGTGTACACTGAATTTGCAAGTTAACCATGAACTTGAGAAGGGTTTGCAGCAGAGAATCAAGGAATGTGGAGATAAGTAAAGCAAAATGGAAAGGTTTGTTTTTCAAACGATGGTGTGTAAGTGGGTAAACACTTGGGATGTTACTGACATGGTACTTGAATATAATACAAGATTCCCTCAACTACTGGAATCAGCTTCCAAACAGGATATTGATGGTACTTTCAGTTTGAGGTGATCAAGTGTGATTTCTGGTGATGCTTTCTCTGCCTGTTGGAACTGTTACATATTACAGGGCATGCGAAGCAACTCAGGGTAAAAGCCAACTGGGAAGTGCTTACCATCTAAATTACTAGTGACCTCACTGTCATAGTAAGCCCTCACATTTGTCTAGCACTTTGTCATTTACCAAGGATTTCATGTTCATCATGTTCACATCACAGAGTGATATCACTAAATTACAGATGAAGAAATTGAGGCTTAGAAGGGGCACAGTAAATAATGGAGCTGGGCCTTTAACTTAGGTCTGCCTGATTCCAAAGGGAAGACCACACACACAATATCAAGAATCCTTGTGCCTTGTAGACATTTCTTCAAGTTTGCCAGCCTGAGCTTTATTGCCTAGTATAGTGTCTCTGTATACAATAGACACTCAATAAATATCAGAGAAATGGAACTGAAATGAAAGCCATTCACAGCACTTCTTACCTTCTTTTCATTGTGTTGATCAAGCTCATTCAAATTTGAACACTCCAGCCAATAAATCAATTTGAAAACTCAGTGTACTGCTCTCTTCATGAAATTAATTTAAAGATCTATGCCTCACTGATATATGGAGTAGTAAAATTACTCCTTTTCAAAAGGGGTTCAGTATAATCATGTCACGGGCTGTTTTATAATGGAGGATGTTGGCTGAAGCATGAAACTAATTTTAAGATTCGGACCCAAATTTTAGGAGAACTTTTTTTACTATTAAACTTCACCTGCGTCAAAGCAGTCTTGCAATTTGTATCGGCAGATGAAAAACCAAGGGGTTCTCTACCTGGGAGCCCCCATCTCTTACACACAATTCACAGAGGGCTAAATAATTGAGAGCTGAGTGTATCACAACTCTCACCATAGGGTTGCAACATTCATATGAAGAAAACTTCCTCAAAGTCCCTTTGTTACCTTTCCTGGCTTTCCTTCTGCACTTCTTCACCCCAGTCCTACTTCTTCCTCCCCACTATAGACTACAATTGTAGGATTTCTCTGGTGTATACCAAGCAAATAAGAACAAGTTTGGCCTTTCTCTGATATTTGAGTCTCATTTAATGTGGCTGCCTGGAAAACTACTCACAGAGCATCTGCCTGCGATGTCTGGGGGTACTAGACACTACTTGAGATGGTTCTGTTGCAACTGTCTCAAATTGAACCTGAGTCAGTTCATTTGTAGTACTTTGGTCTGTTTAAAGACTATTATTGCCCTGTAAGGAGGAGATACAGTTATCAACGTGAAGACCCACACACAGAAAACAAGTTGGTTTCTATAAACATGTACATAGGCAGACAAGGTATTGAGCACCTTGCAGAAAGTCAGAGATGGACAAGTGCTCTAAATAGCCTTGAGAGGGGGAGGGAAAATGGCAGGATTCTAGGAACTTGGATTTTCCAGGCTGATAATGAATAATCAGATAGAAGGCTACAGTTTCAGGCATTCAGAGAAGAACTGCTTTTCTTCAAGTTCCATTTCCAAATCAAAGTAGACTAATGAGCTTGTTTTTCTCATGAAAGGTGCTTCTTGTGCTTCTTTTTAGAAGCGGCAGGCAGCAGGGAGTACCCTGCCACCGAGCAGATGTAAACATGAAGAAATGAGGAATTTGGAGGGGGAAGATAGAAGTGTAAGCCAAGCCTTTCTGGAATGGTGACAGTGCTCACAGTAGACAGAAACTAGGGGACAGAGAGCCTTATGATGAATAGCTGCCCTTGAAAAAGCTGTATCTTCCTTCTTTCAAGCTACTGTGCTACAAAAAAATGCTTTTGGAAGTTATCAATAGATTTGCAAAGAAAGGGAAATGATTAAAAGGCTTGCTCAACCCTCGGAGATAGGGGATAGGAAACTGGTTCGGCTTGGCAGCCTAGTCATAGGCTCGGAAGAGAAGCAGCTTTTCATTCCAGGTGGCCAGCCCTACAATATAGAGGTAGTTAACTGAGGATATTCCTGGGTGTTCAGGGCCAGCCTGTGCCTGGGTCATTCTGCACCTGTGATTATTCTGGATTCTGTAGTTCTCTCCTCCTTGTCATCATTCAACAACATAAGGCCAGTATCACTGTGTCCCCTGGGGAATCCTTCATAATGAACTCCACACTCACTCACCCCCCTGATGGGTCCTGATCCCTGCTTCACACCTCCTGCTCCTATGCTGAGCCCCAGAGTGGGGTGTGACATGGTTAAGGATAAAGGAAGGCACCAGCTGGCTGATGGCCATGTTGGATATGAAGGAGAGTCAGTCGGTATCTAGAGCATAGCTGGCCACCTCAGAAGCACCAAAGAGGAAAATCTGGTTTAAAGAGAGAATGAGAGAATGAGGGAGGGGGAGGAAGAAAAAGAAAAAGGAAGAAAAGTATCATACCTCCCAGAGTCATCCCTGCTTCATAGCATTTCCGGAGGCGACAAGATGGACAATTTTTCCTTCGGAATTTATCGATGGTACAATCATTTCTGCTGGCACAGAGGTACTTCTGTTTCCCTGGGAGAACAAACAGAACAGGAGATGCCCCATTAGTGCATTTCCAGAGTCTCTTCTTTAGTAGTTCTAGGCAGAAAGGGCATAAGGATACATCCTGCCAGATGAGAGAAGTGGACGGAGAATGGCCCTAAAAATTTAATCACACAGAATCACGCAGCCCGGTTTAATTGCTATATTGTTTTGTTTTGTTTTATAGGTATGATGTTGTTTTTATAGGTATGAACAATTGTGGTCCTGCTGATACTTCCTTTATGACTTGTTGGTTTATAAAAATAAGATGTTCTACCTTTAATAAAAGCTAAGAACGGGACATCTGGGTGGCTCAGTCGCTTAAGCCTTTGCCTTGGCCTCAGGCCATGATCTTGGGGTCCAGGGATGGAGTCTTGCATCAGGCTCCTTGCTCAGTGGGGAGCCTGCTTCTCCCTCTGCCTGCTGCTCCCCCTGTTTGTGTGCTCCTTCATGCTCTCTCCCTCTCTCTCTGAGAAATAAATAAAATCCTTTTTTTTTTTAAAGGCTAAGAACGTCCACGGGAAAGTGGTAAATGGCAGAAATTATCACTCCTTTAGCATGACACAACAAAGACTCGGACTTAGGCAATGTTTCTACCTCCTGACTCCTGTAATCATTCAAAGGATCATACTCAAGTTAATACAGTGCTTATTTTTCATGATAAAAATACAGGTAAAACTTCTACAAAAGAGAACTCCATGAGATTTTTCATTGTTTTTAAACTGATAGTGATCATTTCCCCAATCCTGCAGGTTATACAAATGAAACAGAGATAAAGCTCACTCTTTGTGAAGTGAACTGCAACAGGTGAAAGGAAGTCCTCTGAAGGCAGAAGAAAAGCAACTGTTGTGCACATCTGGAGTTGTCACAGATACACAAAAACATACACACATACACACATCCTCAAACCCAGAGATTCTCAGGATCACAGCTGCTCAAAGAAAAACATGGAGGTCCACTCAAAAGCACACATTTTACTCAGTATTTTGTCTCCTTGCTCCTAACATAGGCCTGGCATACAGTAGGCCCTCAATAAACACTGAATGAATACACAAGTGGAACAGGGAGATCCACAGACGCACAGAGTCACCAGCAGAAACAGACAGAGATACATACCCTACTACTCTGAAACATGCAGAACTTCTCATGCTTGGAGCCCTGTGACAGCCTGAGCTTGTGCATCCCCTCACTCCACCCCTTTCTTTATCCAAGTCCCTCTTATTTACTGCTGCGATTTAGTTTATGGGAGAGACTGGGATTTTAGGGAGGCTTCTTTTGGCAGAGGAGGCATGTTTGTGGTAGGGAAAAGGAAGAAAAATTGAAGAGCAATTGCTATTTGATAGCAGGGAGAAAAACACATAAATTCAGCTATAGCTTGTCTCTTCTCTTCCTTTTCAGCCTAAAATGTACAGGTCAGGCACAGAAAACACATGTATTATAGTAAGTTATTTTATGTAGGAGATTTAGTAGTGGCCAGGTCAACAAGACCTTTGTTTTTTTTCCTTTCTCCTTCCCTTCTTTCCTCTCTGCCCCCCTCCCTCCCTTCCTTCCTTCCCCCAACCTTCCTCCTTCCCCACCCCTTTCCTCTCTCATTCCCTTCCCTTTGTCAAAAGATTCCAAAATGCTGGGCTTGGAGGAACTGTTAAAAACCACACTAGTATAACCCTTTCATTCCAAGGATGAGTTCTGGGAAGGTGACTTCCATGAAGAACACTCAACTGGAGGTCAATGAAGGAAGAATATTATTTATTAGGTACCTACTATGAACCAAGCCTGTGTTGGCAAGTTTACATATGCCATTTAAAGGAATAACCTCAGCAGTGTTTTGAGGTAGATACTACCATTACTTTTACTTAACAGATGAGAAAACTAAGTCCTCTAAGCCAGTACTCTTTCTCTACCATACCACAGGATTTTATTTGTATAAACGGAGCACATAATTTACTAACAGACATTTTTCTTTAAGTAGTCTCCACACCCAGCATGGAGCCCAATGTGGGGCTCAAGCTCATGACCCTAAGCTCATGACCCTGAGATCAAGACCTGAGCTGAGATCAAGAGTTGGACACTTAACTGAGCCACCCAAGTGCCCCACTAACAGCCTTTTCTTGCCACAAACTGAGGATTGTTATATGTGCACAGAAAGGATGGCGTTATGAGTGCCATTCAGTCTTTGAGTATCAACTCCTCGAAGGGAGGCCCTGTATCTAATTCCAGTGGGTTCATGTCCAGTGTTGTGGGTGTTCTAGAACAGGGACATCCCCTACAGTTTTGGTGCTGCTGCAACTCTCAGGACTAGTTTTCACATTAATCAGTAAAATAGGGTCATTATGAATACTTCTTTGAAGAATCTCTTCTTCCATAGGAAAACACTAGCTCCTGAACCCAAGTTTGCAAAGTAATATTTGCAGACCCAGTGGATGAGGGCTCCCAGAGTTCTAGATTCCACTGCTAAAAGTAAACCACCCTCTGAATGAGGAAGGTTACCGTGGGAAAAGTATGAAAACATTTTTTTCAATTTGGAACTCAGATCATCTCCCTAGCTATTGTTCGTACTTTGTCCCAGAGTGTCTCTTGGCCTAAAACAATGTGACCTAAAACACAGATATCCTTTACAATTTGCCTACATAGTAAGTGTAGAGCCCAGTGCAACCAATGCCATTGTGCATTTATTTAACTTATTGAGCATTTATTATGGACTTTGCACTAGCTGTTGAGAATACAGAGGAAAAACTCTGCTGAAGAAAAATGTTTAAGTCCCAGATAACAGAGAGAGCACTAGGCTGGAAGTCACAAGATTTGAATCCTTGTTCAGTCTTATTACTAACTCACCATATGACCTTGGAGAAGTCATTTATCCTCTCGGCTCCATTGATAATATGTAATGGTAGAACTGGAAAATCACGAAAATCTTTTCCAGCTCAAGGAATCTTTATTACTTTATTTTAATTCCAGTGTAGTCAACATACAGTGCTATATTAGTTTCGGCTGTTCAATCCAATTAAACAATTCCATATCCAGCTCAAGGAGTCTTAAAGGATATCTGGATTTTATCCACAATGTATTTGTGGAGTCTTTCATATAAAGGTCACAAGTATTACCTATAAGCAAGACATTAACCAAACTAATGCTGTCTTGTCCCTCAACTCTCTCCTTTTAAGACAGTAACTTACTGTAACATTGCCTCTTATATCTGCAGTCATTCAGTCTTTTCTCTTTGTTTTCTAAAGTCCTTCAAAAGATCAAGGCACTTAACAATATTAGAGAGGCTTGTTATTGCAAGCCATATGCAACATATGAATAAATAACATGCTTATACACATATGTGTATTCATGTATGCGTGAATGCACACGTGTTGGGTGTACACCCACAATAGGGTTCTTGAATTATCTTTGCATATATGTGTATGTGTGATTACATAAAGTATATAACATATTAAGTCATATAAATGCATGCATATGACATGTATTTCTCTGAAGCAGAATAGTGACTTTAAAGTTTTAAATGACATTTAATAGTGACAGAAGTGGTCTAGGGTCCCAAAGATAGAAGGAATCTCTAAAAATGGAACTGTGACTCATCCTCAAAATTTGGATTAGGAACAAAAGCAAGGCATGGAACAACTTCTCAAGGTTGCTTCCAATCCACTTCTCCTGCCTGAATTACCAACTTCCCCAAATAATGGCAGAGCCAATGTACAATCACTGGGTTGCTATTACTTCTTTTCTATTTATTCTACTTCTCCAATATGGCTGAAGTTTTCAGGGTTCTTAATAACAATGAATTAAAATACAATACATAATAATATATATTATACATATTTATATATAATAACTATGAAACATATAACATGTAGTAACAATAAATTAAAACACAATATAAAATATAACATAAGATTAAAAACATCTCCCATTTGATTAGCTTACAAAAGTTAATAACAATCTTGTGCAAAGTAGGTACAATAGGGATTATTGTATACCCATTATATAACTGAAGAAAATGATGCTCACTAAGATGAAACTGACCTGCCTGGCATCACACTATTACTTTGCTCCAAATCACAGTCCATAAGGCTATGAATCTCACAGATTGAAAAAAATTTTAAACAGTATTTGGTCACAATACACTCACTCCTCTGTATAAGGCTCAAATCCCCTTCGTAACATCCTTGTAAAGGGTTGCCCCACCCTTTCGTGAATTGCAGCCCATTCCATTTCTGGACTCTGTCATAAGGCTATTCCTTCCACGAACTCGATATTTGTCTCTTGGAGCTCTGACCCATTGGGTCTAATTAGAAGTACATCATCTTTGGACTGTAAAGGACATTAAAAGCCTTGTAACAAATGCCCCAATGTGATGCCTGACTCTTCATTTGTGAAAATGGACACAAAGTATTGAAACAACATGCCACAAGCCATAGGAAGTTGGTGATAGAGCTAGAAAAAAATCTGGCACCTGCATCCAATGGAGATGTAGTGTGGGTGAGTGTAGCCTCAAGACAGAGCACTCTGTGGGTGTTAGGTAT
This sequence comes from Ailuropoda melanoleuca, assembly GCF_002007445.2. Classification (NCBI taxonomy): domain Eukaryota; kingdom Metazoa; phylum Chordata; class Mammalia; order Carnivora; family Ursidae; genus Ailuropoda; species Ailuropoda melanoleuca. The sequence continues at coordinate 49,456,025 of NC_048238.1, read as the reverse complement.
CTTTGTTCATTGTCTAGTAAGTATATGGCCCTGTGAACGCCTTCTCAGTATTCAGTTGACAGAAGTGTAAGTGAGATCTGGGCCTGCCTGCTCCAAGGTGTTCTTAGAAAATCCTCTATTCCCATGCAGTAGCCTAGGTGACTGAATAATTAACACAGACAACACAAACTGCTATCCATCTCTTCCTCCTCAGATTCTACAAATATTATACCTAGCTCTCTGACACTGTTGACCTTCAACAGCAAGGTTGTATCAACAACTTATAAGTCTCACAAAAAATGTCAATGTGAAATTTTTGGCAAAATACAAAATCCCTCTCTCGCATTGAAGGAGGTAAGTCTACACTCTAGGATTGCAAGCAGGTTGCACATTTAATGCTTAGTAAATCTATTAGAACAGCTGCAAACCCTTGACTACCATGAATGGTCACATAATGGGATAGCATGAGGTCCTCTGTATGCCAGCTGTCTCTGAAATCCTTGATTGCCTGATGGTATTCTGCATGTTTTTTCATGGTCCTATTCTTCCATCATAAAGCTCAACTATTATCCAAAACTCCAGCAGGAACAGAGGTCATGAGACCAACTTGAGATGTTTTCTACACAGACTTCCCATTTCTATCAGTGTTTTTTTGTTTGTTTTTTGTTATCCCCATTGGTGCTGTCATGCAGTATGAGTTGAGGCCAATGTTTGACTAGGCTTCCTTCAATATGCTCATTTTGAAAAATCCTACTTAAAGCAGATCAGGTAAGGCAGGAAGTCACCCACCATCTGCAGCATCATATCTTGCAAATGGAGGATCGAATCATCGGGTAAAATGTGTGATATTGCCAAGATATTTTTGAAAAGATAAAGAGTAATAAGGCTTTTCCTATCAAACATTTAAAGTAGTATAATGCCATAATAATTACAGCAGTTTGTTAATAGCTCCAGTATAGATTGATCAGTTGAAGAGACCAAAAAAGACAGAAAGAGACTCCATATATATAATATGTTATTCTAAATCAGTGAATTAAGGATCACTTATTCACTACATTAAATGGTGTCAGAAGAACTGGTTAATAATTTGGGAAAGTCAATAAACGTAAATTACTCATTGAAACCCATATAAACTCCATGTGGATTAAAGATGCCAATGGAAAAAAAAAGAAAACAAAAGGAAAGCTTTAAAGTACTGTTAGATAGACCAATGGAAGAGATTAGAGACCCCAGAAATGGAAGCTCAGCTTTATGGGCAACTAATCTTTGACAAAGCAGGAAAAAACATCCAGTGGGAAAAAGACAGTATCTTCAATAAATGGTGCTGAGAAAATTGGACAGCTATATGAAAAAGAATGAAACTTGACCACTCTCTCACACCATACTCAAAGATAAACTCCAAATGGATGAAAGACCTCGATGTGAGACAGGAATCCATCAGAATCTTAGAGGAGAACATAGGCTGTAACCTCTTTGACATTGGCCACAGCAACTTTTTCATGACACATCTCCAAAGACAAGAGAAACAAAAGAAAAAATGAACTTGTGGGACTTCATCAAGATCAAAAGCTTCTGCACAGCCAAGGAAACAGTCCAAAAAACTAAGAGGCAGCCCGCAGAATGGGAGAAGACATTTGCAAATGGCACTACAGATAATAGACTGCTATCCAAGATCTACAAAGAACTTCTCAAACTCAATACATGAGAAACAAATAATCAAATCAAAAAAATGGGCAGAAGATATGAACATTTTTCCAATGAAGACATACAAATGGCTAACAGATACATGAGAAAATGTTCAAAATCATTAGGCATCAGGGAAACTCAAATCAAAACCACATTCTTACACCAGTTAGAATGGCAAATTTTAATAAGGCAAGAAACAAGAAATGTTGGAGAGGATGTGGAGAAAGGGGATCCCTCTTACACTGTTGATGGGAATGCAAGTTGGTACGGCCACTTTGGAAAACAGTGTGAAGGTCCCTTCAAAAGTTAAAAATAGAGATACCTTATGATTGCACTACCGGGTATTTACCCCAAAGATACAGACATAGTGAAGAGAAGGGCCATATGCACCCCAATGTTCATAGCAGCATTGTCCACAATAACCGAGATGTCCTTCAACAGATCACTGGATTAAGAAGATGTGGTCCATATATACAATGGAATATTACTCAGCCAACATTTGCAGCAACATGGACGGGACTGGAGGAGATTACGCTAAGTGAAATAAGTCAAATAGAGAAAGACAATTATCATATGGTTTCACTCATTTATGGAACATAAGAAATAGCAGGGAGATTGGTAGGAGAAGGAAGGGAAGAATGGGAGGGTAAACAGAAGGGGGAATGAACCCACAAGAGACTATGGACTCTGGGAAACAAACTGAGGGCTTCAGAGGGGAGGGGGGTGGGGGACTGGGGTATGCCAGTGATGGGTATTAAGGAGGGCACATATTGCATGGAGCACTGGGTGTTATACGCAAACAATGAAGCACGGAACACTACATCAAAAACTAAGGATGTACTGTATGGTGACTAACATAACATAATACAAAATTATTATTAAAAAATAAAGTACTGTTAGAAAATACAGGTATTTTTTTTTATTTTTAAAAGTAGAAAAAGGCTTTTAAAAGAATGACAATACAGAAACATAAGTGAATATTTTGATAGACTTGACTAGAAGACATTTAAACTCGCTTATAAAACTGAAAGACAACCACAAACTATGGAAAACATATTGGCATCAAGTATGTAAAAACAGTGGTTAGTTTCTTTGATATATAAAGATGAACAGTGCAGGGGCGCCTGGGTGGCACAGCGGTTAAGCGTCTGCCTTCGGCTCAGGGCGTGATCCCGGCGTTATGGGATCGAGCCCCACATCAGGCTCCTCTGCTGTGAGCCTGNTTCTTCCTCTCCCACTCCCCCTGCTTGTGTTCCCTCTCTCGCTGGCTGTCTCTATCTCTGTCAAATAAATAAATAAAATCTTTAAAAAAAAAAAGATGAACAGTGCAATAGAAAAAAGGACAACAGACATGAAAAATGAATTAAAAGAAGAAATATAAATGATCAATAAATATATGAAAATTGTTCAATTTTAACTTCACCAGAAATCATAGAAATACAAATTAAATAAGATGCCATTTTCATTAGTTAGATTGGCAAAGATTAAATACCAAATATTGGCAAAGAGGTATTACTAATAGGAGTATAAACTTTTAGAGAGCAATTTTGCAACATATCCAAAAAAATTAAAAACACATAACCTTTAATCAGTAATTCCATTTCTTGGAATCTTTTTATAAGAAAACAATTATTTAAGCACAAAAAAGTTCAATATAGCATTATGTAAATAGGGGATATTGGAAAAATTTAAATGTCCAACATTAAGGGGATGATTAAATTATTCCATATTTATGCAGTAGAATGCTGTACATTTTTTTCAACTCAGAAGGGTGTTCACAATATTCTGTTCTGTTCAAACAACAAGAAAAATGAAGTTACCAAATAACATATTTTATTGAATCCCACCTTTAATACCTAAGGCTTTAGAGCACATCTATTAAAGTTTTTTCTATTGCAGTGAAACTTTTTTACAAGTGAAATATTACATAAAGTTCCCATACATAGAAAACAGATAAAATGAAACCTAATCTGCCTGAACTAGGTATAGGAAACTTGGTGCACTGGGTGTCATACGCAAGTAATGAATCATGGAACACTACATAAAAAACTAAGGATATACTGTATGGTGACTAACATAACATAATAAAAAATTATTCAAAAAAAAGAATTTGTCCTGCTACACCTCTCCCTTTCTTCCCTTCTCTGCAGCCTTAGCATTGTGCTATACCTTAGAGAAATTCTGTAGGAGTCCCCAGGGCTTTGTGGAAAAGTTAAGACGTACTGATTTAACGAACCCCCATACCTCCTATTTTATGGATTAAGAAACTGAGACTCAGAGAATGGGGGGAGATGAACCTTGCTTAAGGCTATAGCATGAGTCAATGTCAAAATAGGGACAAGAAACCAAGCCTTCTTGTTTTTTTTAAATGATTTTTTATTATATTATGCTATGAGAGAAATCATATGATAATTGTCTTTCTCTGCTTGACTTATTTCACTTAGCATTATCTCCTCCAGTGCCGTCCATGTTGCAGCAAATGTTGAGAATTCGTTCTTTCTGATAGCTGAGTAATATTCCATTGTATATATGGACCACAGCTTCTTAATCCAGTCATCTGTTGAAGGGCATCTCGGCTCCTTCCATGATTTGGCTATTGTGGACAATGCAGCTATGAACATTGGGGTGCATATGGCCCTTCTCTTTACTACGTCTGTATCTTTGGGGTAAACACCCAGTAGTGCAATGGCTGGGTCATAGGGTAGTTCAATTTTTAACTTTTTAAGGGACCTCCACACTGTTTTCCAGAGTGGCTGTACCAACTTGCATTCCCACCAACAATGTAGGAGGGATCCCCTTTCTCCACATCCTCTCCAACAATTGTTGTTTCTTGCCTTGTCTATTTGCCATTCTAACTGGTGTAAGGTGGTATCTCAGTGTGGTTTTGATTTGAATTTCCCTGATGGCTAATGATCTTGAACAGTTTTTCATGTGTCTGTTAGCCATTTGTATGTCTTCATTGGAAAAGTGTCTAGAACCCAAGCCTTCTTATTCATAGTCCCCCAGTTTAGTGCTATTCTTATATGAGATAATACATGTGAAAATAATGTAAAAGCATAAAGCATTATACAGATCTTATCTATCGTTATTTAAATAAATAACAAACTCCTTGAATGTCAGAAGAGGCAAGGATCCTCTGTAGAGACGAGCATTCTCATTTTACAGATGGGGAAACTGAGATACAGAAAGCAGAATGGACAAGACAGGATTAAAACTCAAGTCTCTTGCCCACTATATTCTCTGCACATTTGCTTTATTATTCTAAATTATTTTCCTATTCATTATCTTGCTGTGCCTTTCTTCAAAGGGGGGAAAGTACAGACCATTATCCTCAATTTATATATGAGGAAACCCAAGATATAGAATGCTTACTGATTCCAAAGAGTATAGCTTAGTTTCAATCCAGGGTGCATAGGCTTTCTATTTAACCACTATAACTGAGCAAATATCTTATTTGCCTCAATCCTGACTTATGCGACCTGAATGTTCTACATCTACCCATACTGCCTCTTCAACATGTGAAGGACGAGTAACACTTGACTTCCTGGAAAGGGGGCAATCCCACTGTGCTTTGATTGGGTACTGTTCAAGGTGCCTTCATTTAATTCTTGTTAAAACTCTTCCAGGTAGCTACTATTCCTATTTTAGAATTGAGGGAAATAAGTCTCAGAGATGCTGAATGACTCACCTAGAGTCACCAGCCAATAAGTGGCAGAAGCAGGATCAGAAACCAGGTCTGTATGACCTGTGATGTTGGTGTTTGCCCTTATCAATGTGTTATCTCTTCTGAAATGGGCCCTGACACTATGCTTCAAAGACAGAGGCAGGGCAGAACAGTAAAATAGTGCAGAGGAGGAAAGAGGAAGACCTGAGGACTAGCCCTTCTATTTCACGGAATCACTATGTGACCTGGTGTGTTATCTCTACTCTCTTGACCTTGGTTCCCTTAATTTAGAAGGGAATGTGGTAGGTACTAAGAAAATAGTAGCAACCTAAGGAAGGTGAATTCAGAAGTCTTCTACTCACATTGGAATTTCTGATGGGTGTCTCAGAGTTTTCCTGAGTGTGTGATTCAGGGAGGGTTCTAAGGACTTTCCCTGAAAAACAACAACACTACTCTACAGAAAAAAGGAGCTAAGTGCCTCTCCCCGAGTGATCTACACAGACTTGAACAACCCCAAGGCCTGTTTAGGGTCATGCATCCTATGGATGTAACTTTTTCTGGAGCCAAGGCAGCCTAGAACCTCTGGCCTAATCATCCAAGGAGTTCTCTTCTTTGAAAACCAATTCCAAGCACTGTTGATTCCTAGTAAATTTGCCCCCCAAGATACTGCTTTTGGGCCTGTGGAACAGGCTAGACAACACCAGGCACACAGTCTATACCGTGGCAAAAGGATTCTTCTGTGAAAAGGACTTAAAATGTAGCAGAGTCCCTTTGATTCCATGGATGTGACCATTTCTCCACCTGTCCTACCCACCCAGAAACACAGATATCAGTTAATCCAGTACCACGGAAGGGCTCTCAGCTAATGCATTACAGGGAGGCTTCTTAGGAGTGTTTATAAATAATAAATATAATTCTTATTTCTTTTGACCTAAAGGTTAACTCTAGTGAGAGGGGACAGGAATCAAGCCCAGATCCATCTTCTTTGCTTTAAGTACCTTTCACAATCTGGCCGAAGTTCCATAAAATGAAAATGTAAAGACCCACTAGACTGACAAGCAGAAGAGCAGTTGTCAGGGCGCTTGGGTGGCTCAGTTGGTTGAGCATCCAACTTTTGATTTCAGCTCAGGTCGTGATCTCAGTGTCCTGGTATCAAGTTCCATCTAGGGCTCCACCCTCAGCATGGAGTCTGCTTGTCCCTCTCCCTCTGCTCCTCCCTCTGCTCTCTCTCTCAAAATAAAATAAAAAATAAAATAAAATAAAATAAAATAAAATAAAATAAAATAAATATATTCTTAAAAAAAAAAGAAGAAGAGGAGGTGTCAAATCCTGGTTCCAATTGCCTTGATTTCTCATCTAAAAAATGAGAATAAACATGATGTCTACTTCATAAAGTTATACAAAACAAATGGTACAGAATACATGTGCATGTGATCTGTAAAAGGAAGAATGTTAGATACATTAGAAGAGTTATAGGTAATGTTACTGAACTTATTTTGTCTTCTATATCCCTCCATTAGCAACCACTTTCTGATAATGCTGCTTTCTTCACTGGCTCTTGCACTGGTCACAAACATTCCATCTACTCCCTGCTCTCAACACACACACACACACAGACACAGACACACACACACACACACACACACACACACACACACTGCTAAAATGAACCCTTCAGTGTTCAGTTTCAAACCACCTTCCCTAGCAACTGTCATTCACATGGGCCTCCTGCTTCAAGAGGACAGGAAGTAGAAGTAGGTAAAGCTGACAAGTTAGATAGTGGCAAGATCATGAATAGCCCTGAATGCCATGCTATGCAGTTTAAATTTTAACATAAATAAGTTTTTTAAATTTATCCATTGAGTTCATCCATAGAAGGTGCTTAATAACTATTCTCTGATGATTAATCTTCTAGTGTACACTTACTATGTTCAAGGCACTACTCTAGGCAACCAGGGAAACAACAGTGCATAATACAGTCAAAGGCCTTGCCTGCAACTTGGGGGATCTTTTGGTGAAAACAGACAAGTAATAAATAAGTGGTAAATAATAAATTAAATATTTTCAGATGGTGATACATACAATGAAAGAGAGAGTGGGGAAAGATTCTATGACGATGTGGCATTTGAGCTGACACCTGAATAATAGAACCCAGACATGCAAACAGCCAGAGAAGGAACATTCTCAGCAGAAGGAATAGCAAATTCAAAGTTTCAATGTCATGAATGAATTTGGTGTGTTCTTGGACTAGCAAAGTGGCCAGTGGGGCTGGCATATGTTAAGGGAGGGGATGTGTTAGGGAAAGTTGATTGGGTGGCAAAACCAGGCTGTACAGGGTAGTAATTCTCAACCTTGGGTACAAGTTGGAAACACCTACAGAGATTTTACAAAGTATTGATGCCTGGTTTTACTCCCAGTAATTCTAATTCAATTGATTGGGGGTAAGTGTGGGGAGGACAATTTTCTAAGATGTCCCTCTATTGCTTCTAATGTGCAGCTAGGGGAGGGAACTTGCAAGTGAGTTAATAACTTATGGATTTTTTTTAAGATAAGGGTCCAACATTATTCTTTTTTAAAATTTAAAATCAATTAATTAACATATAGGTATTACTGGTTTCAGAGATAGAGTTTAGTGATCCATCAGTTGCATATAACACCCAGTGCTCATAACATGAAGTACCCTCTTTTTTTTTAATTTTTTTTTATTACATTATGTTAGTCACCATACAGTACATCCCTGGTTTCTGATGTAAAGTTCGATGAATCATAAGTTGCATATAACACCCAGTGCACCATGCAATACATGCCCTCCTTACTACCCATCACCAGTCTATCCCATTCCCCCACCCCCCTCCCCTCTGAAGCCCTCAGTTTGTTTCTCATGAAGTACCCTCCTTAATGCCCGCCATGCAGTTATACCATCCCCCACCCACGTCCCCTCAGCAACCCTCAGATTGTTTCCTATAGTTAAGAGTCTCTTATGGTTTGTCTCCTTCTCTGATTTCGTCTTATTTTCTTATTCCTTCCCTTCCCCTATATTCATATGTTTTGCTTCTTAAATTCCACATGAGTGAAATCATATGACGTCTGTCTTTCTCTGATGTATTTCACTTAGCATAACACCCTCTAGTTCCACCCACATCATTGCAAATGACAACATTCCATTCTTTTTGATGACTGAGCAATATTCCATTATATATCATAATATATATTTTATTGGAATATAATATGTATATAATGGAATATATACAATATATTAATAATTATATATATTACTAATTATATAATATAATAATAGTCCATTATATATATATAATATATATACAAGCAATGTCCACAATAGCCAAAATATGGCTTATGGATTTTTATAGCTGACACAGGATTAATAGCAGGACAAATGCTTGACACTGGAATAATATTTGACAGTTTACAAAGCCTCTTGCTGTTTTTGCTACTCTGGAGACTAGTGAGGTTCAGGCCACTCGGTAAGTACTTTGGGGAGCACCAAGCAGATGATGTTCTTCAGATGGGATTTGGAAAGACCATCTGGGAAAAATACAGGCTCCAAACTCACCAAGGAAAACACCACAGGGAATAGCAAGCTCACTTCTGCCAAGGTCATTTGACATTTGGTCAGACCAAAGTTTTATGTTCTCAAGCTGTCTTCCCTTGAGCTCTGTCCAGTGTTGTGCTGGAGTTGGCTTGTAGTGACTCATAAAAACCGATTCTGAGCATCATGTCCCAATTTCACATTCAGTGCTATAATACTGGTAGCTTAAATCAGTCCTGATAGGAGTATCTACAGCATGGAAATTAGCAAACACTACAATATCAGGGGCTCCCTACTGACCCTTACCCCTTCCAGGCAGAAATCCAGTTTACTGGAACACAACTGGTTCTTCCTTAGTAGTAGTTTTACTTTTTTCTAGCTGGGTCTGGACCCATTGTTCTTTTCTCCCCATACCTTCACCCAAGCACACCTCTGAGGTTTGGTAATATAACTGGAACTGCAACTGTGTAGATTCATTTGCATTTCAGAGAAATTTTGCCATCTTCACATGCTTTACCCAATAGATGTGTTCCTGAACAGTAGTGTATAAATAATATTTCTTTAAACTGAATTCATATTTCAATATAAAGATTGAATATTTAAAGAAACGGTATTGAACACTTCTATAAGGTCAATATAATAACGCTTTTGTAAAAGGTACAGTAACGATTTCATTATAAATTTTATCAGATCCAAATTTTGCATAACGATCTTAAAACATCTGTGGAAGAAAATTTGGCAAAAGCCTTCAAAATTAAAATATACACGTTTTGACCCAACACATATTTGCACATGTGTGACATGACATTTATTCAGGAACATTCACTGCAACAACGTTTATATTAGCAGAAGACTAGAAACAACATAAATGCCCATTGATATAGCCATACAGTACAGCCACTAAAAAATGAAGCAATTATATATATACTAATGTGGAACAATCTCCAAGATATACTGTAAAGTGAAAAGAAAACGAAGACGCAAAACAATACACAACACTAGCTCTGTGAGGAATGCTAACATACATTGATTGATATATTGATATACTTAACATATCTATTTATATGTTTATAAGTACACATACTATGTCTATATGGGTACACAAGAAACTAATGAATAGTGGATATCCCTCAGAAAGAGAACTGCAAGCCTGAGGGATGGGGGCTCAGAATTATCTTTCACTCTTTAACCTTTTGTGATTTTAAAATTTTGTATCATGTACATGTATTGCCCATTCCAAATATACATTTAAAATCAGCACAGCTCTGTTACGAATTTCCCTACAACCTTCAGACAAATCATTTCCCCTGTTTGGGCTTCCGTATCCCTATCTACACAAGGGAATTATATTCCATAATACTTCAGACAGAAAACCAAAAAGGGTTCCCAGCACATTATACTTCCCAGTTTTAGAGTCACCATTCACAACAGATGTGTTGCCTGTTCACCACACTGTGTAATTAGGGAAGCTGCGCTTCTAATAGGGTCAGAGAAAGCGCATTTGTTATCAACAACAAAAACAACAAAATTGGTCAGTTAACAAATGCCTACTGAAAACTCAATTGTTCAGCCCTGTGCTAAAATCTGTAGAGGAGAAATGGAAGTCATAGGTCCTGCCTTCTAGAAACTTGAAGTAAATACATAAATACACATGAAGCAGCAATAGTACAAACGAATATAAAGGAGTTCTGGATAGGGCAAGAAGGTATAGGTCATGGCTTGATTTCAGTGACTTACTGTGATGTGTTGGGCAAGTCACTGCTTTCCTTTGAGCTTCAATTTCTTCATATATAAAAAGATGGGAGAGCATGATCAGAATTCAATAATCTGTCAATAAATTAATTCTGTCCAGAGATCTGGAGACTATTAGGCATAGATCGAAGCTTCAATAACCTGTTCTTAGCTACTCGTTAAGTGGCCAAGTATGGTGGTGTGGCAGGATCATGGACTTAGGAGTCAGAAGGACTAGGCTATGAATCCCAGCAATGTCATTTAGTAGTTATAGCAAATAGCATAATCTTGGGTAAATAGCACATCCTCTACTGACCTGTTTCTTCCTCTGTAAAATGGGGATCATATCATCCATTTTTGCAGATCCATGAGATTTCAAAGTAATATATATGAAGCATCTGGCAAATTTTAGGTACTTGGAATACAAGAGCTGATTGAATGATGGGCATTCTCATGGAATCATGTGGAACACAGGAAGAAATGATGAAGGCTGAAGTTACTGTTGAAATTTTTATTGTGCAGCACTCAAGGACTGTACTTAATGTTATTTATTTTTCAAGTGTTCCACAATAAAGAGCTTTAATCAAATTATTTATATTTTCCTTCCTATATATTTTTTTAAAAAAGGGGTCACCCAAGATCAAATTTGAAAACTGAAATACAATAATCTACAGCTCAGACACACATCTGCACCATGCTCTCCTTCTGAGTGCTGTTCTGACTTGATGTCCTGAAAGTTCAAAAGCTACATATCAAGATGATTATAGTGTAGACCTTACCAAAACACTTACATGTTTCTTGACAAGATTAAAGATGAGAGAAACAGAAAAAGAGAGAAGAAAAAGAGAAGGAGGAGGAGAGGAGAGGAGACGGAGGAGGGAGGGGCGGGGTGAGAAGGAGGAAGGAAGGACGTGGTGAGGAGAAGAAAAGATGAAAAGAAAAGAAAACAAAAAGGAAAAGGTATATAGAAAGAAAAACCCAAGCCCGGGCCCCATTAAGGACTAACTGAACTGTGTGACAGTTTCAAGAAAATCTGGAGAAGCTTTTAGTGCCTCCCCTAAATGCTGCCTCACTGAAGTCAAGATTGCCTGTGGTGTCACTGCCATCCCTACTGAGGGATGAAGCATTATTAATTGGAGGAGGGAAGATGTGAGCCTGCATCCCAATTATTTCATAACCACCTTCTCCAAGTCTCTCCCAAGGACTGTTCTGCGTGACTTCCCCTTAGGAGAGTCACACTGATGGACTCATAGCACTAAGAAGCCAAAATTTCTTTCTGACTCTAGGAAAGCCTCACAAAGGTGCTGAAGGTTTGAAGTGGGGCACTCATAAAGGGAAAGTAGGGAAACAGTAGGGAAAAAAAGGGGGCATTTTAGTTCCACAGATTGCATTCAAGTTCTTGCTCTGTCTTTTACTAGCTAGAATTTGGAGCAAGTCACTTGACTTCTCTAGACCTCAATTTAGCTTACTGTAAAATGGAAATAATAACTCATACGTCTGCTATGACATTTAGATGAAATAATGTGTGCAAAACAACTAACACATGGTCTGGCCCTTGTAGGCAGTCTCTAAATATCGAAAAAGAAAGAGAAACAGAGAGGAGTAAATGAATGGGGTTTTAAAAATAAGACCCAGGAAGAGTGCCTGGGTGGCTCAGTCAGTTAAGCATCTGACTCTTGATTTTGCTCAGGTCATGATCTCAAGGTCATGAGATTGACTCCCACGTTGGGCTCTGTGCTCAGCAGGGAGTCTGCTTGAGATTCTCTCTCTCCCTCTCCCTCTGCCTTCTCTCTCTCCTCTCTCTCAAATAAATAAATACATAAATGAATGAATCAATAAATCAATAAATGAATGAATAAATAAATCCTTAAAAATAGGACCCAAGAGAAGGCATACAAAGAACTGAACAAAAGATAATGTGATCAGAAGACAAAATAATAGGATGATAATAGGATAATAGGATGATAATAATTTGTATAGTAAGAGAAATGCTAACAAATGTTAAGTTCAACTCCAAAGATAAAGGAAGTTAGGAAAAGTCGAACTTCACAGAAGGAGTAATCTTGATGGAAACATAGAATTTCACTAAGTGAACAAAAGCACAGGTAGAGCATTTCAGGCAGAGGAAATGATACATTGGAAAGAGTCAAGATTGATGAATTTAACAGGCTGTAAAACTGATGATTTGTTGGTTACCAAAAACTCTAAAATATCACAAACACATTGATTCCATCCATGTTTTTCTCCCTTTGTACCAAAAACAAATGTTTTTTTCTTTGTACAACTACCTTAAGGCAGACAAATAGGTTTGACTGTTCCTTCCCTCAGCCTCTGCTTTGATCTGCATTTTGTGTGATTATTATCTGAAGGGCGAGTTACTGTAACTGACCAACAGGCATGGCTAGGAAAATGACATCTGGAGGTTAGTGGGGTGATAGAATGAATTGTTGGCATGCTGACTGGTTAGTTAAAGCACTCCTAGGCTTTACCTTCTAACCATCAGAGAATGAGGCAGGGAAACTGCATCCATTTGCCATCAAGATAATATATTTTCCTGTTATACATTTGAATTCCCCAAAAGGATTCTCACAAAAATGTTTAAACCAACTGAATCATGAACAAAAATAATGGTTGCTGACAAAATGAGAAGTCTATCATCAATCTTAAAATTCCTCTATAATGTAGAACCCAAAAATGAATAAATTACTCCTTTCCATTTGTGATTAGGAAAGTCAGGAGAACTCAAAAGTACATGTTGCTAGGCTTTCCTTAATGAAAAACAAAACAAAACAAAACAAAAAATCATCCAGGCCAACTGGAGGAACATCAGCTGACAAACAGGTCTAACTTCATCTGTTCTTTTTTCACTGTCCCAAGGGTCCCTAGGTATTTGAGTGTCTATGCACTTTGGAGTACATTTTCAGCACTAAGGGCACAAGAAATTTTCCTAAAAACACAAGAGTCATCCTTGTCTCTAAAACATGTAAAACATCAACAATTATTAGTAATCCAAGACAAGGAGACTTGCAAAATTCCAGTTTTGAAAGAGACCCACTCTGGAACACCAGGAATGCAAAATTATCTTCAACTAATGACAGGCAACACCGACGTTATTCAGGCTTAGCCATTCTCATATTGAGTGTACCCCTTCTTTGTTCCCTAAACACCCACCAGTAAGAATCAGTTCATATATATCCAGCATCTTCCCAAATGATAAACATCTATATAACCTCCACCTTGCATTTGTAGGTAGCTTTATAACTTACAGAGAGTGTTCCCATGCATTGTCTTCTCTGAACCTCACAACAATACATGAGCTATTCAGGGCAGTTATTATCATTTTACAAATGATAAAACTGAGGTTCAGAATGGTTAACAGAATTGTCTAAGCTCATGCAGTTAAGAGATGAAATCATTGCCACAATCAGGTATTTTGACTCTTATTCCCATTCTTTTCTCCATAGTTTTCCAAATAGCAATAAAACAAGTTAATTATAGTCACTCTGCTATGTTTTGGAAGGCATGCAAACCATCTTACCTATTTCATTAAGATATATAAAAATATTAAAACCTAGACTTTCTGGAGATCAGTTACCTGGAAAAGTTCATTTAGGTGGAACTTTTCACTTACCTGACAATACTGGATAAACAAAGTGTTGGAAATGGGGTATAATATTCATTATGTCATTCAACGAAAAATTATTAAACACCTATTAAGTGCCAGATTCTATACTAGGCTCTGGTTTCTATTCCAAAAAATAGATAAAATATTAAGAAATATCTGGACAGAATTAAGAAATTAATTCAGTACATATTTATTAAATACCTACTCTGTGTCAGGCAGTGCTCTGGATGCTTAGAATATGTAAGTGAATAAATAATAAAAAAATCATTACCTTGACTAATATTCATTTTAGTGTGGTGAGGAGGTGTGGGAGGGAAGGAAACAATAAACAACAGAGTCAATGAATTAAAAAATTAAGTAGTATGTTAGAAAGCAACAAGTGCTATGGAAAAAAGCATGGTAAAGGGGATGGAGAGTGCTGGGACAGACTGATTTTAAATTGAGTGGTGGAAGCAGGCTTCACTGAGGTGACATTTAGGAAAAAACTTGAAGCAAGTGAGGGAGTAAGCCACACATAGGGAAGAACATTAAAGGCAGAGGGAATAGTTGATATACAGGCTCTAATCAAATTTAAAAAATGGGCAGAAGATATGAACACTTTTCAAATGAAGACATACAAATGGCTAACAGGCACATGAAAAAATGTTCAAAATCATTAGCCATCAGGGAAATTCAAATCAAAAACCACATTGAGATACCACCTTACTCCAGTTAGAATGGCAAAAATTGATAAGGCAAGAAACAACAAATGTTGGAGAGGATGTGACTCTTACACTGTTGATGGGAATGCAAGTTGGTACAGCCACTTTGGAAAACAGTGTGGCGGTCCCTTCAAAAGTTAAAAATAGAGCTACCCTATGACCCAGCCATTGCACTACTGGATATTTACCCCAAAGATACAGACGTAGTGAAGAGAAGGGCCATATGTACCCCAATGTTCATAGCAGCATTGTCTACAATAGCTAAATTGTGGAAGGAGCCGAGATGCCCTTGAACAGATGAATGGATTAAGAAGATGTGGTCCATATATACAATGGAATATTACTCAGCCATCAGAAAGAAGGATTACCCAACTTTTGCGGCAACATGGACAGGTCTGGAGAAGATTATGCTAAGTGAAATAAGTCAAACAGAGAAAGACAATTATCATATGGTTTCACTCATTTATGGAACATAAGAAATAGCAGGGAGATGGGTAGGAGAAGGAAGGGAAGAATGAAGGGGGGGTAAACCGAAGGGGGAATGAACCATGAGAAACTATGGACTCTGGGAAACAAACTGAGGGCTTCAGAGGGGAGGGGGGTGGGGGATTGGGATAGGCTGGTGATGGGTAGTAAGGAGGGCACGTATTGCATGGTGCACTGGGTCTATACGCAAATAATGAATCATCGAACTTTACATCAAAAACTAAGGATGTACTGTATGGTGACTAACAACATAATAAAAAATTATCATTAAAAAAATAAAATAATGGCTCTGATGTGGGAGAATGCCCATCATTTTGGGGGACTGGCAAAGAAGCCAATGCAGCTGTAGCAGGACGAAAAGTGGTAGTATATGAGGTCTGAGAGGTAACAGCAGTACAGATCATTTGTGATCTTATAGGCCAATAACTTTTAGGTCAAGGACTTTTATTCTGAGTGAGATGGAGAGAGACTGGAGGACTTTGAGTAGAGGGGGAAACATGGCCTGGCCTATATTTTTGTATGAATCACATGTGAAAAAAAAATTTTTCTTCTTGGTTGTCAAACCAACCAACCAACAACAACAACAACAAAAAAAACACTGGGGTGACCTTAGGAATAGCTGAAGGATCCTGAAAATTCGATTAACTTTCAGGGTCATTCTTACAGCATACTTTAGATGTGCACTTTTTTAAAGGTTGGGGAAGTTCTCAATCAAAACAGCTTAGACTGGAGTAATGTCAGAGAAAATGATGGAGGGAGGAACTCCTAAAATCCTCTACTCTGTAAAGGAAATTAGAAAACTGCAAAAAAAAAAAGGGGGGGTCATCAGAAGGCGGAATGAAACATGAGAGACTATGGACTATGAGAAACAAACTGAAGACTTCAGAGGGGGGGGTGGGGGAATGGGATAGACTGGTGATGGGTAGTAAGGAGGGCACGTATTGCATGGCACTGGGTGTTATATGCAACTAATGAAGCATCGAACTTTGCATTGGAATCCGGGGATGTACTGTATGGTGACTAACATAATAATAAATAAAAAAAGAAAAAAAATACTCTATGTCCTGATATTTAAATTAGCTTAATTATTCTGAAGCATAAAGAATATTGTTGGATCATATTACAAAATAAAGGAATTGATTAAGCAAAAAAAAAGGGGGGGGTCAAATAAACATTTTAAGAACTCTAGAAATTAACCAAATACTTGTAGCTAGGGAGCGTTTATTCAAAACCTTGCAATGTTTAAATTTACCCTATTCCCTATCACTCCTTCCCCAGTACCATAGTAACCATGAAAAATAGCCTGCAGTGATGGTGAAAACCAGTTATGGTGAAAACCAGCCTGGTAATCACTGGAGGAGACAAAATGGTGTTGGGACTCCTTCAAACACTCTCTTAGACAGCTGCCATTATTTGACCTGTCTGGGGATTCCCTGAAACACTACTCTCAAGACTGTGTTTATTTAACCTGACTTTTAGCCTGCTCAGTATAAACAGCTTCTTCCCTGGGGGAGTTTCTAGAAAATAATCAGAGGCAAATGCTTTACATCAGCCTGGCTAAGTTGGTAGATAGCAAGTGTGGCAACAAATGAGCTAATTGAAAAGCTTGAAAAAAGTGGGGAAATGATGGGGCTCCTGGCTGGCTCAGTTGATGGAGCATGCAACTCTTGATCTCAGGGTTATGGGTTCAAGTCCCATGTTGGGTGCAGAGATTAAAGTAAAATCTTAAGGGGCTCTTAAGTGGCTTAATCAGTTAAGTGTCTGACTTTTGATCTCAGGGTCATGAGTTCAAGCTCCATGTTTGTCTCTACACTCCACTTAGAAATACATACATACATACATACATACATACATACATACATACTAAAATCTTTTTTTAATAAAGGTGGGGAAATGAAATGCTCATGGAAGGATTTGAAAAGCTTCAGTATATTCCCAGGCATCTAGAATTAGTTCCAGAAGTCACTGAACAAGCAAACAACAGAAACAACAACAAACACCAGCAACAATAAACCATGAGGTTTGGCTGGTGTAAATTCTACCTTATAAGTTAATTATGTTAAATGTAATTGGAGTAAGTACTGCCACTAAAAAACAGAGGTTGGGAGCACCTAGGTGGATCAGGCGGTTAAGCACCTGCCTTCAGCTCGGGTCATGATCCCGGGATCCTAGTATCTAGTTCCACAACAGGCTCCCTCCTCATCAGGGAGCCTGCTTCTCCCTCTCCCTCAGCCTGCCACTCCCCCTGCTTGTTCTCTTTCTCTCTTTCTGTCAAATAAATAAATAAAATCTTAAAAAAATAAAAAAACCTCAGAGATTTGCAGAATGGATTGAAAAAACAAGATGTATCCATGCTGTTTATAGGAGACACTTTAAATTCAGAGACAGAAATAGACATGCCTGGGCGGCTCAGTTGGTTGAGCATCCAAACTCTTGATATTGGCTCATCTTGATCTCGGGGTCAGGGGATCGAGGCCTACATAGGGCTCCATGCTCAGCATGGAGTTTGCTTGTCTCTCTGCCTCTGCTCCTTCCCCCACTCACATGCTCTCTCTCTCTCAAATAAAATCTTTAAAAAAATAAATTCAGAGACAAAAATAGATTGAAAGCAAAAGGACTGAAAAAGATATTCCATGCAAACAGTAACCAAAGGAGAGTTGGATTGGCTATACTAATTTCAGATGAAATAGACATTAAGACAAAACATGTGACTGGAGTCAAAGATGGACATGTTATAATGGTACCATCCACTAGGAAGACATTGTTGTAAACATATGCATCTAATAACAAAGCCCCCCCAAAACATAAAGTAAAAACTGGCAGAATTGAATGGAAAAATAGATGATTCAACAATAAAACTGGAGACCTAAACACCACACTTTCAACAAAGCATAGAACAAGTAAGAAGAAGATAAGAAAAGGAAAGTCACGAACACCATAAACAAATTAGACCTAACAGGCATCTACACAACACTCCACCCTGAAACACCACAATACATATTCTTCTCAAGTGCACATGAAACATCCTTCAGGAAAGAACACATTCAAGGCCATAAAACAAGTCTCAACAAATTTAAATTGATTGAAGTCATACCAAGAATGTTCTCTGATCAAAATAAAATGAAATTATAAACTGATAACAAAAGAGAGCTTCAGAAATTCACAAATATGTGAAAATTAAACAATGCAGTGTAAATAATGAGTCAAAGAAGAAAACGTAAGGAAAGTAAGAAAATATAAAATGAATTGAAATGAAAAGATAACATGCCAAAATTTATGAAATTCAATGAAAGCAATGCTTAGAAGGAAATTTATAGCTATAAATGCCTACATTAAAAAGATGCAGTTCTCCCTAACATCCCAAAAGAGAAAACTAGAAAAGGGAGAACTAACTAAAGGGGCGCCTGGGTGGCTCAGTCGGTTAAGCATCTGCCTTTGGCTCAGGTCATGATCAGAGTCCTAGGATTGAGTCCCACTTCCGGCTCCCTGCTCAATGGGCAGTCTGCTTCTTTCTCTGTCCTTCCCCCCGCTCATGTTCTCTCTCTCTTTTTATCAATTAAATAAATATTTTTTTTCTTTAAAAAGATTAGAACAGAAATAAATGAAGTAGGGGTGCCTGGATGGCTCAGTTGGAGGAGCATGTGACTCCTGACCTTGGAGTCGTGAGTTTGAGCCCGACATAGGGTGTAGAGATTACTAAAAAAATAAATAAACTTCAAACAAGAAACAAATGAAGTAGAGAATATGAAACAAAAAAGAAAATGAACAAAACCAAATCTTGGTCCTTTGGAAAGATCAACAAATGGATAAACCTTTTAGTAAACTAAATAATATAAAAAAGAAAGAGAGCTCAAATTATGAAAACCAGGAATGAAGGAAAAGACAATACTACTGAAATAAAGATAACTTATTGAATCATCTTAACTGAAATAAATCTTACTGAAATAAAGATTATTAGGGAATATTACAAACAATTTTATGCCAACACTGATAAAATGAAGAAATTACTGGAAAGATACAAACCACCAAAACTGTCTCAGAAGTAAAAAGAAAGTATGAAGAGACCTATAACAAGATACTGAATTAGTAGTAGTAGTAGTAGTAATAATAATAATAAAACAAAACAAAACAAAAGCCCAGGAACACATGGCTCTACCAGGGAATTTTACCAAATGTTTAAAGTACGAATACTCATTTTTTTACAAACACTTCCACAAAAGAAAAAGATAAGGAAACACTTTCCAATTCATTTTATGAAACTATTACTACCCTAATAACAAAACAAGAATAAGACAGTGCAAAAAGAAAACTAAAGACCACTATCTCTTATGAATATAAAGGTAAAATCTGAACAAAATACTTACAAACCAAATTCAGCAATGTATAAAAAGGATTATACCCCATAATCAAGTGAGATTTATCTCAGTAATGTAAGGTTGGCTCAATAAAAAAATGAATCAATTTAATTAGAGTTTAATAAATAAAATACAAAAACCACATGGTGATCTGAACAGACACAGGAAACGCATTTGACAATATCCAACAAGTTTTCATGACAAAAATACCAGGACTACATAGAAACTTCCTCCACCTGATAATAGGTACCTATGAAAAACCCACAGCTGGTGGTGAAAGACTGAAAGCTTCCTCACTTTCACCCTAAGATAAGAAACAACGTCTGCTCGCACCACTACTATTCAACGTGATAGTAGATGTTTCAGTTGGGGCAATTAGACAAGAAAAAGAAAGAAAAGGCATACAGATTGAAAAGGAACATGTTAAATATTTCTTTTCACAGATGATATTATCTTGTATGATGAAAATTCTAAAAAATACACAAAGTAACTATTAGAGCTAATAAATGAGTTCAGCAAGGATGCAGTATAATAGGTCACTATACAAATATTAATTGTATTTCTACAGAGTAGCAATGAATAATCCAAAATGAAATTAAGAAAAAAATCCATCTACAAAAGCATCAAAAAATAAAATATTTAGGGGTAAATATGACAAAATAACTGTAAGACTTAGACATTGAAAACTATAAAACATAACTGAAATAAATTAAAGAACAATTAAATAAATGGAAAGCCATGCTTTGTTGATGAACTTTTAAAGACTTAATATTGTTAACATGACAATGCTACTCAAATTGATCTACAGATTCAATATAATATGTATCAAAAAACCCAGCTAGCACTTTCCTGAAATTGACAAATGATCCAAAAGTGTATATGGAAATGCAAGTGTCCTAGAATAGCCAAAACTATCTTGAAAATGAAAGACATATTTGGAGGACTCACCCTTCCCAATTTCAAACCTTACTACAAAGCCACAGTAATCAAAACACTATGGTAGTTACCTCAGGACAGACATATAGTTCAGTAGAATATAACTAAGAGTCCAGATATAAGTTCATACATTTATGATCAATAGCTTTTCAACAAGGATAATAAAATAACTCTGTGGAGAACAATACTCTTTTCAACAAATGGTGCTAGGACAGCAGGATATCTACATAGGAAAGAATGAGGTTGGACTCCACCACATACAAATCAATAAAAAAGGAATAATTCAATTAAAACATGAGCAAATAATATGAATAGTCATTTATCTATAGAAGATATACAGATGCCCAACAACCACATGAAAAACTGTATAACATCATAAGCCATTAGCAAAATGCTAATTAAAACTCTAATGAAATACCATTTCATACCAACTAGGATGGGAATAATAACAATAATTAATAATAAAATAACACAATAAGGTGTTGGTAAGTATGTGAAGAAATCTGAGGCATCATACCCTGCTGATTGGAATGTACAACAGTGCAGTATCTATAAAAAAAACACACTTTGTCAGTTAAACATGGAGTTACCATACAACCCAGCAATTATTGCTTAGCCAGAAAATTGAATGAAGTACTGATACATACTAAAACATGGATTAGCCTTGAAAACACCATACTAAATGAAAGGATCCAGATTAAAAGGCCACATATTGTGTTGTTCCTTTTATATAAAATGTCCAGAATTGATAAATCCACAGAGACATAAAGTATTTTAATGGTTGCCTGAGTCTGAGAAGAGGAGAAATTGAGAGTAAGTGCTAACAGGTACAGAGTATCTTTTCGAGATGATGAAAATTCTCTAGAATTAGGTAGTGATGCTTGCTTGCATGAGTTCTTGAACATACTAAAAACCAAGGAATGGCACACTTACAAAGGGGTAAATATTGTGGTATGTGAAATATATATATATATATATATATATATATATATATATATATATATCATTAAATATTACATATATAAATTCTAGCATGCCTTTTGTTGGCAATAATTCTTAGTCTCTGAGAGAGGAGTCTGAAAAGGACATCAAGAGTGCCCTGTAAGCTTTAGCACAAATGATTTAATTTAAAAGCATGCAAAGGTCTTTAAAGACTCCAAGTCACTAATAAAGGTAGGTCTACCTACATAAGGTCCTAATAGCAATCACATACATTTGTAAGGTATTTTAACATTAGTAAATCCCTTCCTATACATCGTCTCACAACATACCCATGAAGTAGAACAGACAAATACCATTAACGTCTTTGCAGAATTCCAGAGAGCTTCAGTGACTTCTCTACGGTCACATGCTAGCTTTCTTTTTTCTGGTGGTGGTTTTATTCTACCATGATGCGTGCATAAAGTAAACTCTTTTATAAAAGAAAATGAACTCTCTTTTCAATTTCTATTCTCATTCATTTTATTCTGTCACCATTTTCTTGCCTCCAGTGACAGCAAGAATCTATTGTCTGCAGTGCCATGGGGTGAGATTGCAAAATAGTCCTTTGAAACTGCAATCCCAGTATTTCAAAATGGAGCCTTGAGAGTACGTAGATCCACACTCAAGTTCTTCTTCCCCATCCTTTCTCCACTTTTCAATCATTCCTTTGTGTCATTACCACATGAAAATATCCATCGGTATAGGTAATGTGATAGATCATTATAAAATGAAAGAATAGATATCTTCCTCATTGTGAGGGAGACAAAGATAAAACTTTTTCTTTTTTGTCATTCCAGACTGGAATGAATGGAAAAATCCCCATATACATTAGTTAAATGCATAAATGAATAAATGATTGATTTTTTAATATTTTGTTGGCTAAGAGAGTTCCCTGTAATGTGTCTCTTAAGGAAGCAGTCCAGGTCCTGGAAGACCATAAGGTTTTGATAGTTTCCTAAAGAAGAGTAATATTTTTCTGGAATGAAAAGAATCAACAAAGAGAGCTCCATAATTTTACAAACTTTAAGTTTCATTCTTTTTCTCTGTAATGACTGTTTGAAATCATGGCTCCCCTTCAGTCTCCGTGAGTTTGGTGAGGCTGCTTTGTGGAATGCTGGCTTAGAGCCCTCTGGACGATGGATGGAATGGGTCAAGGGAGGCCAGAGGACAAAGCTCAGCTTACTGCCACCTCATTGTCAGCCCACCACAGCCACTACTGACCCTGGCAGTTTGGGCATCAAGAGAAAAAAAACAAACAAACAAACAAAGAAAAGGACCTTGGAATCAGTTTCGCAAGGTTCATGTGTTAGCCAGGCAAGAATGCCCAGCACAAAAGCAAACATATTAAAGGCAGAGAAACTGCTCCACTGGGGAAAACGGATACAATTTTGAGGGTGATGGAATTGAAAAAGCCCATATTTTTATGACTTGCAGCAAATAAATTCATTTCAATAATATCACTTCTCTTCCCCAATTTGTATACAGCTTAGGAAACTGCCCTGTTGCCAAATGCCAGATCAAAGTCATGTCTGCTGGGAATTAAAAACATTAGGCAAAGAAACAAGAGCTTGCTCTTGGAGCAAGTTTTGGTTTTACTATAAACCCTGCAACTTATCTGCACAAGATTTTAGTAACCTTGCAACTAAAGCTGAAAGCTGAGCCCTGATGGGAAGGCATTCTTCGTGGCCTTTCTAGGCCATTTTCTGGCTATTGCTCACATACTAGGAGACAGTATATTCATAAATAAAATTATGTATCTGCCTATCCCTGGATCACGCAAAAGTGGTTGGACATATTATCTATCAATTTGTACATTATCTTTGTAATAGACTACTGGGGGGGCAGGTACTTTCACTTTGAGAAGCCCTAATCATTGTGATCATTGTGATGTGACTGCAGATTGGAGGAGGTATGCTTTATGTATCAATGACCTATGTACATAAAAAAACATGCAAGCCAAAACAAAAAGAAAAGAAAAAGAAAATATGCAAGCCATGAAGTGATTTGCAAGTAAAGCTGTTTCCCCTACAGGCAACTCTCTATACAATATTTTCCAGGGTGGTCAGAGGCAAGTATTTAAAAAATAGCCATGATTGTCCTGAACGATGGTAAGGAGATTCCCCTAGAAAATAGAAACTAATACTCATATGACACTTTGCAATTTATACAGTGATTTTATAAGCATCAACTCCTTTGGCTTTTCATCCAACTGTGTTATCTCTATTTTATATATGAAGAAATTGAGCTTAGAGAGATCAAATGAATTTCTTAAGGCCCACTCTACCACATCTTAGCTGCTTTAAAATCTCTGAAGCTAATCAGAGGAAGGCTTATCTGCAGGACCCATTGTCTGTGCATATTCCCTGATGTGAGTCAGCAAACTGGATTATATTTCCTAGAACAGTGAGGGTCTCCTTGAAGCAATATATCAATCACATTCTGCTCCAAAGAGGGGTCAGGTCACTCACTAGTGTTGCTAGTAACGTAGGGGTCAAATGCTCACAGCATAACATAAGGGCTTGCTATTAGGAAGTGACCTTCTTCTTGCTGGATATGTGTTTAAGTTTTTGGCATTTCCTTAGGACATCTTAGGAGCATAGTGGATGTGTTAACAAACAAGGAAAAATGTTATGAAGATTGGGCCAAGGTGACATGGCCAAAGGAGAGCCACCTTATGGGAAGACATCTAATGCCCCCAAAATGTTCTTTATTGTTTTATCTGGGATTCCAAGGAACAGAGTCCTGCCTTTATTTTCTATACAGAGTATCCAGTTTGTTCTCCCTCAGTATTCACTAATTTTGATGAATAAGAGCTCATCTTTTTTGCTTTGTGGGAACCCAAAGAATGTGATCTCTACTTATACTCAGGGTAAGAGGCCAAGAACAGTGGGTGGTAGCACTGGAAGCCAAAGTAAGAGAAACTGAGTACCAAGGGAGACAAAAAACAAAAACCCTGGGGGACAGAGCTGGAAAATGCAATTTGATTCTTATAGAGCCCCTTTACCTTCAAACACAGAGGGTTCCATGTTCGACTCTAACTTGGGGAGCCTGTTTTTTTTTTCCAGATAGAATTTACAGTTCTGCAATAGATTTTGCAGTCTCTATCAAAAAAAGAAAACTACAGTACCTGAAAGCTACAACCCCCACACCATATCAGTGAAGTCAACTGATAGGTAAATATAGACAACTGCCTCCCTGCAATTCCTCAAAGGCAACTACCATTCTAAAGATTTTCCCATCGCAAGAGGTAGTGGCAGCTGGCCTCTATCACACAGTAGTAGTTGTAATCCTGTGTGACAGCTGGTGTGAACTTACTTGTATGTACTGAGTCTGCTATGCTGCCCTAAGTTCTCCTGCCCTGTTGGTTTTCCTATATCCAAAATCCTCATGGTTTTCTAATGTCTACAGATGCTAATTCGGACCTGGATATCACCTCAGGCCATCACCCCTACAATTCTATCTGAAGTCAGCTATTGGCTGCTCAGAACTCAATCATCTCTCCCTAGTATAAAGTGATTTCACTGCTTCTGTTGTACCCACAAACCTAACACAATTCTAAGTCCTGTTAAGTGAAACATTTTTATTTCTCTCCATAGCCCTTCCTCTGCTTCCCTCTTCCCATTCTGTTCTTTCATCCTACCAAATGCTCAGTGCCTTCATTTGACCCTTGGCTCCTCAGAGCTTGCCTCTTTGATGTTTTATCTAAGCCTTCCTATTCCAGATAAAAGATAACAGAACCTGTTTCGAATCCCCTATGCCTTTCAAAATTTATGAGACTGGTGTTTCATGCCTCCAGAGTCCTGCCGGTGGATACACTGACAACCTAATTCCCCACAGTATTTCCTGATAATGGCTGAATGTGTCCCAGAAAGTAAAGTCTTCCAAAACAGCTCCACATATGGTGGGGGTATCAGACACTGTGACACATCATGCATGGCAAGATACTTTGAAACAGGGGGGCCTTTCATAATTTCTTAACACATAACATATGATTTTGGCTGTCTATATAGCCACCTGCCTCCCTCCAATTCCTCAAATGTGTCTAGCTTTCCTAAAGATCTGCCTATCACATGCTCCTACCCCTAATCCCTGCTTTTGACCCAGTATTTCCACTGGTAGAAATGGGTCCTAAGAAAATTATAAAAAGAAAAAATGTAATGCACATGAATACAACCTAAGTACATGCAAACAATCTAAATATCTAACAGTAGATGCGTAAGAAAAAAAAAACCTGTTATTCTATAAATTATTCATGCATGAGGGCAAGGCCTAAAAGAATGAGATACGTGTTAGTCAGTTGTTGTGTGAAGGTGATGGCCATTTAAAAAAGTCATTAGCAGAAAGTATAATCTCCAGATAGGTGATGTAATTTCACATGTTTAAGATTGAAGGCTGAAGCCCATAAGGCACAATACAATCCAGCAATGCATCTAAAGTAAAATCGTGGCTTCATCAGGGTGAACCTTCCACTGAGGAAATCGCTCTAGCAGAGGGAAAAATATAGGTTAAGTACATTACTGAAAGGTAAAGTAAAAAGTGGTAAGAGCCAAAAGAGAGGGACTCATGAAGTGCTGTGGGTATACAGACAAGGGTTTGGTGCCTTTTGATGGGGTGGAGGCTTCATGGAGGAGGAGGCATTTGAGTGAGGAATGTAGGACTTAAGGTTATGGAGATGCAGAGGGAATAGCCTGAGTAAAGGTGAGGAGGAAGAAAAGTTTGGGCTTGCAACGGGATAACAGAATAGTTTAACTACATTGTAAGTAAAGCCTCCTACAGTATTTTGTCATGCTTGGATGTAAAACAAATACTGATCATCCATTTTAGGAACAGAATGAAAAATGGAACACAAATGACCAAGCTGGAATAAAATTAGATTAACATTCTTTTTTGGGGGGCGCCTGGGTGGCTCAGTCATTAAGCGTCTGCCTTCGGCCCAGGGTGTGATCCCACGGTCCTGGGATCGAGCCCCACAAGGGCTCCCTGCTCCGCTGGGAGCCTGCTTCTTCCTCTCCCACTCCCCCTGCTTGTGTTCCCTCTCTCGCTGGCTGTCTCTCTGTCAAATAAATAAATAAAATCTTTAAAAAAAATTCTTTTTTGGGGGGGAGGCTTTGATTTAAATCAGTTAACTTCTCTATAATACTTTTTTTTAAAGAATTATTTATTCATGAGAAGAGAGAGAGAGAGCACCTCAATGGGGGGTGAGGGACAGAGGGAGAGGTAAAGAGAGAGAAGTCCATGCAGGCCTCATGCCCATTGTGGAGCCCAACTAAGGGCTTGATCTCATGACCTGAGCTCAAACCAAAAGTCAGATGCTCAACTGACTGAGCCACCCAGGGACCCCTCTCCATAATTCTTAATAACATTGTTTCTTTTGGCCTTTGATTTAAAACAATTACTGCATAATTTGTCCCATTTTTTTATTAATCTCTCTTACGACACTTATCAGAACAGTATTTAATTTTTGTTTCCACATTGATATCCTCCACTAAACTTTGAGATCTTTGAAAGGAGGACTGTGTCTCATTCATCACTGAATTTCCAGTATCAAGCAAAAGGCCTGGAATATGCATGCCTCACTGTGTGCTTATCTGTTGCTCCTGCTGGACTGAGATTTTCTTTTTCATTTTATTTATTTATTTTATTTTTAAAAATTTTTTATTATGTTATGTTAGTCACCATACAGTACATCCTTAGTTTTTTTATTTCTTTTATTTCTTTTTTTTTTTTTTTTACTAATTTTTATTTTGTCATATTGGTCACCATACAGTGCATCCCCAGTTTTTGATGCCATGTTCCATGATTCATTACTTGCATATAATACCCAGCACACCAGGCAATACATGCCCTCCTTAATACCCATCACTGGCCTATCCCAATCCCCCACGCCCCTCCCCTCTGAAGCCCTCAGTTTGTTTCCCAGTGTCCACAGTCTCTCATGGTTCATTCCCCCTTCTGTTTACCACCCCCTTCATTCTTCCCTTCCTTCTCCTACCGATCTTCCTATTTCTTATGTTCCATAAATGAGTGAAACCATATGATAATTGTCTTTCTCTGCCTGACTTATTTCACTTAGCATAATCTCCTCCAGTCCCATCCACATTGCTGCAAATGTTGGGTAATCCTTCTTTCTGATGGCTAAGTAATATTCCATTGTATATATGGACCACATCTTCTTAATCCAGTCATCTGTTGAAGGGCATCTCGGCTCCTTCCACAATTTAGCTATTACATCCTTAGTTTTTGATGTAGTGTTCCATGATTCATTGTTTGCGTATAACACCCAGTGCTCCATGCAATATGTGCCCTCCTTAATACCCATCACTGGCCTAGCCCAATCCCCTCCGCCCCAAAGCCCTCGGTTTGTTTCCCAGAGTCCATAGTCTCTCATGGTTCATTCCCCCTTCTGTTCCCCCCCCACTTCATTCTTCCCTTCCTTCTCCTACCGATCTCCCTGCTCTTTCTTATGTTCCATAAATGAGTGAAAGCATATGATAATTGTCTTTCTCTGCATGGACGGGACTGGAGGAGATTATGCTAAGTGAAATAAGTCAAGCAGTGGACTGAGATTTTTTTACTCATCTCTCCCTCGTTCTTAGCCCAAGGCCTGACATATAATAGAGGCTAAATGTATGTTGAACTGTGATGAATTCATTCCCTTCCTGCTCTCTTAGTCCTAGGTATCTCAGTTTCCTCATTTGCAAGTATCTTCTACGTCATAAGGGTGTTGTGAAGATTAAGTAAGCACTTAGTGTAATGCCTAACACATAGAAAATGTTCAGTAAATGTTAGCTTCTATGATTATCATCATCATTATTGTTTGTTGTTGTTGATAAGGCTTCCAGAC
Source organism: Ailuropoda melanoleuca (assembly GCF_002007445.2). Lineage (NCBI taxonomy): Eukaryota > Metazoa > Chordata > Mammalia > Carnivora > Ursidae > Ailuropoda > Ailuropoda melanoleuca. Next base: position 49,427,487 of record NC_048238.1, on the reverse strand, counting down.
CTGCTGATAAGGATAGGCCCCTCAAACTGTGCTGGTCTTGGTCAGAATTGTCTTAAAACTTAGCTGACATTTGAGGGTATGTCCATTAGACTAGAAACTCCCTGACAACAGGGCCAACTCACACTAGTCACTGGGCCCACACAGGGCCTGACTCAATACATGTTTGTTGAAAAAAATGAATGAGTAAAAGCTACTCACCCTCCTGCCCTTTTTCTCTGCTACTAGACCATGAGAATACAAATACCTAAAATCCAGTTTCCTCTAACTAGGGGACAGGGCCTAAGGAGCTCTGGGCAGCCCACCATTGCTCTAACCAACTCCTTTTGGGTTTTTGTTACTTAGGAATATACACACTGCAAAACTATTATATTCTGAATTGTGTCTGAAATATGCCATCTGTCTGAAAATAATTACTACCAAATTATCCATGTAAATAGCAACACGTGAATTATTTAATTCATACTAGCATTTCTACAGTGAAATCATGGGGCCCCTGGAAACATTTTATACTTTGATACAGGGCTGATTTTTCATTCATGTAATAGGAGGCATTGTCCATAGTGTTTGGTTCACATTATACTTCAAAGTCTGGCACTATGCAAGGAAACTTCCAGTTGCCTTACTTCATGTAATTTTTTTTTTAATATTTTACTTATTTATGAGAGAGTGGAGGGAAAGAAACCCAAGTGAACTCTGTACTGAATGCAGGGCTGGATGCAGGGCTCGATCTCATGACCCTGAGATCATAACCTGAGCCGAAACCAAGAGTAGGACTCTCAAACAACTGAGCCACTCAGGCACCCCAACCTCACATAATTCTTAAAATTACTCTGGGGATGGTCATCATCATCCTCATTTTACAGGTGAGAAGACTAAAGCTCAGGGAGGAGATGTCATTTTCCCAAGGTCACGCTGTTAACAAACATTGGACCTAAATCAAGTATTTTACCCTTATATTAATAGGGCTTCTAGGTAGAGAGCACTTAGTATCTTTGTAAGGCTCTTAGGTAGATGAGAAGTCACTCCATATATCCAAACCCCTTTCATTTGTTTTCTACATCTATTTGTGCTCCCATGTGATCATAATCTGAACCTAAATTTGCTGGCTGGTTTTCATCAAGTTGCAAAAACAAATGGCAAAGAAAAACGTTTTCTAAGTAACACGGACTATAGAGGAGTTTCTGGGGAGTCATGGAGGCTACACAGGTGGGGTGGAAGAAGAGGCAGGGCAGTGGGAAGTAGGAGGACTTTAGTCATAATCAACACAAGTAAAGGACCAATCCTGTCTGTATTTTGAAGCTGAGCAGAGCTAAGGAACCTCAAGAACTGGATACCCATCTACTGATGGGCCCTGGGGGCACTTGACAGGGTACTAACCATTCCCCAAACACATTGGGTTTTAGATAAGATCTGAAGGTGATTCAGGTTGGAGTTAGAGATAAGCAGTTTGCTACACATAGGTTTTGGTTGACTCAGTTTTAAAAGGATCAACATTGAAGAGTGAGTGGGGGTGGAGGGATGTACAGACAATCTATGGGAAGAAGAATGAATACAGCATATCACCAGTGTTTCATTTTAAACACAATAGAGTCACAGATCATACCAAAGCTTTATCCTGTTTTTGAAAGAAGTGCCCCTTACCCCAAACAACAACAACACCAACAACGAAAACAACACCACTACAACCAAACCACATTCCTCCACGAGGTCCAAAGCACCAATAATATAGAAGGCAGCACTCTACATAAAAGACAGCCTGGCTTGGTTTCAAAAAATATCCATCCGGCTTCAGGAAAAGAAGCCTTAAAATATTATTTACACAGGTGCTGGCTCAGGTTTCTATTGAATCTGGCCTCAACATACTTTAAAACATGCCTCTGGCTGGACAAGGGAAACCAATGGCTGAAGAACATGGAGGATAATTTATGACCTTTGTTAGCTTTTCTCTTGGCCATTGGCTGTGGACCTGCTAACCAGGGAGGTCAGAAAAGTCTTGAGGATGAAGACACACAGAAAGCTCTGACACCTTCAAGTCCAAAGCCTGGAAGCCAAGAGAGGCAATGAAACATGTGCTTGCTGAGCTGTCTGGGGAATGTTACACACAGTGCCCTGGAAAGCAAAGAAGGAAAAGGAAGGGACTAATCTTTGTTATATTCTTATACAAATACTATTGGCCCTTCTGATCAGTAAGTAAGTAACCCTGAAAAGGCGTGTGTGTGTGTGTGTGTGTGTGTGTGTGTGTGTGTGAACCTTACATTACCAGGGGACTACCACAAATACCATTTCCCATCTTTCCTTTCTGGCTACCCAGGGGACACCATAAGTGTGTGTGTGCCAGTAACTAAGGCTTCACTCCAGGAGAAGGAACCAAAACTTACTGGGCACCAGGAGCTGTGTTATACATCATTTAGTTCTTACAATAGCCATGGGAGCTATTACTCTCCTCACAGAAACACAGAGGAGCTAAGTGACTAGGGATTGAACTTAGGTCTACCTATTTCCCATGGCTGATGCATAATAAAGTAAACCACTGACACATGGACACATCTGGAGTATCCATAAGATTTTAGAGATTTATTTTAAATATTTAGATTGTTACAGATTTACTGCTAAATTCTTCAAAACCATATAGTCCAACCACTTTATTATTCAGATGGAGGTTTTGTGATACAAAGATGCAATGAGACATGCCTAAGGCCACATGGGTAAGTCAACGGCAGAACCAGAGCCCCTTTGGTGCTCTTGCGTTGCATCTTGTTCCACTATCTAGACAGCAGCCTACTTCCAAAAAGCCCCGAGATTAGAGTAGGACAGGAAGGCATAGCTCCACATGGGGTGGGGCAGGCACAAAAGGCTGACTGAAGCCTGGTCAAGGGACCTGCGGCGTGTGATAAGGAGAACTCAACCACCTCTGCACTGTATAAAGTTTCCCAAGTTAGCCTCTTGCTTTCATGTAGTCCTGTCTTTGGTTAGTCTGCTTCCTCTTCCTTAAGTTCCTTTCCTACATTTTTGTACCTAGCAAATTATTATGCATCCCTCAAGACCTAAATCAACCCTTAACATTTTTGTGGAGTCTTCTCAAACTTTCCAGGTAAAACAACACACTTTCTTATTCTGTATGCTCTAGGGGATTGCATACTTATTTCTAGTACAACACTTATTTCACTCTGTTATGTTGAGAACTCTGCGTCATATTCACTTCGCAGCCACTAACTAGTTGTATGACTTTGGGAAAGTCACATTAACTCTCCTATGCCTCAGTTCCCCTTGCAAATTGGGGATAATAATAATAACCTACATCATAAGGTTGTTGTGAGGACACTGAGAAAATATCTATAAAGCAATATTGGGCATACTGAGTGCCCAATTAATAGTTTTTGTTATTATCTCTTATCCCAGTGCCTGGTAGAGGTCTAGTGTACACATTAAGCAAGCACTCAAGTTGAATAAATGGACACCATGTGGGGAAAGTGCCAGTCATCAGCCATTTTGGATATCACTTTAGTCAGGCTACTCCTTTGTGAATCCATAAATTCCTTATCAAAGACTAGACTAGACTAGTGGTCTGTAATCTTTTCTGTGTTATAGGACCTCTGAGAATCACATGAAAGCTATGCAACTGTCCCTAAAAAAACAAATAAATGTTTATACACATGAGACCTTGCAAGAATCTTCATACCATAAAATGACTTATAGAGCCCTTCTACTATAGACTAGAATTAGTACACATTCCCCTTCTAAAGGGAAAAACATATACTTACAGAAGATGCTCTTACATGTGGTAGACGCAGAGGGGACCCCCAGGGGCTAAGCACTTTCTGGGAGCCAAGGGCTGTTCTAAATGTTTATTATGCTGCCTCACATAATTCTTGGGGGTTTCAAGGTAACAATGTCTGTGACTCTGCTAATTGGTTGTGAGGCCAGAGAGCCCCTCAGATAAGAAACAAGAAATCTCTAGGAAGCCCTAATTTCTGCCAGTTATATGTTCTGTGAACCTGGAAAAGCCATTTCCTATCTCTGAGCCTCAGTTTCCTTGCCCATAAAATGACTTGGTCAGATTTTTAGATTTCTAAGTTTCTTTTCTTCAAGTTTTAAAAGATTAGCATTTTAAGAGCCTATGACTCCAAGCACTGCAAATCTTTCATCTTTTCATTAAACTCATGGCTGAATTAGCCGTCCACAAAGTGAAAGAGATTGTAACCATGGGCTGTTAGGAATGTGTTTTATGTAACTTATGGAACTGTGAGAAGCCCAGTCTCCAGGGCCCACATGCAGATACTACAATGAAATCAAGGTCCTTCCACATTATGACACATCTCAGGAGACAAAGGAAGATCAACATTTTAAAAGACAACAAGACTGTGACTTTTTTACCTCTGTCCTAAAATATAGGATTTTCTGTTTTTGACATCAAAGAAGAGGAAAATAAATTTGTTTTTCTACTGGCCCCATGGAAAACATTCTGTGGTACACTTTGAGAAGGCTCAAAGCCAAGGGTCAAGGAACCAGGACTCTACCATTTATATGCATATGCTCTGTTTCTGAGCTGTTCCCTTAGCTTGGTAATGAGCAAAATTCTCTTGAGAAAAGGTGTTAAATTATGCTTTCTGTTCTGTGGCTGTGTGATGAGACTGAATTAAAAGCCAGCAAGGCTGGTTGTATCAGAATTCGTATTTTCGGTGGAAAAAAGACAGTCTCTTCAATAAATGGTGCTGGGAAAATTGGACAGCTACATGCAAAAGAATGAAACTTGAACCACTCTCTCACACCATACACAAAAATAAACTCCAAATGGATGAAAGACCTCAATGTGAGACAGGAATCCATCAAAATTCTAGAGGAGAACATAGGCAACAACTTCTATGACATCGGCCAGAGCAACCTTTTTCACGACACATCTCCAAAGGCAAGAGAAATAAAAGATAAAATGAACTTATGGGACTTTATCAGGATAAAGAGCTTCTGCACAGCCAAGGAAACAGTCAAAAAAACTAAGAGACAGCCCACGGAATGGGAGAATATATTTGCAAAGGACACCACAGATAAAGGACTGGTATCCAAGATCTACAAAGAACTTCTCAAACTCAATACACGAGAAACAAATAAACAAATCATAAAATGGGCAGAAGATATGAACAGACACTTTTCCAATGAAGACATACAAATGGCTAACAGACACATGAAAAAATGTTCAAAATCATTAGCCATCAGGGAAATTCAAATCAAAACCACACTGAGATACCACCTTACGCCAGTTAGAATGGCAAAGATAGACAAGGCAAGAAACAACAATTGTTGGAGAGGATGTGGAGAAAGGGGATCCCTCCTACATTGTTGGTGGGAATGCAAGTTGGTACAGCCACTCTGGAAAACAGTGTGGAGGTCCCTTAAAAAGTTAAAAATTGAACTACCCTATGACCCAGCCATTGCACTACTGGGTGTTTACCCCAAAGATACAGACGTAGTAAAGAGAAGGGCCATATGCACCCCAATGTTCATAGCTGCATTGTCCACAATAGCCAAATCATGGAAGGAGCCGAGATGCCCTTCAACAGATGACTGGATTAAGAAGCTGTGGTCCATATATACAATGGAATATTACTCAGCTATCAGAAAGAACGAATTCTCAACATTTGCTGCAACATGGACGGCACTGGAGGAGATAATGCTAAGTGAAATAAGTCAAGCAGAGAAAGACAATTATCATATGATTTCTCTCATCTATGGAACATAAGAACTAGGAGGATCGGTAGGGGAAGAAAGGGATAAAGAAAAGGGGGGTAATCAGAAGGGGGAATGAAACATGAGAGACTATGGACTATGAGAAACAAACTGAAGACTTCAGAGGGGAGGGGGTGGGGGAATGGGATAGACTGGTGATGGGTAGTAAGGAGGGCACGTATTGCATGGTGCACTGGGTGTTATACGCAACTAATGAAGCATAACTTTACATCGGAATCTGGGGATGTACTGTATGGTGATTAACACAATATAATAAAATAAAATTAAAAAAAAAAAAGAATCCGTATTTTCCCTATGAAGAGTAGGAGGTGGTGAAAGCACTATGGCTCACATGCCCCTGGCCCTACCTAATGAAGAAACTGCTGATGAACCACCAGCTCTTTTAAAGTATTTGGGGCTGTCTTAGGAAGAAAAGCTCCCTGTCAAATTAGTGCTACTCAGTGGCTCCTTGGTTTCTTCTCACAATACTTATGTCTTTCTTAACTTCTTTCTGTCATTTCTGACTCTATTGTTCCTTTTCACTGTTGTTTTTCTTGTTTGCCTAGGCATAACCTTTTCTTTCTACTTTGGGTTAGTATGTTTATATATTTGAGAGGCAGCTGTGCTATAGCAGAGCGACTGTTATCTTTGGACTCAGAACACCTGGATTCAAATTCCAGCTATTCCATTTAAGATCTGTTGATTAACCGGCAAAGCCTCAGTTTGCTTATGTGGAAAACCACAAGGATGACTGTGCCTTCTGTCCCAGATGATTGTGAAGTTCAAATGAGCAGTGGATATTGTGGCCCTGAATTCATTGAAGAGATTTAAAGATGTCCAGGATTGGGACACGTGGGTGGCTCATTCGGTTAAGCATCTGACTCTTGATTTCAGCTCAGGTTATGATTTCAGGGTCATGAGATGGAGCTCTGAGTCAGGCTCTGGGACAGGTGAGGAGCCTGCTTAAGATTCTCTCTCTCTCTTTCTCTCTCTCTCTCTCTCCCTCTGTCCCTTCCCCCCCAACTTTCACATGCATGCTTTCTCTCTCTCTCTCAGGAAAAAAAGAAAAAAAATGTCCAGGATTAGGATCACCAAGCTCCTTGAGGCAAGCTCTATATCTTGAGTATGAGAGCCCAATACCCCACATGTAGGAAGCACCCAGTAAATGTTTACTGGCTGAATGCATGAGCAGATTACTACCAAGCCTGTTCTTATGAGGTGTTCAGTAGAAGAACGGCCCTACTTTAGCCAGGAGCTGAGGAGATTCCATTGGGGTGCCCCAGGAACTGCAACAAAGACTGGAAGCAAAGGGACTGAGAATTCTAATCTTTATTCCCTTTATAAAGATTCATTCACCTCCAAATCTCAGTTTCTTCTTTTGTATAGGAGGAAGTTTCCTCTTCTGTACCCTCTTCTGGCAGGTAGAACTCACCTGCCTACTTGGAATGCTGAGAGCAGTTGTCTAGTCATGAAGAGGAGGGTGAACACATGAATAATAGGTTCCAGAAGTATGCACACATAGCTATTACAACTGAAGAGATCGTTTTTTGAAATAATGGCTCATCACAGAGTTCGATCATTTTGAAGGATAACATGTTTCTTGCTATGGGACTAGAACCCATAGAAGTAAGAAATAACTCCTACCTTTGGAGAAAAGGTGGTTCTAACATTTACCCTTGCAATAGAAGCCAACTGCAAAGATCTACTACACAGAGTTTCACAATTACCAAGAGATTCTGTGAAGGATAGAAAAAAAGTTCTGGCTGCAGTATATGGGCTTTAAAAATGTAACAGATTGGGGAATAGTAACACAAGGTGGAAGCAGGCAATGGACTCAGAATATCTTGCAAGTGACAGCAACTTCTTGCTAATCATTATTTCATAAAATGTACATGCTGTAAATAAGCAGGCACAGAGCACTATATAGCAGCAATGGCAAATTGTTGACATGGCTCCCAAACTGGGGACTAACAAGAGAGTTGAGTAAAGATCAACTGCAATGGGTTATAGAGCTAAATTATTTATTCTGAAGGCCTGTGTTCTAGTTTTGTTATGGGAACAATCAGAATTAAGCCAGCAAATGTGTAAAAACAAAGAATTATGGGGAAATGTATGGCAGATCCATAACTCAGCTGACTACCTGGGCCCTGCTATCTATCAGACAGAGAGTTTTTCTGTACCACTTAGTATCAGATGGTCCCCAAAGTCCTTCCTTTTTACCACCTGAGTTTTATGTGGCATCGAGCAAAACTCATTCATACATATTTCATAGTTATCCATATGGTTGCAGTACAAAAGTCTAGAAAACATATGAAATATTTTCAATTTCTGGGTATTGTAAAAGGGAATGAGCTACTAGATCATTAGAAAAATGTGTCCTCTTCTAGCATTCCTATATTAATTTACTTTTTTCCTGTTTACTAAAAAATGCTCAAGACCTAGAGGCCACCAGGCCAAGCATTCTGGACAAAAAAGACATGCAAACTTTGGCCACTCAGAAGAATGTTTAAAATTAGATAATCTAGAGAGTTACTAAAATACCAGAAGCTGGGAAAAAGTGAAATTTACTCTACAGATTTGCAAGCACAGGAGTGACCATCTAAACCAGGAGTCAAAAACTACAGTCCACAAGCCAGATCCAGTGTGCCACTTGTTTCTGTGTGGCTCAAGAGCTGAGAATGATTTTTAGATTTTAAATGACTGAAAAAGATCAAAAGAAAAATATTCCGAATGGCATGTGAAAATTAAATGAAATTCAAATTTTAGTGCCCATGAAGTTTTATTGTAATACAGCCACACCCATTAGCTTATGTTATGTATTGTCCAGGGCTGCTTTCAGGCTACAAAGGCAGAGTTGAGTAGTTGAGTCAGAGACCATATGGCCCACAAAGCCTAAAATATTTACTACCTGGTCCTTTATAGAAAAATTTGGCTGACTCCCTGATCTAAAGTCTGGCTTTGACATTTAGAAAAACCTGACATAGATAAAAGATAAGAGGACTCTGTGAAAAGTTATCTAGGATCAGTGCAATCAGAATCAGTCAATTCCTTGGCCAAAGATACCTGATCAAGGCTCTGTTGAAGCTGCAAGCAGATCCTCCTAGCATAGTTAATATACCCCTGGGAAATGTTGCTCAAAAAGCCAAGGAGTGAAGAGGACACTGAAAGGCATGAAAAACTCTCCGCAAGACTCCAAACAAGAAGTTATATTCAATGCCACATGAGTTGAGGTGGGAAAGAGTGGATTTAAAGGACAGGAAGAGTTCAATGAGGGTTCACTTACATTTCTTCCCTCACAAAAACCTGGGGTGAGAGAGGGAATCAAAGCCATACTTATATAAAATTTGCCAAGAATACTAAATTGAGACATATTGTAAACATCAGTGATGATGGTGTAATTCTTTGAGTCCAGAATGTAAACTATGGTTTCAGTTTTATGATGTGTACCAAACAGCACTCCATGTGTACAAAACAAATGGATGTACAATCTCCAATGTTTTACTAGAAAATGTCCGAAAAATAGTAAATTCTTGAGCACATAGTGCACATGATGAATTAATTAACCCTCTTTGAAACATGATGTGGTAGAGATGGGTATTTATGTCCTGATTTTCCAGATGAGAAAATGGAAAAGAAAGGAAGTTATCCAACTATGGTCACAATGCTGGGGGAAGGGAATCCCAGAGTCCTGAATTTTAACCTACCCCATCCACAGTGCACTTTCTCAGCTGGCTTTATCCTCATCCTATAAACGATTTTTAAAAGAATGGGAGCTAGGATTCACCATCTGTTAGGAAGGCAAAACCGAAAATGCATATAGGTATAAACGCGTATTTGTTCACTGATGTAATAGTTTTGACAGTGGTGATGTTTGTAATTTGTAGAACCATCGTAAAAAGTCAAAGCTGGAAAAGCATATTAAAAATATCTAGGGGCGCCGGGGTGTCTCAGTCTATTAAGCATCCAACTCTTGATTTTGGCTCAAGTCATGGTCTTGGGGTCACGAAATCCAGCCCGGCATCAGGTTCCTCACTGGGTGTGGAGCCTGCTTGAAATTCTCTCTCTCTTCCTCTCCCTTTACCCCACCCCTACTCATGCTCGCTCTGTCTCTTTCTCTCTCTCTATATATATATAAATCTAGTAGAAGTCCCTTATTTTACAGACAGAGAAAATTAAAGTGCAAAGAGGAAAATTAATTATTCAAAGCCAGACAACTAAAACCCCTCTGTGCCCCTACTCCATGTATGGGCATCACCTTCCTTTGACTTCCTGGACTTTTAGACAACATTCAATATGCCTTCCCCTGTCACCTCCCTGCTCATCCCATCACCCCACCAACTAGCTGATTCTCCTCATGCCTGTATCTAGCCCACAGATCATCCTCCAACTGCATGAGCATATATGAACATGCACACACACATTCACCAAGTTTTCATCAACCAGATTTTAGTGATTTTACCCCCATGGCCTAGCATCATTTTTTTTAAATCTCAAAATATGCAGATACCTCCCTGACTAGCCTAATCCTCACCCCAAACTCCCAGAATTACTGACAACAAGAAAATATGGGGCTCCTTCCTCTTCTTCCTCCTCAATAAGAAAACCTGCCTCGATAACAATTGACTCTGTGCTGAGCCTTGCACCAAAAACAGCATTAAAGCCTCATGGTTTATGAACTAACAAAGCTAGAAATGGATTTCTGTCTGATGTGCCAGGCTTTTAAGTCTTGTACCTGTGCCCAGTCCAGAGATTTCTGAAACCATGAATAAAGTGGTAATCAACACTCTGAATACTCAGTCTGACTTAACTGACAACAACAAACAAATGAGGAAAAGAAAGATTTGTGCTCCCACTCTCTCCAAGACAGGTGGAATTCCAAGTTTCAACAAGGCAGATTCAGAAACACTTTCATAAAGGCCACTGGGGCAATTAGGACACATTGTAAAAATGGGGGAAAACAAATCAATAAATGTTCTTTGTGGATAATATGACAGTCTCCTGCCTTCAAATAGAGTTAATGACAACAGTAAACTCCAGCCAACAAGCTTTACAAATGGGAGGAGAAAGAAAATGCCTTCTTTTTATTTTTTTTGCTTTTTGTTGTTGTTGTTGTTTGTTTGCTTGTTTTTAACCACCTTCTCCTGTCCCTCAAAGGACTCAAGACTGGAACCTGGGGTTCATATTCCAAAGCTCCATAGCTTTCTAAGAAATCCATTTGTGACTATTTGTATTTCAAATGGCCAAGAGTATTTGGCCCCATGACCTCACAGAGGCTCATTTTCTCAAAGAAAATATTACCAAGTTTCCCTAACTTAAGTGATTCTAGGATCTAGAGCATTTTGAGACCTTGCTGGATTTCCAAGTATTCTGTAAGTTGAGTGATTACCCCTTTCCACTTCCCTATTCTCAAACAGCCCAAGATCCACATCATAGCACAGCTCCTCCCAGGCAGCCCTGCCAGTTGCCATTCTGCCTTTCTCCCTCCTTTAGCCCTAACTTCTGCAGAAAGCTTCCATGTGGAATATGTTACGACAGCAAAATATTCCCTTTTACAATATGTTTGATCACTTTCCCTGTTTTCCAAAAATAACAATATTGTGACTCAGATTTGTAAAACCAAGAGGCAGCATCAAATACAATCTAATCTATCTGACTGTTGAATTTGCTTGTTCAGTTGCTTACTTGAACTCTTTCCCCATCTGATATGGCTGCTATTACTGTGGTGTCTGGGCTTACTGACACGTTATCTCTAGATGAGTGCTCTGGTTTATTCTCTGCTCTATAAGCAGGGCCTACTGGATGATGGGGTAGGAGGAGGAAGCAGATTCTCACTGGGGAAACTGGGGGTGATCTGATGTCTTTGGGCTGTTCTTCACTTTCTTTTCTGACAGCCATCCTTCTGTAAGTACTCATAAGAAAGGCAGGGATTGCTCTCTGTGTATCTTTCTAAACTGCCTAGGTTTAGGTACTGGGGCCCTGGACCCATACTAGCCCAGCACAAGCAGTAGCAACAGGCCACTTGGGGGTATGGAAGGAACATGCAGCATGCTTTCAGTAATACTAAGAGCTAGCTGTCTCCTTGTTGCTTTGGGGACTGGAAGAAAACAAAATAACAATTTTCTGTTTTAGAAGTATTCCTGCCACCTGTCTAAAATAATGAAAAGGCACTCATCATTCCAATTGGCTGTCAATGGGGAAACCAGTAAAGGACACCTGCTTTGCACCTTTTCTCTAGATGCCAAGAACTCCCTGGTGCTTCTGCTGTCCTCTGGTGGATGCTATCACATTTCTGATGAAGGGTGTGGCTTATATACTTGCCACTTTTAAAAGTGTCCTCCAGGTTTGTAGCTCTTACCTAAGGAAAGGCTGTTTTGGTTCTGACTTGGAATTCAACACCTCTAGGCCAGTGAGAGAGAAGGAAAGGTTTTGGTAAGAAGTATTTCCTTTGTGGAAAGTGGAGATAGGAGTAGATACTGGTGTTTGGCAACTGGGTTTGCCCCCAGGGCAGAGCATCTCTGTCTAGATGCTGCTTATCAGTGTCCCATTGAGAAAAGAAGTCCTTAGTACAGAATGGAGAATGAAGTGGAGAAACAGGAGGTTTGAGCACAGGTTGACTGGGAAGGAAGGAATCATTAACATATATAGGAGGTCTGGAAATGGGAGTTTTTGCTGTAGGACATAGGCTGAGCACCTCTAGGAGCTGATCAGACATAAATTGTTCTAAGCTAAATAAGACTAAGAAGCCAGGGCTTGAGCCCACTTAGCCAAATATAAGATTCAACTTAGCATGAGGTGCTATACCAACGGATAGCCCCTGAGGGAAAACCTATGGAGAGAATAAAAGTGTTTTATCACTCGAGATCCCTATTTACCTAGAGGCTATTAATGCAAAGAAGCCCCAAGGAGGCAGCAGCAGGAAGGAGCAGGTGCACAGACTGATGGTCTGCTGAACAGCAAGAACACTTCCTTTCTGGGGCTGAGGCCAAGGAGACTTTGTGAAAAAACAGTCTCATATACACTACAGAGGATGGGTGGGGACTCAGTTGGTGTTTCTCCATTTCTAACTTCTCTAATACAATTTTTCCCCTCACTACACAATAGAGTGAAACACAAGCAGTGAAGATGTTAGAACTTTTCAAATCATTAATTTTCTTCCATTCTTAGGACCACGCCAAGATGTAAGCACCAGATAGGACCACCATCATTGACTACATTGCCTGTCCTACCAAGGTTGCCAAAGCCAGGGTACTAGCAAATAGAAAAACTTTCTTCTTTAGGTTCTTAGGTTCTTTGAGAGGGTCCCGCCAGTGACCTTACCTCTGAGATGATAAAATCCTGGGCTCTGGAAGATTGGTGTCTCTCTATATAAGATTAAGGAGAAAGGGAAAAAGGAGTGTGCAAGACCCTTTACCTTCAGCGGCTCTTTTAAAGAAGACTTTGCAGCTTCCACAAGTGAGAGCTCCATAGTGACAGCCAGAAGCTTCATCGCCGCAGATCAGGCAGGTCTTCTGGGGTGGAAAGTAATAGTCAATGGGTAGAACATGGTCCCTGGCAGTCTCCAAACTGAAAAGACATATGAGAAACAATGCAATACATGTCAGTGGCTGGCAGAGATAAGAGGATAGAAGTAGAAGGTCTTCAGGAGCCAACTTACATGTGTAAATTACTAATTTTTATAAAATAAAATTATTCCTTACTTAATTGAGTCTGTGTGAAGCTGATTTTTTCTGGTACCTCTAGGGAGGGTGTTCATACACTTTCCTGTCACGTGGACAGAGCCTTTTTGGATCCTGCTAAGGAATTCGAGAAGTTCTCTGGGATCAGCCAGTCTCATGGGCTAAGTTTACATGAGGGAAGGATGAAGACAGAAACCTGAGGTTAGGGGCGCCTGGGTGGCTCAGTCAGTTAAATGTCTGCCTTCAGCTCAGGTCACGATCCCAGGGTCCTTGGATGGAGCCCTGCATCAGGCTCCCTGCTCAGCGGGGAGCCTGTGTCTCCCTCTCCCTCTGCCATTCCCCCTGCTTTTGTGCTCTCTCGGTCAAATCAATAAACAAAATCTTAAAAAAAAAAAAAAGAAATCTGAGGTTAAGGTATTTAACTTAAGGGGGTTCAGGCAACAATTTCAGAGCAGTTAAATGGTATGAACCCAGCTCTACGGCCTTACCTTACCAAAGGGAGACCTAAGGTAAAAACATCTAAACAAAGCAGTTCGGTACGCTTTGCTCTAGTTCTCTGAGCCTCACTCTCACCTGTCAATAATATTGCCCATCCTACAAAGCTACTGTTGTGAGTGGCAGTATAAATTGTATAAAAGGATAAAAAGCCTTTAAAATGAATAATACACAAGTGAAGGATCACGATTAGTGTTATCATACCAGCCTGCCTTGGTCTTTCTTTCCCCCATTCCTTCACTTAGCCATCTCTGTAGATCACATGGACATCCGCTCTCCCCATTCTACAACATAAAGCAGCAGAATCCTTATGCCTGGGGCTCTTGTTGGGAAATGATACACAGTGATGCTGGAAATTTCTCAGGCTATCATCTCAACACTTGGCCATTAAAATACTCATAGCGTCCTGGGGCGCCTGGGTGGCACAGCGGTTAAGCGTCTGCCTTCGGCTCAGGGTGTGATCCCAGCGTTATGGGATTGAGCCCCACATCAGGCTCCTCCGCTATAAGCCTGCTTCTTCCTCTCCCACTCCCCCTGCTTGTGTTCCCTCTCTCACTGGCTGTCTCTATCTCTGTTGAATAAATAAATAAAATCTTAAAAAAAATACTCATAGGGTCCTTAGATTAGGATGGAGCTTCAGGGGTCACCTAGTCTAAACCTCCTATCTCTAAGAAGATGTGTGTCTGAATCCCTTAAGATGGATGTGAAGGAGAGGGTCAGAAAGTGAATCCTGAAACCTTAATGGAAGCATAATTTTGACTCTCCCATAGTAATTAATTCAGGTTTAAACAAATGAAACATGGTTCTTCTAAGCAAGGGTCAATTTTTTTTTCTCTCCTATGCCCTATGTCTAAGCATTCAACAAAACTCAAGTGACCTCCTGGGTTAATCTGCCTAAGGTAGATGACAACTGTCCATATTCTCATCTACAGGAATGCAGCCATATTTTTTATGAGAACTTCCTTACTAAGGAAGGAAAACAAGCCTTAATGGCAGCCTATTTGCTGTGCTGGGTTCTTTCTACACTTCAAACAACTCCAAGAAACATTTTTTTTTCTCATTATATCATATGAAGAAAGATTCAGAGAGGTGAAACCCAAAATGATTTGACAGCAAGCCCAGGATATCTGGCTCCACATCAATAGAGTTTCCATTACCCTATCATCTTCCTGCCACTCTCTCACTTTCTACACATGGCTCCTTGATTATCATGCTTAGCATAGTCATCAGAATCCAAAAAAGCATGAAATGTTATCCTTCCCTCAATAACCATGGATCAGTCCTGGCAGGGCAAGAGCAAAGAAAATTTTTGCTTAGGCTATAGCTGACAAACAGTTTACCTCTAAGACACAAATATTAGCCTTTATTCAAGTCCCAAGTACAACAGAAAGCACTCAAAAAATTTGGCTGATATGAAAACCCAGCAGCTGGCTATGGTGGCCTATCTTTTTCCCCCACAAGTTCTCTCTTTCCCGACTTGACTTTGGAAAGCCAGCAGGAGTTTGTCCACAAACCAAGACTAGCAGGACCACAAGTTTCACAGGAAAATAGCACACTTCCCATATATAAATGGGCCAAATGTTAAGAGCATCATTCCCTTGGCTAAAAATGTCATTTCCTTGGGTAAACAATGTACCCCCTCTTCATTCATGAAGCAAGGAGAAGCAGAAGTTTTTTTGTTTTTATTTTTGCAAGTGTCTTCATCCTTTTCTCTCTTTTTTTGACTTCTGGAAGCCATTCAAATAAAGTAAAATAAAAAGATCCCAACAGCACGTATTTAGGCACTTAATATGCCAGGCCATTTCATATATATCATCTCACTTAATGTCCCCCCCAAACTCTGCCAGGTAACTCCATATCATCTCTATATTATAGGAGAGGAAGCTATTGTTCAGGAAAATTGAACTTGTTCAAGATCACTCATCTCATAAGTGGGAATGCCAGATTCCATCTTAGGTAAGTCTGACTCCAAAGTGCCAATTCATAACCCATGACTAACCATGTTATAAAATTGAAGGTTGAAATTAGATAGACTGACTCAACCCCTAGCATCTAACCCTATGAAGAAAGCAAAAGGCTAGGTTCTGGGGATATCGTCATGATTGATATATTATTCTTGCCTCTAAGAAACCTACTATCTAGTACAGAGGACATACAGGAAGCAAGAAACTGTAAAATAACAGTAGATGATATAATAGAGTACAGATTGCTGCAGATGAAGAAGCACCTCAAAAACAGGAATGTTTTTTTGAAAGGTATAAAAGTATATGTGGGTAGACGAGAATTGATGATATTGACAGTAATTTTTATCATATGATTGGAAAATAAATATTAGATATACAATATGGAAACCTGCATAAATAAGAGGTCTTTTTGAAAAGAGCCTTTAAGGAACAGAAATTTTCATCTATATTAAAATTTAAAATACAGTTCAAATGGTTGAAAATAATCTAATTAATCAAATTTATAATCAATGCTTAAAGACTGAAGAAAGTCTCAATATTTTATTAGATATACGTTTAATAAAATGCACCATTTACAAAAATAACTATAAAAGAGGAGGAAGAAGAAGATAAATAATAAAGACTATTTTAGAATCTGAACTTTTCCTAATCCCATTTTGACTAAAGGCCTGAGATGTCTGTTAAACTCTCCAGGCTGGTCTCTGCCTACCTAACGCCCCTTTTTCTGGAAAAATATTTTGGATGCACTCTCACTGACCCTGGCCTAGTGTGGACAAAAGGCACATTTCAGTTCTGCCTCATGGGCTGACCTTTGGGCCCTAGAAATGAAAACTGCAACCTATCACAGGTTTATATCCTAGAAACTCATGCACATATGTACCAGGAAGGTGGTGTGGGAATGGTCATAGCAGCTTTATTTATAAAAGCAGAAATGATAAACATCCACTAAGAGGAGAAAGGAAAAATTACAGCATACTCATTCAATAAACCACAATTCAGCAATGACAAGGAAGAGAATACAGGTACACATGGGTAAATCTCACAAGCTAATGTTGTATAAAAGACATAAATCATAATAGCCTACATATTATCTACATATTATATGATTCTATTACATACAGTTCCAAAAAAAGGCAAAAGTAAACAATATATAATTTGGGAATACACACACACACACACACACACACACACGGGAATAATAAACCCCAGATACAGGATAGTGGTTACTTCTAAGGGGAGACTGTGGTTAATGATGTAAGGAAGGAGGATACAAGTTGATTTATGCATTCATTTAAAAATATTAAGTGTCGACCACATACCAGGCACCATTCTAGGTTCTGGAGTTAGAGCAGTAAACAAACAAAAAATGGTTTTAATGTTCTTATTCTTTAGTCAGGGCTCATGGCTGTTCATTTTATTATTATGCTGTATAACTAACTTATATAATACATGCATGCTTTATATGGCTATAACAGCATATAGTGAAAGAAAAAATAACCTGAGAAGTTTCTAACGTCTTCCTAAATGACATCCTAAGTGCAAGAACAGCAGAGGTTTGCTTTGAGAACAAGTAAGCTCAGAATTTGCATGCAACATTTGTATTTCTTCTTGCCTCCCCTGGGTTACATTCTCACTTATTATCCCTACGCAGACATTCAGTTTTATCAGTCTGAAGGAGAAGCGCTGCCATATAAAATGGAAGTTTCCCAAACCAGAATACCACTTGCTTTTCTTCAACAGGTTCACAAATAAGTAAAATTTATAATCAATGCTTATAATCAACACTAGAAGCTATAGGACTACAAATGCCAGCTCAGCTATGGGGAAGTTGGGCTCAGAAATCTTCAGCACCTAGATATACTCTCAGTCTGTCTTTCAGACTTGAAAATACCTTAAAGGGTCTGACTACTTTAAGCAAGTTCCCCAAGGATTGTGGAACCAAGGTGAAATGCAAAAGTCACAGACTAGTTTTCCTTGTTTGGAAGATGAATGTCAACTCAGCAGGGCTTTGGAGCCAGGCAGAGCTGGGCTGGAATCCTGCATCCACCACTGAACCTTGGTCCCAGTCATTAAGGTTCTTTGAACTCTATTTGTCTCATTTGGAGATTGGGGATACTTTCTAACCTAAAGGGCTTTTGTGAGAATTATATTAAATGGTGCATGTTAAGCTGCATTGTAAGTAATAGGTTGCCTTCACCTTTTGCCTTACCATAAAAATGAGGGAGAAATGTCCTTATCCTTATCCATATTTTCCCTGATATTTAGTAACTTAAAATAATTTTTTTTTGTTAATCACATTGTGGAATACAGTGATAACTCTACATGAATTTTTAAGATAAAAATTCATAAGAAATTAATTATTCTCCCCTCCTAAGTCTCTTGTGCTTATTTCTTTGTGGGCACAAGGGTTACTTTAGTGGAGAAATTGACAAAGTAACAATTTAAGACTGGTAGCTTCTTTTTGCCCTGCAAGCCTGAGATTTGAAATTTGATGACTGTCTGTCCAAGAGGACAGTCAGGTTTTCTTCTTTTTTTAAAGATTTTTTATTTATTCATGAGAGAGAGAGAGAGAGAGAGATTGAGAGCACGAGCAGGGTGGAGGTTCAGAGGGAGAGGGAGAAGCAGGATCACCTCTGAGTGGGGAGCCCAACATGGGGCTTGATCCCAGGACCGCAGGATCATGACCTGAGCCTAAGGCAGATGCTTAACCAACTGAGCCACCCAGGTGGCCCCAGTCACGTTTTCTTTGAAAAGTACTACCTGACTGCTAAAACTAATACATGAGTTCAACAAAGGTGCAGGATATAAAACCAATGTGCAGAAATCTGTTACATTTCTATACACCAATTAATGAAGCAATAGGAAAAACAAATCAAGGAATCAATACCATTTACAATTGCACCAAAACCCAGAAGATACCTAAGAATTAACCTAATTAAAGAGGTATAATAACTGTACCTTGAAAACTATAAGACACTTATGAAAGAAACTGAAGAGGACACAAAGAAATAGAAAAGCATTAAAATGTCTATACTACCCAAAGCTATCTACACATTCAATGCAATTCCTATCAAAATAACAACAACACTTTTCACAGAGCAAGAACAGACAATCCTAACATTTGTAACACCAGAAAAGACCCTGAATAGCCAAAGGAACGTTGAAAAAGAAAACCAAAGCAGGAGGTATCACAATTCTGGACTTCAAGCTGTATTACAAAGCTGTAATCATCAAGACAGTATGGTACTGGCAAAATAACAGATACATAGACCAATAGAACAGAATAGAGAATCCAGAAATGGACCTACAACTGTATGGTCTACTAATCAACATAGCAGGAAAGAATATCCAGTGGAAAAAAGACAGTCTCTTCAACAAATGATGTTGGGAAAATTGGACAGCCACATGCAGAAGAATGAAACTGGACCACTTTCTTACAGGGCACACAAAAACAAATTCAAAACAGATGAAAGGCCTATTGTGAGACAGGAAACCATAAAAATTCTAGAGAACACGGGCAGAAACCTCTTTGACCTTGGCCATAGCAACTTCTTACTAGACACGTCTCCAGAGGCAAGGGAAACAAAAGCAAAAATGAACTATTGGGTCTTCATCAAGATAAAAAGCTTCTGCACAGCGAAGGAAACAATCAGTAAAACTGAAGGGAAGTCTACAAAATGGGAAAAGATATTTGAAAATGTCTATCTGGTAAAGGGCTATTATCCCAAATCTATAAAGAACTTATCAAACTCAACGCCCCAGAAACAAGTAATCCAGTTAAGAAATGGGCAGAAGACATGAATAGACAATTTTCCAAAGAAGACATACAGATGGCTAACAGGCACATGAAAGGTGCTTGATATCACTCAACATTAGCGAAATACAAACCAAAACTACAATGAGATACCATGTCATACCTGTCAGAATGCCTAAAATTAACAACAGAAGAAACAACAGGTGTTGACAAGGGCGCGGAGAAAAGGGAATCTTCTTGCACTGTTGGTGGGAATGCAAACTGAAGAACAGTATGGATGTTCCTTAAAAAGGTAAAAATACAACTACCCTATGACCCAGCAAGTGCACTACTAGGTATTTAACTAAAGGATACAAGAGTATGGATTCAAAGGGGTACATGAACCCCAATGTTTATAGCATCATTATTAACAATAGCGAAAGTATGGAGAGAACCCAAATGTTCATCGACTGATGAATGGATAAAGAAAATGTGGTAAATACATACAATAGAATATTACTCAGCCACCAAAAGATTGAAATCTTGCCATTTGCAACAACATGGATGGAGTTAGAAAGTATTATGCTAAGTGAAATAAATCAGTCAGAGAAAGACAAATACCATATGATCTCACTCACACGTGGAATTTGAGAAAGAAAACAGATAAACATATGCAAAAGGGGAGGAGAAAAAAGGGAGAGAAGAAAACAAGCCATTAAGATGCTCTTAATGATAGAGAACAAACTGAGGGTGGATGGAGGGAGGTGGGTGAGGGATGGCCTAGATGGGTAATGGGTCTTTGTTAATTATTTATTTTTAAAATTCCAGTATAATTAACATACAGTGTTATATTAGTTTCAGGGGTACAATACAGTGATTCGACAATTCTATATGTTAGTCAGTGCTCATTACAATAATTGTACTCTTAATCCCCTTCACCTACTTCACCTATCCCCCACCATCCACCTCCTCTCTGGCAGTCACATTTTTTCTCCATAGTTAAGAGTCCAGTTTTTTTGTTTCTCTTTTTTCTTTGTTCATGTGTTTTGTTTCTTAAATTCCACATATGTGTGAAATCATATGGTGTTTGTCTTTCTCTGACTGACTTAATTTAGCATTGTACGTTCTAGGTCCATTCATGTTGTTGCAAATGGAAAGATTTCAGTCTTTTTTATGGCTGGGTGATAGATGATAGATAATAGATAGATGATAGATAGATAGATAGATAGATAGATAGATAGATAGATAGATAGGTAGATACCAACCACATCTTCTTTACCTATTCATCTGTGGATTGCTTCCATAATTTGGCTATTGTAAATAACGCTTCAATAAACATAGGGGTGCATATATCCCTTTGAGTGAATGCTTTTTATTCTTTGGAAAAATACCCAGTAGTGCAATTGCTGGATGTAAGGCAGTTCTATTTTTAACTTTTTGAGGAACCTCCATATTGTATTCCAGAGTGGCTGCACCAGTTGCATTCCTACCAACAGTGCACAAAGGCTCCTTTTTCTCCACATCCTTGCTAACACTTGTTGTGTCCTGTGTTTGTTTGTTTGGTTTTTTTTTTGGAAAATATTTGATTCTGCCCTTTATTTTTTTAATAATTTTTTTATTATATTATGTTAGTCACCATCCCATACATCCCTGGTTTTTGATGTAAAGTTCAATGATTCATTAGTTGCGTATAACACCCAGTGCACCATGCAATATGTGCCCTCCTTACTACCCATCACCAGCCTATCCCATTCCCCCAGCCGAGATGCCCTTCAACAGATGATTGGATTAAGAAGATGTGGTCCATATATACAATGGAATATTACTCAGCTATCAAAAAGAACGATTTCTCAACATTTGCTGCAACATGGACGGCACTGGAGGAGATAATGCTAAATGAAATAAGTCAAGCAGAGAAAGACAATTATCATATAGTTTCTCTCATCTATGGAACAGAAGAACTAGGAAGATGGGTAGGAAAAGAAAGGGATAAAGAAAAGGGGGGTAATCAGAAGGGGGAATGGAGCATGAGAGACTATGGACTCTGAGAAACAAACTGAGGGCTTCGGGGGGGTGGGGGAATGGGATAGTAAGGAGGGCACGTGTCCTGTGTTTTTTATTTTAGCCATTCTGACAGGTGTGAGGTGACATCTCACTGTGGTTTTCATTTGCATTTCCTGATGATTAGTGATGTTAAGCATCCTTTCATGTGTTTTGGCTATTCCAGGTTTTTTCAATATGAATTTTACAGTAAACATTTCAATTTCTCCTAAGAAGCCAGTTGGAATTTTGAGAGGGATTGCCTTATTGCCTTGAGTCTCTGGGGAATATTGTCATCTTAACAATATTAAAGCTATAACCAATGAAAATGGAATGATTTTCCATTTATTTATATCTGATTATTCCACAGTGTTTCATAGGTTTAACACTTCTTTTGGAAAATTTATTGGTATTTTATTATAATGAATGAACTGTGTTCTATCAATTTTAAATTATTCCTTGCTAATATACAGGAAGACAATTGATTTCAACAAATCAATCTTGTATTCTGCAACTTTGCTGAATTAATTTATTAGTTCTGATAGTTTATTATGGGTTCTTTAGGATTTTCAATATAAAAGATTATATCATCTGTGAATAAAGGATAACCTTTATTTCTTCCTTTCCAGTGTGTATATTTGAGAAAACGGTAATAGCATTAAGCAGCAAGCACAAAAATGGATCTCATCCACTACAAAACTACCCTCTTGCTGAAAAGAAATCAGCAAATATTTATTGAGTACCCTACCATGTGGTAGGCGCTGCAAGAGGTGCTTAGAATACATTAAGAACCCAAAGACACAAATATTGCTCTCCCCTATCCAACGTCTGGTCTAAGGAGATTTATTGTCATACAGAGCAAAGGTTACAGATACCATTTTACAGATGAAGCTCGGAGTTAAAGGCATTTTCTAGTAAGTTGCAGTGTCAGTATTACAAAAAGCAAAGATTTTGTGGGAAGAGATACTCAGGTTTGAACCCCACTTATCACTAACCATGTAATGTTGGGCACAAGATGAACCTAACCTCCCTACCATCAGTTTTCTTATCTACAACATGAGAAAAATAATGTACCAGCCTCAAAGGGGTTTTGTGACAAATGCATCAGAAAATACATGGAAAAGGGTCTAACACACTCAAAATAAATTGTCATTTCTCCCCATTTTCCTCATTCCATCCCAACTTTCTACTGGGGCTAGAGTCCAGGGCATCTGACTCCCAGTCCACTGAGCTCTGCAATATACCATGCTGCCTCCTCCTCTGTCAGACACTGCAAATTGAGGCAGAAAAGCAGCAGCCACTACCATCCCTCGTACAGAACTTTTGACAACACTGACTAAAACACAGTTCTAACTTTAAAGTCTTTTTGTTGCTTTAAGGCAAGAAAAACACAATATAGCTTAAGAAACATGAAAAGTGTTCAACCAAGTGTCTGAGCACTTCACAAACCAAGAAAAGAAAGATAGCACCAGGGCACCTGGGTGGCTCAGTGGTTAAGCGTCTGCCTTCAGCGCAGGTCATGATCCCAGGATCCTGGGATGGAGTTCTGCATTGGGCTCCATGCTCAGTGGGGAGCCTGCTTCTCCCTCTGCCTCCCTCTCTACCTCTATCTCTATCTCTCTATCTCCATCTCTCTGTCTCTCATGAGAATAAATAAATTCTTTAAAAAAAAGATAGTACCATGTGATCACACACAACTCAGGTAGCAATGAAATGCTGGTGAGATTCCAAGTTCAGTCCACAATCTGGAGATCCAAAATTAGACATTTTATGTTGGTCTGAAGAACCTACAGGAGCTAAGAAAACAGTCTCAATGATACTCACTCGCAATAGGGTTTACCCTGCTTTCTTAAACACACAAAGAGCAAGGCCTGACCCAATGCCAGGTAGTAACTTGATGCTTAGGAAAAGTGTCCTGTTCCCCAACGTAAAATACTGATTTTGATTGTGGGGATAAAGGGTCAATGGCAGAGAATAAAAATCCTCTACCCCATGTCACCGCAGTACACATCATAACATATAGCCCAATAATAACTGATATTTACTGGGCACCTATATGTCTCAGCCACTATACTACATTCTACATATCTTATCATTTAATCTTTACAACAAATTAATGAGGTGTACACCATTATCCCCATTTTATAGAAGATAGCACTGAGGTCCAGAAACCTTAAGCCCAAGATCCATAGACAGTAAATGATGGCGGTAAAATTTGAACTCAAGTTTCCCTGACTCCATGGTCAATTTTTTGATGAGTCTCTCACAGTGGATAGCAGTCCCCAGTGACTCAAACCAGAAAACCTGGCTGGACATAATGTAATAGTAGACTTCCTCAGCGCGTTTCACCTACCATCACCATCCAGTCAATCGGTGACTAGTATCTGTTAAATTACTGCCTAAATAACACCTGCCCCATCCCCACACACAAACTTACCTTCAAAATAAACTGCAACTCTCTTATTGAAGTCTTTCTGCTTTGTCTGATCCTCTCCAATCCATAAATTACATAGGACCCCTGAGGAATTCTATCTAAAACATCTGCTTCTGTATCTCCACTCCTTAAGACTTTTTAATAATTCCCTATTGTCTATAGCAGTGGCCTAATTCACTGATGCATCAGACTCCCCAGAGGAGCTAGAGCTCTGATCTCATCCTAACTTAGCCCAGAGTTACCTGAATCTGAAGCTACAGGTGAGACCTAAGTATCCTTAATTTTATGAAGTGCTTAAGTGATCTTAGGCAGGCACTAAAAATCACTTGGCCTACAGGATACGAATTCAAAGACTTAGCTTGGCATTCAAGGCCTATTTCTAGCTCCTTATCTCTTCCACAAACTTTCCCATATGACCTTCAAGCTATACAACCTTCTTTCAGTTCTTCAGTCTTAACTCTATTGTACCCCTCTGTGTCTTTGCTTACATGGCCATTCCCTCAAACTTGAATGAACTTGCACTGCTCCCAACCATTTATTTCCCTTGCTATGTTACCTCATAATTCAGGTCCCAGCCCAAGAGGCCATCACCTACTCCATGAAGCCCTTCTTGACTCTGTATCCCCTAGGTGGAATATGATCATGCCCCCAATGTGTACAGTCTTATTTCAGAGCACCTATAATGTTTTATATCACAAATAATCTATGTATGTGTCTGTATCCCATCCATCATGTGGCCTTCATTGATGAATTTCCAGTGTCTAGCCCAGATACTGCCTAAGCACTTCCTGCTCAACTCATCTCCCTCTTTCTTTCCTCCTTGATTTACTCTAAGGTCTCACAACAAAGTTGGAAAACAGCCATGTTGCCTTTTAAACAATCTCAATTTGAAGGCTAAGAAAGATCCTAAACAACTTTTGAGTCCTAATTAGGACACTGCTAAACTATATCAGATAAATGAAAACCTATCTTAAGAAAATACCAAATATTTAACAATATCTATTTGATCATAGTATCTCCCATTTCCTGCCTACAAATTTTTCCTCATATCTAACCCAAATCCCTGAGATTATTTTTTCCTCTGTCCTCAACAGAAATGGAGAACAGCTCCTTGACATACTCTTACCTTGCCTTACTTTCTTTCTATATTACAGTTAAACACAAAGTCAAACAAAATGTAATCTAGGATGAAACCTGAGAAGGAAAATGTGTCGTACTTGGCATCTTTTTGAACTAGGTGAAAGTGAAGTGGTAAAGAGCTGGTGGAACTGTCATTGTTAGATAGACATGGATGAATTGCTTAGCTTGATGAACAAGCTCTTTCCATTCTGCAAAGTGATCATGTAGTCTCTGACACAGTACCTTTCTAGTTTCCCTTTGCCATTATTATGAACAGATAAGTTACTGTCAGATAGAGCCCGCTTTCCCTTATCCCTGGCCACTGTTTACTTTCATCCAGTTTCTGCTCTGGAATCTGCTTTGGTATACTAGACTAGGAGTTGGAAGCCTGAGATTCCATCATAAATTGTGATACTAACTTGCTGCCATAACAACTTGGGACCAGTCACCTTCTATCCTGACCCTCAGTTTTCTTATAAAACCTGCATTAGCAGAGCACTTCAAATACATAAAGCACACTGATATACATTTATCTCATTAGATCTGCAAAACCACTCTATGAGGCAAACAGATGAGTCAGGGAAAGTTTGAGGAGGTTAAGTAAGTTTTCTAAAGTGGAACAGCTAGAAAGTAGTAGGGTTGTAATTTGAACTCTGGTTTTAATTCCTAATCCGGCACTCTTTCTAATATATCAAACTGCCTTCTGGTATCTATAAAACAAGGGTGTTGGATTAGAGATGTTTAATTTAACAATAATTATATGGATAGTATTTCATAAATTTTAAAATACCTTCACATTCATTATCATCTATTCTGTCAGTAAAAAGGTATTCAGTGCCTACCATAAACCAGGCACCATTAGATTAGGGATACAGTGATGAAAAAGACAAAATGACTGACTGCCTTTAGGAAGCTTCCATTTTGGGGGAGGTGCATGAAACAAGCATATAAAGGCTCAAAAATAATTTCAGCTACTGATACCGTATTTAATTTCCCCAACAACCCTGCCATATAGAGATTTTCATTAACCCCATTCTCCAGATGAACAAAAGAAGTCAGAGGAGCTAAGCCAGTGAGCAACAGAGCTGGGCCTAGACACAGCAACTTCTGACTGTGTTCCACACTTCTTCCATTCTGCTGCCTTGCTCCTGGTACTAGTTTTCTAGGATTCCATGGTTTAGTCTACAAATGACTGACTCTTGAGTACTTGGTTCAATAATGCCCTATCTCTGAAGGAGGATGGGATGTAGGCTAAATGCTCTGTGATCTTGAGATCAGGAGAACCAGACTGTTAGCTTTCAAAGCAGAACGAGTTTATTGGTTCACTTGCTTATCTCTATCAATTCATTTAGAGAAGCAGAATTTTTTTGCTGTTTTTGCTCTACCCTCAGTGCCTAGCACATGGCTTGGATCCTAAGTAGTGTTTGTTAAATATCTACTGAACCCAGGGGTGCCTCTGTGGCTCAGTGGGTTAGGCGGCCAACTCTTGGTTTCAGCTCAGGTCGTGATGTCATGGATTGTAGGATTGAGCTCTGCATGGGGCTCCAGGCTCAGGGGGGAGTCTACTTGAAGATTCTTTCCCTCTGTCCCTCCCCCACTCACATGTACACTCTCTCTTTCTAAAATAAATAAATAAACCTTTAAAAATAGTATTGAACCTGTAAATGAATGAATGTATGAATGAATGAATGAACTGATGAGAAAACAAATTAATGCAGCTTGCAGAAAACTAGGTTGGTGTGTTCCTGGCAAAGGGAGCTATACTACCCTCAACCTCCCCTGAGAAGCAAGCTTGAGCTGCTTTCTCCCAGGAGCAAACAGGCATGTCAAAAAGCCAGGTGGGAGCTGGCATCTGAGGGTGAGAAAAAGGAAACATCATACTACAAGAAGCATAACCAGGTAAGTTGAAAATGAAATGCCCTCTCTAAGAAGTAAATAGGAAAGGACGTAATTTTCTTCCCTTCTCAGCTCTGGAAAGCTATACTTTTTTTCTCCATACTTCTTAGGCAATGAGGAAATAGTGGATATGAAATATGGTTCTTGCATCCTGCAGTTTGGAAGTTGAAAAGGGCAATACTCTCTCTAATGAGGACTAGAGTGGTCTGGAGACCTTTCATGGGGCTAAATAATACTGGGCTGCCTGGGGCCCTGTGCTCCACTTTCATTAAATGTCCTAAACACAACTAACCAATCAATCAATCAATAACCTAAACACAATTTGCCTAGATGCTTATGCTATACACATATAAATACAGAGTGGTCTCGTGCTCACTTCAGCAGCACATACACTAAAAAAGGAACAGAGAAGATTACCATGGCCCCTGCACAAGGAAGACATGCAAATTAGTGAAGTGTTCCATATTAAAAAACAAAACAAAGCAAAACCGTGGTCTCTGGACATCTACAACTGACTTGGATTGAGACAAGAAAAAATACCCATGTAAAGGAAGAAAGCTAGTATTTACTTAACACCTCATGCCAGCACCGTGACACCTATAGTCACACTTACTGAGCAACTACAGTTCCCATCTATGAAGTGGAGATAGTCACAATATCTACCCATCTGGTTGTTATGTGGATTAAGTGAGCTAATTCACATTAGATGTTCTGCAAGTACATGGTATGTAATATGCATTCAGTAACAAAATAAGGTGCTACAGCACACCACCACCATCATAATCATTATTGTCATCACCATCATCTATGTGCATTGTATATTTTAGGTGCTTTCATATCAATTATCATAATGCATCCTCTCCACAGCCTTGCATGGTAGAAATGACAGATGAAGAAACTAAAGCACAGCGAGACATCGTAACCTGTCTAAGGTTTTGCAACTGGAAAAAAACACACCAAAAAATAACAGCAAGGGGTGCCTGTGTGGCTCAGTCAGTTAAGTGTCTGACTCTGGTTTGGGCTCAGGTCATGAACTTGCGGTCACGAGATTGAGCCCCGTGTCAGGCTCTGCATTCAGTATGGAGTCTGCTTGGGATTCTTTCCCTCTTCCTCTCCCTCCTCTTCTGCCCCTCCCCCACCCCTCACATGCATGCTTGCTCTCAGATAAATGAAATCTTAAAAAAAATACAAAGAAAAAAGAAGTAACAGTTACATCCATTTGAATATTCTTTCATTGTATACACACTAGGCTAAAATAAACTCTGGCCTCCACAAACGGTCATAGGTATTTGGAAATCCTGAATGATTTACACTAATACCATTTACACACCAGTGTTGGAAGCAAATGTAATTATATCTTTAAACTTTCCATTTTTATTCCTAGATAAGCAAACGGTTGTGGCTACAGCTGAAAAAAAAAATCAAGAATATTGTTTGGGATTTGGAAAGGGAAAAAAACAAGCTTTTATAAAAGTGTAAATCAAAATTAGAAGTTTTAATATAAGATATGCTAAAGCTCATTTATGCTTAAGCAAGAAGCACATTTTCTATAAGCCCCTCTCAACCATGAAACTGGTCTCTTACAGATTTGTATATAGATAACAAAATTGCCACATTTTGTATTTGCTACAGTTCATTATCTTTATCAAAGCCTTCAAAAGATGGCAACTGAATTCTTCTATGGGTCAGGGACACAGAAGCCATCATAGGGAAAGTTATTAAAATATAATTTGAAAAAAAATTTCATAAGTGAGAATAATACAGAGTGATGTAAAAACATGGTAGTGGGGGGAAACCTCTTTTTTTTTTAAAGATTTTATTTATTTATTCGACAGAGATAGAGACAGCCAGTGAGAGAGGGAACACAAGCAGGGGGAGTGGGAGAGGAAGAAGCAGGCTCATGGCGGAGGAGCCTGATGTGGGGCTCGATCCCATAACACCGAGATCACGCCCTGAGCCCAAGGCAGACGCCCAACCACTGTGCCACCCAGGCGCCCCTGGGGGGAAACCTTTAAACAGCTTCATTGAGATGTAATTTACACCCATGAAGTTCACCATTTAAAGTATACAATAAAATATATATATATAAATTTATATTATATTTATATATATATAAATTTATATATATATTTATGTATATATAAATTTAATGTTTTTTTTTAGCGTATTTACAGAGTTGTGCAAATATCACCATTAATTCCAGAGTACTTCATCACCCCAGAATAAACCCCATACTCATTAGCAGCCACTCCCATCCCCCCCTTCCTGGTGCCCCTGTGAATCTCATTTACTTTATGTCACAATGAATTGGCCTATTCTGGGCATTTTATATAAATGAAATCATATAATATATGGCCATTCCTGACTGGCTTCCTTCACTTAGCATGATGCTTTCAAGTTTCATCCATGTAGCATACTTCATTCCTTCTTAGGAATAATTTTGTATTATAAGGATATACCACCTTTCATCTATCTATTCATCAGTTGGTGGACATTTGGGTTGTTTCTACCTTTTGGCTGATATGAATAAAGCTGTTTAAACATTGACAAGTTTTCATGTAGATATAATGCTTTCAATTATCTTGTATATATACCTGAGAAAGAAGATGATGTAAGTCTCTACCTATATACCTAAAAGGGAACTGTCATGTTTAGCTTTTTGAAGAACTCCCAAAGTGTTTTCCAAACAGCTGCAACATTTTATATTCTCATCAGCAGTATATGAGGGTTCCAGTTTTCCAACATTCTTGCCAATACTTGATTGATGATGATGATGATGATGATAGTGATGGTGATGATGATTAACCATCATAGTCGGTGTCAAGTTTTGTCTCATTATTGTCTTGATTTTTATTTCCTTAATGGATAGTGATATTGAGCATCTTATCATTTATATACACTCTTCAAAGAAATATCTATTCAAATATGTAGCCCATTTTTATATTGGGTTATTTTTATTCTTATTATTTGTAAGAGTGCTTTATATGTTCTGCATACAAGGTCATTATTAGATATGATTTTCAAACATGCTCTCCCTTTCTGTAGGTTGGGTGTGCACTTTACTAAATTTGCAACACAAAAAAACTTAATTTGTGTCCTATTATATTCCCTACTTTGCAAAATGTTTGAGTGGTGTGCTCAATAGATGCCTATTAAGTCTACCCTGATACTCTCTAGCTCCATCCATATTGTTGCAAATGGCAAGATTTCACTCTTTTGCATGGCTGAGTAATATTCCATTGTATATACGTAGCACCTCTTCTTCATCCATCCATCAATGGACGCTTGTGCTCTTTCCATAATTTGTCTATTGTACATAATACTGTTATAAACATAGGGCTGCATGTATCCCTTTGAAATGGTACTTGAGTATTCTTTGGGTAAATACCTAGTAGTGCAATTGCTGGGTCATAGTGTAGTTCCACTTTTCACTTTGTGAGGAACATCCATACTGCTTTCCAGGGTGGCTGCACCAGTTTGCATTCCCACCAAAAGTATAAGAGGGTTCCCCTTTCTCTGCATCCTCACCAATACCTGTTGTTTCCTGCATTGTTAATTTTAGCCATTTTGACAAGTGTGAGGTGGTATCTCATTGTACTTTTGATTTGTATCTCCCTGATGATCAGTGACATTAAGTATCTTTTCATGTGTCTGTTGGCCATCTGGAGGTCTTCTTTGTAAAAATGTCTATTCGTGTCTTTTGCCCATTTTTAACTGGATTATTTGGTTGTGGGTGTGGAGTTTTAGAAGTTCTTTCTATATTTTGAATATTAACCCTCTATCAGATATCTAATTTGCAAATATCTTCTCCAATTCCACAGGTTGTCTTACAGTTTTGTTGATTGTTTCCTTCACTGTGTAGAAGCTTTTTATTTTGATTTAGCCCCAATAGTTTATTTTTGCTTTTGTTTCCCTGGCCTCAAGAGACAAATCTAGTAAGAACTTTCTATGGCCCAGTTCAAAGAGGTTACTGTCTGTGTTCTCTTCTAGGATTTTGACGGTTTCAGGTCTCACATTTAGGTCTTTAATCCATTTTGAATCTATTTTTGTGTTTGGTGGTCCAGTTTCATTCTTTTGCACATTGCTTTCCAGTTTTCCCAACACCATTTGTTGAAGAGACAGGCTTTTTCCCATTGGATAGTCTTTTCCACTTTGTCAATGATTAATTGACTCTATAGTTGTGGGTTCATTTCTGGGTTTTCTATTCTGTTTCTTTGCTCTATGTGTCCATTTTTGTGCCAGTACCATAGTATTCTGATCACTATAGCTTTCTAATATAACTTGAAGTCCAGAACTGTGATGCCTCCAGCTTTTTTATCTCAAGGTTGCTTTGGCTATTCAGGGTCTTTTGTGATTCCATACAAATTTTAGGATTGCTTGTTTTTGTTCTGTGAAAAATGCTGTTGGTATTTTGATAGAAATTTCATTAAATGTGTGGATTTAGGCATTTAAAAATATTTGTTCTTTCAATCCATGAGCATGGAGAGTCTTTCCAGTCTTCAATTTCTTTCATCAGTGTTTTATAGTTTTCAGAATGCAGGACTTTCACGTCTTTGGTTAGGTTTATTCCTTAGTATCTTACTATTTTTGGTGCAATTATAAATGGGATTGTTTTCTTGATTTCTCTTTCTGCTGCTGCCTTATTGGTGTGTAGAAATTCAACAGATTTTTATGTTGACTTTGTATCCTGCAACTTCACTGAATTTGTGTTATCAGTTCTAGAAGTTTTTTGGTGGAGTCTTTCAGGTTTTCTGTAGAGAGAATTATGTCAACTGCAAATAGTGAAATTTTTACTTCTTCCTTCCTGATTTGGAGGCCTTTTATTGTGATTGCTATTATCTGATTGCTGGGGCTAGGACTTCCAGTGCTATGTTAAATAACAGTGGAGAGGGTGGACATCCCTGTCTTATTCATGACCATAGAGGAAAAGCTCTCAGTGGTTCCCCATTGAGGGTGGTATTAGCTGTGGGTTTTTCACAGATGGCCTTTATTATGCTGAGGTATAACTCAGTCAGAGAAAGACAAATGCCATATGATTTCACTCATATGTGGAATTTAAGAAATAAAACTAATGAACAAAGGGGGAACAGAGAGAGCTATATAAATCAAGAAACATATTCTTAACTATAGAGAAGAAGCTGATGGTTACCAGAGAGGAGATGGGTGGGTGGGGATGGGTGATACAGATAATGGGGATTAAAGAGTGCACCTGTTGTGATAAGCACTGGATTTTTTTATTATTATTATATTATGTTAGTCACCATACAGTACATCCCCGGATTCCAATGCAAAGTTCGATGTTTCATTAGTTGCGTATAACACCCAGTGCACCATGCAATTATGTGTCCTCCTTACTACCCATCACCAGTCTATCCCATTCCCCCACCCCCTCCCCTCTGAAGTCTTCAG
This sequence comes from Ailuropoda melanoleuca, assembly GCF_002007445.2. NCBI lineage: Eukaryota > Metazoa > Chordata > Mammalia > Carnivora > Ursidae > Ailuropoda > Ailuropoda melanoleuca. Next base: position 49,395,000 of record NC_048238.1, on the reverse strand, counting down.
TTTGCTTCTCATAGTCCATAGTCTCTCATGTTTCATTCCCCCTTCTGATTACCCCCCTTTTCTTTATCCCTTTCTTCCCCTACCGATCCTCCTAGTTCTTATGTTCCATAGATGAGAGAAATCATATGATAATTGTCTTTCTCTGCTTGACTTATTTCACTTAGCATTATCTCCTCCAGTGCCGTCCATGTTGCAGCAAATGTTGAGAATTCGTTCTTTCTGATAGCTGAGTAATATTCCATTGTATATGGACCACAGCTTCTTAATCCAGTCATCTGTTGAAGGGCATCTTGGCTCCTTCCATGATTTAGCTATTGTGGACAAAGGCATTGGATGTTTTATTGCAGTTGTAAATCACATCTAAAACTAGTATTACACTGTATGTTAACTAACTACAATTTAAACGAAAACTTTAAAAAAGATGTCTATTAGGTCTAGCTGTTTTATTTTGTTATTCAACTCTTCTATTTCCTTGCTGATCTGTCTAGTTGTTCCACATAATGGATAGAACTTTCCAACTATTATTGTTGAACTACTTTTCTATACTTTGGTACACACATGTTTATACCTTTCTATCTTCTTGAGTGATTGATCCTTAATTATTACAATATGTCCTTTATCTCTAAAACCAGTTTTGTTTTAATGCCTATTTTGATTAAAATTAGTAGGAGTGACTCCAGGCTCTCTTTTGATTACTGTTTGAGTGGAATATCTTTTTCCATCCTTTCACTTTTAACCTATTTGTGTCTTAGAATCCAAAGTGAGTCTCCTGTAGACAGAAAATATGTATACCTTGTTTTATTTATCTGTGCTGACAATCTCACTTTTTTATTATGTTATGTTAGTCACCATACAGTACTTCATTAGTTTTTGATGTAGTGTTCCATGATTCATTGTTTGCATATAACACCCAGTGTTCATTGCAATACATGCCCTCCTTAATACCCATCACTGGGCTAACCCATCCCCCCACCTCCCTCCCTTCTGAAACCCTCAGTTTGTTTCCCAGAGTCCATAGTCTCTTATGGTTTGTCTCCCCCTGTGATTTCCCCCCCTTCATTTTTCCCTTCCTTCTCCTGATGTCCTCCATGCTATTCCTTATGTTCCATGTATAAGTGAAACTATATGATAATTGTCTTGCTCTTCTTGACTTATTTCACTTAGCATAATCCCCTCCAGTTCCATCCATGTCAGTGCAAATGTTGGGTATTCATCTTTTCTGATGGCTGAGTAATATTCCATTATATATATGGACCACATCCCCTTTTCTCCATTCTTCTGTTGAAGGGCATCTCAGCACAGTGCATCTCGCTTGGGTCGTGGTTAATACTTTGGACTCTGTACATTCCCTCAACCACCTGCCAACAGAATGGCTAAGAGGAGGAACCCCCAACAAAAAAAAGAATCAGACTGTGGCCTCTGTCACAAACATAATGGATATGGATATAAGCAAGATGCCAGAAATAGACTTCAGAGTAACAATTATGAAGTCTATATCTAGGCTTGAGAAAAATATTAGCGACAACATAGAATCTCTAAGGGCTGAAATGAGATCTAATCAGGCCAAACTTAAAAATGGTATGAATGAAACGTGGTCTAAGCTGGATACTCTGACTGCCAAGGTAAATGAGGCAGAAGAATGAATTAGTGAGCTAGAAGATATGATGATAGAAAAGAAGGAAACTGAGGAGGCCTGGGAAAAACAGATTAAAGCCCAAGAGATCAGACCAAGAAAGGTTAATGATGCCATGAAACGTTCCAATATCAGAATTATTGGGATCCCTGAGGGGTTAGAGAGAGAGAGAGAGAGAGAGAGGTCTAGAAGATATATTTGAGCAAATCATAGCTGAGAACTTCCCTAATCTGGGGAAGGAAACAAGCATTCGTGTCCAAGAGGCAGACAGGACCCCTCCCAAGATCAATGAGAACAGACCGATGACAGACATATAGTAGTACAATTCACAAATCTTAGATCCAAGGAAGCAATCTTGAAAGCGGCTAAGGGGAAGAGATTTCTTACACACAGAGAGAGGAACATCAGAATAACATCAGACCTGTCCAGAGAGACTTGGCGAGCAAGAAAGGGCTGGCAAAACATATTCAGGGTACTAAATGAGAAGCACATGCAGCCAAGGATAGTGTATTCTCCAAGGCTGTCACTCAGAATGGATGGAGAGACAAGGAACTTCCAAGACAAGCAGAAACTGAAAGAATATGTGACCGCCAAGCCAACCCTGTGAAAAATATTAAGAAGGGTTCCATAAAAGAAAAGAGACCCCAAGAGTAATATAAACCAGAAATTTACAGACAATCTATAGAAACAAGGACTTCACAGGCAAATGATGGCAATAAAATAATATCTTTCAATAATCACTCTCAACGTGAACAGCCTAAATGCTCCCATGAAACAGCACAGGATTGCAGATTGGATAAAAAGACATGACTCATCCGTATGCTGTCTACAAGAGACTCATTTTGAACCTAAAGATACCACAAGACTGAAAGTGAGGGATGGAGAACTATTTTTCATGCCAACGGACCTCAAAAGAAAGCTGGGGTAGTAATTCTCATATCAGACAAATTAGATTTTAAGCTGAAGACTATAGTAAGAGATACAGAAGGACACTATATTATTCTTAAAGGGTCTATCCAACAAGAAGCTCTAACAATTGTAAATACCTATGCTCCCAACATGGGAGCAGCCAACTACATGAGTCAACTGTCAACCAAAATAAAGAAAATATTGATAATAATACTTTAATAGTAGGAGACCTCAACACTCCACTCTCAGCAATAGACAGGTCATTGGAGCAGAAGATCAACAAAGAAAGAAGAGATTTGAATGACACACTGGACCAGATGGACCTCATAGATATATACAGAACATTCCATCCTGAAACAACAGAATACTCATTCTTCTCGAACACACATGGAACTTTCCCCAGAATAGACCACATACTGGGTCACAAATCAGGTCTCAACCGATACCAAAAGATTGAGATCACTCTCTGCATATTCTCAGACCACGTGCTTTGAAAATGGAACTCAATCACAGGAAAAAATTTGGAAGGAATTCAAACACTTGGAAGCTAAAGACCATCCTGCTTAAGAATGTTTGGGTTAACCAAGAAATTAAAGAAGAACTTAAACAATTCATGGAAACCAATGAGAATGTAACACATTGGTCCAAAACCTATGGGATACTGCAAAGTCGCTCCTAATGGGGAAATACATAGCCATCCAAGCCTCACTCAAAAAAAAAAAAATATAGAAAAATCCCAAATATGCAAGTTAACTTTACACCTTAAAGAACTGGAGAAAGAACAACAAATAAAGCCTAAGCCAAGCAGGGGAAGAGAAATAATAAAGATCAGAGCAGAGATCAATGAATTAGAAACCAGAAATACAGTAGAGCAGATCAACAAAACTAGAAACTGGTTCTTGGAAAGAATCAATCACACCTTTTGATTTATTTAACTTATTGCCATTTAATGTTATTGTTGCTATAATTAGAATTACCTCTTCCACTTTGCTTTTTGGTTTTCTGTATTTCTCATTACCACTTTGTTCCTCCATTACTTGCTTGCCACCTCTTTTGCTAAAGTAGGTATTTTCTTTTTTTATTAAGTTAAATTCAATTAGCGATCATATAATACATCATTAGTTTTTGATGTAACGTTCAATGATTCATTAGTTGCGTATGTATTTTCTAATGAACAATTTTAACTATGTTTTAAATTTTTGTAAACCATATTTGCATTTTTTTTCTCATTGAGGGCACCTGGGTTATTCTGTCAGTTAAGCATCTGACTCTTGATTTTGGCTCAGGTCATGATCTCAGGGCTGTGGGACTGAGCCCTGTGTTGGACTCCAAACTGAGCATGAAGGCTGCTTGGGATTCTCTCTTTCTCTTCCTCTCCTTCTGTACCCTCTTATCTCTCTCTCTAAAAATTTTTTTTCTCAGTGGTTGCTCTGGGGTTTCTAACAAGCATCTTGAATGATCAGAATCCACCTCAGATTTATACTAAATTCCAAGAGGTTATAAAACTTTACTCTTCTACAGATCCATAGTTTCCCCTTATACAATAAAACTGTTATACATAATTTGTCTATGTGTATTACCAAACAATGCATATTTATATTTTTTGTTTTATATAATCACATGTCTATTAAATAAGCTAATAAAAGAGAGCATGGTTTATAGAGATTTTTATATAATATTAACCATATTTTTCCATTTCTTTCTGTGGAGTTCATTTACTATCTGATATGATTTCCATATTCCAGTTTAGCTTAATTCCGACTCTTCTTCTCTGCACTTTACTATATTTACATATATTTTTACAGGTATATTATATTTATATGTGTCACCAACCAACAATACAATTTTACTGATAACATTTCAAGCAATTAATTTTTATCAAGAGAAAAAAAGTAATATGAAATTCTACGTTTTCAAAAGATTTATTTTTTTTAGAGAGATAGCATGAGCAGGAGGGGCAGAGGGAAAGGGAGAGAGAATCCTCAAGTAGCCTCCATGCCGAGCATGGAGCCTGATGAGGGGCTTGATCATAGAACCCTGAGATCACGACCTGAGCCAAAACCAAGAGTCAGACGATTAACTGCACTACCCAGGTGCCCCTGTAATTCTACTTTTTATCATTATCTACATAATTCCCTCTACTGTGGCTCTTTGTTTTTACATGTGGATTGAAATTATTGTCTGGTGTCATTTCCCTTCAGTATTTCTTGCAAGGCATGTCAGCTAGCAACAAATTCTCCCAGTTTCTATTTATCTGGAATGTTTTTATTTCACCTTCACTTTTAAAAGATAATTTTACTGAATACTGGATTATTGGTTCACAGGTTTTTCTTTAAGGACTTTGGATATGATGTAACACCATCTTCTGCCTTCCATTATTTTTGATGAGAAGTCAGTTGTTAATCTTACTGCAGTTCCCTTGCTATTTCTCTCTTTGCTAATTTCAAGATTTTCTTTTTACATTTGGCCTCAACACTTTGAGTATGATGTGTGTGGGTGTCAATTTCTTTGCATTTTTCCTATTGGAATTTTTTGACTTTCTATGATTAATGTTTTGGATCAAATTTGGGAATATGTTACTCATTGTTTATTGAAATATTCTTCCTGCTCCTTCTGATACTCCCATTACATGTATGTTGGTGCACTACTAAGGTGTCTCACATTTCCCTGTGATTATTCATTTTTCTTCATTTTTTTTTCTTTCTGTTTTTAAAAATTCATACTTTCTATTGATCTATGTTCAAATTTGCTGATTCTTTCTTCTGCCACCTCAAATTTATTCTTGAGTTCCTCTAGTTAATTTTTCATTTCAATTGTTGTACTTTTCAACTCCAGATTTTCCATTTGGTTCTTCTTCATAATTTCTATCACTTGATTGATCTTCTCTATTTGATGAGAAATTGTTCCCATGCTTTCCTTTAGTATTTTAGAAATTATTTCCTTTAGTTCACTGAATATATTTAAAGTAGCTATAAATACATTACATTGTCTAGTAAGTTCAACATCTGGGCTTCCTCATGGGCAGTTTTTGTTGACCACTTCTTTTTCCTGTGTATGGGCCATACTTTCTCTTTTGTTTCTACAGCTCATACATTTTTAATTTATTTTATTTTTTAAAGTTTTTAGTTAAATTACAGTTAGTTAACAGGCAATGTAATATTAGTTTCAGGTGTACAATATAGTGATTCAACACTTGCATAGAGGCAAACCAAGAACAACATATCATATTTTTTTTTGTTGAAAACTAGATATTTCAGATACTAATTGTAACAACTCTGGATGCTAACGTGCCTCTTTCTGGAGCTTGTTCTTATTTTCTATTTGGTCATTTGTTTACTTAGTAACTTGGCTGAATTAATTCTGAGAAGTCTATTTCCCCCACATCGTGAAACGTCCGATGTCTCTGCTCAGATATGTTTCCTTGTTTATAATCTTTTAGACTGGCTTCCCATATGTCAACCCCAGATCTAAACAAACCACTTTTTGATTAAAGGTTGCACTTTAAGCCCCCTTAGCCAGTTAGAATTTTACCCTTTACCACTGGATGTGCATGTGGTTTGAAGACTACTTTCATAGTTCTGGGAGTTTAGAATTTTGCCCCACATTCAGCCAGGGACAAGTCTCTCAGAAGTTCTCTCTCTGGTCACTCTTCAGGAGGTGTGGCTCTGGACACACACAGTCTTCCATTCTGCTAAAGACAAGTATGTTTTTTTAATTAAGCCTGGCTTCCTATGAGTTGACCCGGGGTCAGAGTAGCATATTGTTCAGGCAATGTTTGGTCAGAGATTGTGCTTAAAAATATCTCCAGCATTAAGCCTTCTACATTTCATTGATGCATGTGTGTGTGGCTTGACAAATGCTTTAGCGTCTTGTGCCTCATCTTGATCTCATTTTTCCTTAGTGGGTGCAGCCTTATACATGCACACAGCATTCCACAGAATCAGAAATGAGTGTAATAACACACAGCCTCTTCTTGGCTGTCTATTTTCCTTGTTCTCTCTGGTAACCTTCCAGCTGGTCTAGTATTTAGCTTGTTGCTACTAGCATGATGGAGCTACCAATCCCCTTTTAACTGCTAACCTCCAAGATTGCCACTGTTTTTGACAATGCCCGTAGGCATGAACTTTCTCATGCTCTGTTCCAAATAAAGTCAGTCCCCTCAAACAGACCTGTGGAATTCTCCATCCTAATGGTCTGCTTTAACCCCATGATGGAACCTCTGTGTTGCTGCAGTGGAACTGGGGACCAGGGACAGTGATCTGCTTCTCCCAAAGTGACTTCTCTGCTCAAGGAGTGGTCCCTGGGGAGTGATGGTAGCCCCTTGTCCTCTTGGCTTGCCTTTCTTGGTGTGGAACTTCACCCTATATATGAATTAGCTCAGGCAGAATTAGTTCCCCAATATTCTTGGCTTATCACCACTGAGGCAGAGGTTTCATGAGTAGAAACTAGGTAATAGAAGGGATCTCCAATCCTCTCAGTTGTGTCTTCCGAGAAGCTTCTGCAATACAGGGCTAAGAGACATAAGAGATTCTGATGTACTGCCCTTCTGGGGGTAAAACTATAGCCCTAGAGTAGGAGTTGGAAGGAAAGGGAGCACTCATATTCTTGGCCTCACTTGCCTGGAGAATGGCTTGCATCATGCAGAGTAAGAGGAGAGGATGAGAGAAGATTATGGTTCAAATGCCATAGTCTCCTGCTATTCTTACTGAGAATTTAACTTTAGATTTTCCTGAATAAATGTTTTCCTATTTGCTGTATGCCCTTAGGACAATTTTCAGAGATTTCAAATGGCTGTTTTTGTAAATGTTACCAGTTAAATAGCTGTTTTGTTGGGAAGAGGATCCACCATGATCCTGGAATCACCACTCCAGAAGTCCTGCCCATAGGAACACTTAGTCTTGCAGTGGAAAGATTGGAAAGGGCTTCACAGAAGTAGCAGAAATAATGTTTAATTAAATTGGTTTTCAGGCAGGCAAATGGGCAGAAAAGAGTTGCTCAAAACAGAGAAACAGCATGTTCAAAGAGAAGTATAAATAAGGCTGGAAGATGAAGTACTAGAGGTCAAGTGAATACAATGAGTAAGCTAGGCTAAGGAGCTTAGTTAGACCTTGTCCGACAGTCAATAAGGAGTCATGAGAGAGCTTTAAAATGGGTAATGATCTGGGCAGATCTACATTCAGACCAGTTGGCTGGTTAAGGTTCCAAACAATTTAAAAGGAATTAGATTTAATCCCAGGACTTGCAAAAGCAGGGAAAGAAAGGTGAGAATGAAGTTAGCATCCAAACCAATGCCTTTTCTCATGAGTATCAGACAAAAAGTCTACTTAATTTCTGTGAAGATAAATAAACATTTCACAAACC